>NC_083354.1:83144167-83453080 GCF_030254825.1 Meriones unguiculatus
TCAGCAAGATAGCATAAGGGTGATGGAGGGCAGCAGAGACAGAAATAAAAAACAAAGTAAAATGATATATATGCATGAAAATGTCACAATGAAGCTCATTACCAATTATGCTGACTAAAATTAATTAACAAATTAATTAATGAATTTTTTTTGGTAATGGCTTTCTAAAGGAAATTTACTTTTCATTGTTCATGCTCCAAATATTTCTCCTTATCCCCTGCATGTTGAGATTCCTATTGCCACCCACCTTCGTTCCCCTTTGTCAAATATGCTTACTGACCCACTGAACAAAGTTTTTACACATGACTATAACTAAATGCCTTGAGAGGTTTTCGCAAAAGGAGTTGGTTTTTCTTCCTTTGGAGAATTAATTAACTCACACTATTGGCTCTTGTTAAAGTCTAGACATTGCTGAATTAGGGGAACTAAACATTGCAAATAATGATGTGTTTTTTTCCATCAAGAAGTGTAATGTTTGAGAGTGCAGGATTTAAAGTCGGACAGATGAAGAATACACAGTCTTGGGTTTAAACCTCTGTTGTTTCATATGTGAAGTAATTATGATTTCTCGGGTCATAATTTAACTCCAATAGCTGGACTTGTCTTCAGGAAAAATAAATCTGTGAGGAACCTTGTCCTTGGAGCTTAGACAGATTGTCTCCCTGGCCACATTTGATTTTTGGGGTGTGTCCAATTCTTGGCCACCAGTCTTTAAAATCTGGATGCCTAAAACAGTTGCAGCGATTCTGTGACTGCTTTGTGTCCACGTAAAAATGAGCCTGTGCACTTGTTTTATATATCTCGAGTAAAAGTCAGTAGCTGTATCGGATATTTGGAGGTGGGATTACACTGCGTGTGATTAGTTGGGGGAACACCAAAACTAACAAAACAAGCCCCAAACGGCAGCGTTTCGGAGTTATTCACATACCACTTGGTTCAGTATGGCTGGGGTAGGATGAAGCACAATGCCTCACTCAGGCTATTTTTGTCTTCCACTTAAACATCTTCTCCTAAAGGCATGGGGCCTTGTATTGTGCTCTCTACATCTGGCCAGCAAGCTATAGAAGGAAGAATGAGTGTGGTGTAGACTTTAAGAATGGGGCCTGGATGTGTGCATCCTACTTCCTACTCTAGCTCATTATAGCAGTGTTCTGTTCTGAAGAAAGCTCTGGAGAAAGAATAATACATACATACATACATATATATATATATATATATATATATATATATATATATATATATAAAATTAATTTCTGCCATTTAGAAGTACCTCTGATGTTTGAGCTTCTGGTTGCCATGGGCAGACTGAATATAATCAATGTGGTTCTGACAGCAAAGGATGCAAATTTTATGCCCCTTCTTAGGGCATTTTAGCTAAAGGAGGAGTGGAAGTATGTGTGCTATGGAAACTTTGGCACACTGGATATACAGATAGGTCCACCTTCAGGTGGGAATACTGAGTGATAAGTGTCACACTGGATAACTCCCAGCTAAATTTATTGTAGTGACGTTAAAACTAGATTTTCAAAAGAGGTACCACATCTTGTACACTCCTTATTAGTAGTATTTGCAGGACTTACAATAGAAAGCCTGGAGAGTAGTTTGGCTTGCTGTAGCAGCTCAGACTGTTGAATGACTGTTTTGTGTGTATCCTTAGAAGCCAGTTCCTGCTCTTGCTTTCTTTCTTCCTGAAATTCACTTTTCACTGATCTTTTATTTCTATTTGTCCCCTTGAACTATGCCAGGGAGGACTTGCATAATGGGCCTAGGTTATAGTAGCCCGTAGTCTGTTTCACTATTATTACTACAAAATTTTAAGTGGATTAATCATTGGATAAAAAACATGTATTAATTACGTGATCAAAAAATAGTGAAGATTGGGGCCAAGGAGTTTTTTTTTTCCTGAGGTTAAACCATTTTCTGTGCAAAGATTAAGATCTTGTGGAGTTAAGATCCCACAAATTCAAGTAAATGCTGGGTGGGTGTGGCAGTTCACATATATACCTGCCTCAAAAGGCAGAGACAGTGGATCCTCATGCTAACTTGCTAAAGAGACTAGCTACATCAGTGAGCTCTAGGTTTGATTGAGAGACTCTCCCTCAGTGAGGACAGTATAAGAATGACAAAGGAAGTTTTCCAGTATCAGCCTCTGGGCTTCAACACACATAGTCTGACGCATGCACATGTACCCTCTCCTACATAACCCTTACACATGTAAACATATACAAACATGCACACCACATACATACACACAGAAAGGACAAAAATTAGTTAAGATTGACAATTTTGGTAAAGCCATATGGAAGACAAACATACTCAATATATTCAAAATTTGCATATCATTACTCTTTCTCATCTCTACACAGAGAGATTAAAAACACTCTGACTACTCAGTGAATATAATAGTAATTTGTTGACAATATGGTATGCATGATTACTTAGAGATAGGGATACCAAAGACAGGGAATGTCGGTATAGAATTTGGCTTGGACTGCTTCTTTGATTGGACCGAGTATAGATTCTAAAGAGTATGGGAGAGGATTGTCAGCACAGTCGTAAAAGACACATCAATATCTCTACTTGAGAGAACAATAGTATATCAGATTAGTTCATTGGAAGACATAGAACACAGTCCTATTTTGTCTGAGATTTTGTAAAACAAGATAATGAATCAAATGATGATTTCCATAAAACCACTAAAATATCTAGATGTTTTCTATGAGTTTGGAGATCCTTATGACTGGCTGGAAGTATTTCAGTCTTCTGAAATGATAAGTTAACATAATTTGTTGCTTTGTAATCTAAGGCAGGGTAGAAGCAATTTAATTAAGACCTAATGATACTTGCATCAAATGGAAGTTATTCAGCCTTTTCCTCACACACATTTTTTTTTTCAAACAGACTTCTCCCAAATCTGTGTCATTGTAAGTTTGTAAGGACATATTTTTCCTTTTGTCTCTTGCAATATGTGGTTTTCTACTGATGGAAGAAATAACCAGAAAAAACTGTCCTTTTACTGTTTGGGCACTACTGCATGTCTGATCCTGTGTAGTCTTCCTGGTTCCTATTTCTCTCCTCCTCTTTGTTTCCATGAAAGTGATCCTATCTTCAGAATATGAAAGGCTCTGAAGCTCATTACGTGTTAGTGCCTTTGGGAAAAGTACAAAACACAGAGCAATATGGATGCAAAGGATGCCTCACCTCCCAGATTGCTGAAAGGTAGATTAAATGAAATTGAATAGATGCCCTAGCTTTTTGGCCTTTGGCGCCAATGAAGTATTATTACACATTGCTCTCTAAAAATTCTTGATGGTGTTCAAATGAATGGTGCTATAAACTAGGGTTACAGCAATCAGAATGATACTCATGCAGAAAGTATGTCCCGGTGTCAAATGAAGCTCAGGGTAGCGTAGGAATTGGGTGTTTGTGAGCTCATCTGATGAGGCAAAGGAAGAGACTGAACTTGTGAGGTGACTTGGTTAAACAAATTATGCAAGAAGACCACATGTGAAACTATGGATTGTGAGATAACTATGTTACGCTTAAAAGTAAAATCAGACTAAACTCGCTTTAAATTCTTTTTTTTTTTTTGTCCTCAAATTGATATTTATTTTTTTTTATCAGTTACATTTTATTAACTCTGTATCCCAGCCGTGTCCCGATCCCTCATTCCCTCCCAGTCCCTCCCTCCCTCCCTCCCTCATCTCCACCGTGCCCCTTTCCAAGTCCACTGATGGGGGGGACCTCCTCCCCATTCATCTGATCCTGTTTTATCAGGTATCTTCAGGACTGGCTGCAAAGCCCTCCTCTGTGGCCTAAAAGGACTGCTCCTCCCTTCGGGGGTGGGGAGACCAAAGAGCCAGTCATCGAGTTCCTGTTAGAAATAGTCCCTGTTCCCCTCACTTTGGGAAACCAATTGGTTACTGAGCTACCACAGGCTACATCTGAGTGGAGGTTCTAGGTTATATCCATACATGGTCCTTGGTTGAATGTCAGTCTCAGAAAAGACCCTGTGCCCAGATATATTTGGTCCTTGTGGAGCTCCTATCCTTTCCCCATCAGACTAACTCCCCTTCTTTCTTATGATTCCCTGTACTCTGCCAAAGGTTTGGTCATGAGTCTTTGCTTTGAAAACACTGCTAGTTAGAGTCTTTCAGATGCGCTCAGTAGACTCCTGTCATACGTTCAATGCACATCCCGTCTGTCTTTCTAAATGAGGATTGATCATCTTACTCCATGTCCGCTCAATTGATTATCTTTTTTAGGTGTATAGATTTCCTTATGTTTATCATATCTTATAGGTCTATATAAGTGAGTATATCCCATGTTTGTCTTTCTCCTTCTGGGATATTTCACTCAGAATGATCTTTTCTAGATCCCACCATTTGCCTGCAAATTTCATGATTTCCTCCTTTTTGATTGCTGAGTAGTATTCCATTGTATAAAAATACCACAATTTCTGTACCCATTCCACCGTTGATGGACATCTGGGTTGTTTCCAGGTTCTGGCTATTACAAATAGAGCTGCTATAAACATGGTTGAGCAAGTGTCCTTTTTGTGTACTTGAACAAACTTTGGGTATATACCTAGCAGTGGTATAGCTGGGTCTGGAGGAAGCACTACACCCATTCATGTTTAAAGTCTTGGAGAGATCAGGGATACAAGGCACATACCTAAACATAGTAAAGGCAATATATAGCAAGCCTATAGCTAACATCAAACTCAATGGAGAGAAACTTAAATCAATCCCACTGAAATCAGGGACAAGACAAGGCTGTCCATTGTCCCCATATCTCTTCAACATAGTACTTGAAGTCCTAGCCAGAGCAATAAGACAACTAAAGGAGATCAAGGGGATACAAATCGGAAAGGAAGAGGTCAAAGTGTCACTATTTGCAGATGATATGATAGTATACATGAGTGACCCCAAAAATTCAACCAGAGAACTCCTTCAGCTGATAAACACCTTCAGCAAAGTGGCAGGATACAAAATCAACTCAAAAAAATCAGAAGCCCTCCTATATACCAAAGACAAAAAGGCTGAGAAAGAAATTAGGGAAACAACACCCTTCACAATAGCCACTAATAACATAAAGTACCTTGGTGTGACCCTAACCAAGCAAGTGAAAGACCTGTTTGAGAAAAACTTCAAGTCTCTGAAGAAAGAAATCGAAGAAGATATCAAAAGATGGAAAGATCTCCCGTGCTCATGGATTGGTAGGATTAACATCGTGAAAATGGCCATACTGCCAAAAGCAATCTACAGATTCAATGCAATTCCCATCAAAATACCAACTCAATTCTTTACAGACCTTGAAAAAAAGATTCTCAGCTTCATATGGAGAAACAAAAAACCCAGAATCTCCAAAACGATCCTGTACAACAACAGATCATCTGGAGGTATCTCCATTCCTGATCTCAAGCTGTACTACAGGGCAACAGTAATAAAAACTGCATGGTACTGGCATAGAAACAGAAAGGAGGATCAATGGAACCGCATAGAAGACCCAGAAATAAATCCACACACCTATGAATACTCGATATTCGACAAAGAAGCCAATTCCATTCAATGGAAAAAAGACAGCATCTTCAACAAATGGTGCTGGACCAACTGGATGTCTACATGCAGAAAAATGAAAATAGATCCATATTTATCACCCTGCACAAAACTAAAGTCAAAGTGGATCAAGGACCTCAACATAAAACCAGATACCCTAAATCAATTGGAAAAAAAAGTGGGGAACAGCCTAGAACTCATTGGCACAGGAGACAACTTCCTAAACAGAACACCAACAGCACAAGCTCTAAGATCAGCAATCAATAAATGGGACCTCATGAAACTGAAAAGTTTCTGTAAAGCAAAGGATACCGTCATCAAAACAAAACGACTGCCTACAGATTGGGAAAGAATCTTCACTAACCCTTTATCTGACAGAGGACTAATATCCAGTATATACAAAGAACTAAAGAAGCTGAAAAGCAGCAATCCAAGTAATCCGCTTTAAATTCTTGAAGCATGACTTAGCAGCTACATAGAATAAAGTACATAAGTCCATCATTATCTGTCGTGGTTTGAATGAATATGCTCTCCATAGGTTTACTTGTTTGAATTCATGGTCCTGAGTTGGTGGACCTGTTCGGGAAGGACTAGGAGGTATGCTACTGTTGGAGGAAGTATGTCACTGGAGATGGGTTTTGAATTCTCAAAAGACTCATACCATCCCCATCCTCTCTCTCTCTCTCTCTCTCTCTCTCTCTCTCTCTCTCTCTCTCTCTCTCATTTGTAGATCAAGATGTGGGCTCTGAGTTGTTTGTGTCTAATGCCATCCTTTTATTCTGCCAAAATGGACTCTAATACTCTAAAAGAGTAAGCCCAATTAAATATATTTTTTTTTTACAAGTTACCTTAGTCATGATGTTTTGTGACACCAATAGAAAAGTAACTAAGAAGTTGATACCAATTGTTCTGAAGAACTTGGCCATGATGATTTTTGGAGGAATGTGGAAGGTTTTGGGACGTTGAACTAGAAAAGTGGTTGCACTCTATAAACAGAGCTTGGCAGGCCATTTTAGTAGGGTCATTAAAAAAATAGTGCTGAGAGCTGTGTAGATGGGTTGTGCAGGCTCAACAAAAGAGGTTTCAGAGGGGAACAATGTTGGCCACAGGGCTAGGGACCATTCATGTTATAGTTTGGCAAAGAATGTGGCTATATTCTGCTCTTATCCTAAGAATTCACCAGGGGTTAAACTGAAAGGTAATGGACTAATTTCTTTGGTAGAGATTTTAAGGCGGACTAATACTGACTCTCTTAGATGGGTATTAGTCATCATTCCTACACAGGTCTACCCTGAAAAAGAGAAAATGAGGACAAAAGGAAATACAAAATGTGCATCTTAAAAAGAAAAAAGAGCACCAAGATATTTAATATTGGAATCAATTCAGGTGGTAAAAGAGAAAAGAAGATCAAGGTGAGGATTTTTCCAATGGGATAAAGGGCGGGATTCCTGAGGACAAGACTGGAGCCAGATAATCCTGCAATGTATAGAAGGAAAGACCTAAGAAGTTTTCTGCTCTTAAACACACACACACACACACACACACAAAGTTGTCATGTGTGATTCAAGGGACATAGTTCACCCCACACTGGTAACTGAACTTTGCAGTGTCATCCACATGGTTCTGGTTTGCAGTCATGAAGGATCCATGAGTTAAGGAGTTGTAGACTCTTGCTCTGAGGTTAAGGGGGATGAATGAAGTCTGGTGTGTGCGTAGAGGTCCTGAGGCCATTGAGTGAAGCTATGAAAGGGAAGCCTCAATTATGACAGAGACCCTAAGATGTTAGATGTTGGGTGTACCAGGGCTGTGGTATCCATGCCCAGGAGAGAGCACACAGGAAATGAACTAGCCCAAGAGAGACAAGCGTACTGCAGAGAGCAAAGCTGAAGGAGTGGAACCATCTAAGCTCTCTCACATTAGGCATGGATACAATACTTGCCCTGATGATTTTCAGGCTTGCCCCGGTCTAATATTTCCTTACCAAGCTCCAATTCTTCCCTTTGGGGAAAGGTAAAGTATATTTTGTACCATTGCATACTAGAAGTGTGTAATTTCCATTGCGATTAAGAGACTGACTTGAGTCTTAGAAGACCCTTTGGACTTTGGAGTTTAAAACAGTGTTGAGACTGTGAAAGACTATGGGGAGTTTTGAGTTTAGAATAAATATGCTTTGCATATGGTCATGAGCCTGTGGGGGCCAGGGAATGGAATATATTGATTTGAATGAAAATGGTCCTTATAGTCTCATACGTTTGAATACTTAGTCCCCGGTTGGTGTTACTATTTGGGAAGGATTGGATATACCCTTGTTGGATGAAGTCTGTCACTAGGGATGGGCTTTCAGTTCTCAAAAGGTTCCTGCCATTCTCAGTGTGTTCGCTGAGTCTTTCTCTAGCTTGTGGATCAAAATTTGATCTCTTAGCTGTTCCTTTTGCTATGCCTTTGCTCTGCCATCATTTACTCTAGCCCTCTGAAACCATAGATTCAATTAAATGCCTTTTAAAATAAGTTGCCTTGATTATGCTATTTTGACACATCAATAGAAAGGTAACTAAGATAGTCTTTTAGCCTATGTTACTCATTTACAAAAATTATTTATTAAAACAAACATCCCTAGAGGATTTGTTGTAGGTGTTATATTAAACAATAGGCTTTGCTAATTTAATAAATATGTGCTAGCTCTTATTTTTGTGTGGATTACATACATTTTTTACATGACAAAACAATATACAAGGCCAAAGCTCTCACACCAAGGCTTGACATGGCAACCCAACAGGAAGAAAAGAACCCCGAGAGCAGGCGAACAAGTCAAAGGCACACTGGCTTCCACAGTTAGGAGTCCTCCCTAAAATACCAAGCCAACAGTCAAAACATATATGCAGAGGGCCTGGGGAGACCCCACATCCCCTTGCTTAACATTTCAGTCTCTCTGAACCCATAGATGGCCTGTTTGTTTGATTCAGTGCTGAGGTGATGGTGTTCTCCATCACCTCAGTCTCTCTGAACCCATAGATGCCCCGCTTATTTGACTCAGCATGTGATGTTCTCTGCCACCTCTGGCTCCACAGTCTGCCCATCCCTTCTTCTTTGGGATTCCAGAGCTCTGAGGGGAGGGACAGACGGAAACCTCCAATTTAGACTCTCTCCGTGTAATGTCTGTGTGTGGGCTCCTGCATCCACGCCTATCCTTGAGATGAATACGTTTAAGCAGCAAACCATTCTTTAAATGATCCAGTGTGTGCTTGGAGACCCGAGATTGCCTGTGGTCACTAGTGAAGGGATACACCATTTAGAACTGCAGCAGAATTCTGGGTTGTGCACCGAAAGCATGAAGGGTTTAACTTGGCAAAAAATAACCGGAATGATTTTGATGTGAAGTGAACATCTTTATTGAAGAAAATTTTACATAGTGATCATTTGTCTGAATTATGGTGCCTGGTCCTTAGAAAATAATTGTAGCAGTGACAAAGTTAGCTAATACTTGCGTATTGCTTTCTCTTGTGATGTGTCTGGCTTTCTTCTGGTTGTTTCTTATAAATCACGGTAATAATAAACATGAAACTCCAGAACAGTTTCCGTCTGTAAGTAATGCAGCTTTGCACTAAAGTCAGTGTTTAATCCACCTTTTTGTGTGGGTTTAACTAGCTGTAATTATTTTCATATAGAGCTCCACAGAGCGTGAGAAATGAACACTTTTGAAAACTGTATTTCTTCTTCACGAACAATAAAGGTTATACCAGTAAAAGTTTTATTACAGCTTAGCATCGTGACTTGGAAGATTTAGAATTTTCAAAGGTCTTTGACTCCCCCTGTGTCCAGTGATTTGTTATGAGCTCATTTCTCATTCCTTTTGGCCCATTAGCCTGGGTTCAGATGTCAGTTTTCCCATCTGTTAGCTACAAAATGGACCTGTGGTGAGTTATTTATATTTCTGAGCTCAGTGTTCTTGCGTGTGAAATGGGAATGGTCTTACCCACTTCAGATGATTGTTGTCAACAAGAAGAACAATATTTTCCTTATGGCAGGTTCCTCATGAGCATTTTAAAATCTCTATGTGCTCAGAGGCTCATTGACAGTATTGCTACAGGACAACTGCCAAGATTCTGAAGGTGATATCCTTAATGCTTGAACAAACAAACTTTTGAAGGCCCTGTCAGTCAGTTAGTTGATGAATGAGCTTTGGCACATTGTTTAACCCAAGGCCCTCCTCCATCACTGTAAAATGGGAAGAGTCATACTGCCTGCCTGCCTCATATGGGTGTGCGAGGACTAAATGAGATACTATTTATAAAGACTTATGCTAAGTCACAAACTTTCCTCTCATATCATGCAGCTGAGATGAGAGTGTGTAGCCTCTTAGTAGTGGTTTTTAACTGTTTTCAAGAGTTTCCTCCTGAGCAAACTTCTGCTGGTTAGAAGGGGAAAAAAATCAAATATCCCAGTTGCCTTAAATCTTGGTGTGGGGCCTGGAGAGATGTCTCAGCGGTTAAGAACACTTGATGACCTGGGCTGGGTTCCTAGCACTTAAGCAAAGCAGTTGTAGAGTGGCAGTGCGAGGGGACCATAATTCTTTTCTGGCCTCTTCAGGCATCAGGCATGCAAATGGTACATATACATATATGCAGGCTCTCATATATGAACATAAGATCAAAATAAATAAGTCTAAATCCTGCTCTGACATTCTGATTTTAGAGAGGGCCTCATTTCCAGGAAAAGTGCACAGGCGTCCAGATTATTCAGTGTTTCCGACATTTTTAGTAGCTTCTCTCCAAGGTGGAAGCCGAGGGAACGGAAAAGAGTGCCTAGTCTCTCAGAAAGACAGGAGTCTGGGCCTCTAGGCATGGTTCCTAGTGGATCCATTGTCCTTCCAGGTATCCTGGCTGACTGCCATTCATGACCGAGGTTCTAACTGGTGGTGTCACATGAAAGCTGGTGTCTTTGGGGCTGGTGGAGTCCAGACAATCCCCCTGACCCTTTTGGAAATTAATGGTGTAATCAGTCTTAGTGTGGCCCAGCCATGCTAAATCTAGGCGTCATTTCAGGGAAAGATGCCAGGCAGGCTCTCTGTACACAGCCTCTGCGACAAGACGTCCTTGTTCCTCACCAGGCTTCCTAGACTCGTGAATAAGAACACAGGCAGCATTCTCTCATCCCTTTAGCACATCTCTATCTGCATAATGTTGTGCTAAGACACATACCACACTGCCCTACTCATGCTTCCTTTCTACCACCCTCACCGTCCCTGGCTTGTTTGAGGTAATAGCTTTCTCATTAGAAACTTTCTTATTCTGTGACATATCTCTCCTGATCAAGGGAGAACTCAAGTTCTTCCACAGGTGAAAGATAACAAGTGGGTTTAAATATTCTTCCTTAAGACAATGCATTAGCAAGGACTGTACAGGCTCTATTTTGAGCATCATACTCTGAACATTAACCCCATCTTCTCTCTGCATTAAAGTTGTTTTGTACTCAAAAAGCAGAAATAGAGCACAACAATATTTTTAAAATATCAAACTGAAGTTGGCAAACTTTACTGCAATGGTGATTAGGATGTTCCCTAGTAAGGGGAACAGGGACTTTAATCACCTCCCCCTATTGGGGGCAGCTTTACCAGGCCACAGAGGAGGAAAATGCAGCCAGTCCTGATGAGACCTGATAGACTAGGGTTAGATGGAAGGGGAGGAGGACCTCCCCTATCAGTGGACTGGGGAAGGGGTATGGGAGGCGATGAGGGAGAGAGGGTGGGATTGAGAGGGGATGAGGGAGGTGACTACAGTTGAGATACAAAGTGAATAAACTGAAATAAATAATAAATAAAAAGAAAAAATGTAACTAGAAGCAAGGTCAGTTTTTACTTGTTACTGGTTGTTTTACACGGGAAAGCATATAGTTTCTGATATAATGACAACAAAGACATCTTGAAATTTTTGGAGCATTGTAAAATTGATATTATAAATGTACATAAACTCTGCATCTTGCGTTCTTGCTCCCCATGTCTATCCTTGTCTCTCTAGCCACACAGTTTTTTTTTTTTTTCCTGGAAAATAAGCTGATTTCTTATTTAGAGGTTTTGTAATTTTTTTCCCATTTTGGTATCTTCTCAGTTTTTCTCTTATCTTGAGGGCCTACCTTCAATGCTGTGATCTCAATTTGGCTACTACCCAAACAAAGTAGGCCTCCCATTCCAGTTACTTTTACATTGCATGAGTCATTTGAAAATGTCTGCAGACCCATATCTACTGCAATACAATATAAGCTTCAAGAGTACAGGACTGTACCTGTGGTATCCTTGATTTTATACTCTGAGTTGGCACATATAGAGATGAATACATCGTTGTTGAATGCATAAAAAGTGATTGAAGATTATCTTATTTTAGATTTAAAGAATTACTTTTATTACTACCATTGGCTTATCTGAACATACATGGAATGAACCCATCTTTTAGAACCATGGGGATAGGTTTCTCAATGTATTTCTTATGTATAATCATGAATTTGTGAGAATGGATCTTTCCCAATTATTTTGATTTATACTGGTGGTAGTAGAAAAATTGATTAGCTATTCTTACTAGGCAGGATAAGAAATCCTTTTGGAACAGACCTCATGGTCTATGTTTCCCTCATTTTTTAATGATATTTAGTTGTTTGGTAGGTACCTTTCGGTTGTTATTATTGAGAGTAGGGAGTAGGTGAGAGAAAATTGTAGGCCATTGTGTTTTCTGGGATTAAACCTGGAAGACTTTCCCAAGGAGGCAGAACTGGGAAGGTTACTTGATCAAGAGAAGGACACACATTTAACTTCTGGATGGGTGAGGTTATGACTTGAGGAGCTTCTGTCAGTCATGTGATACATGGACCATTTGTATAAGAGAACTTGGGGACAACACTTAAGGGAAAAGTTCTCATTTAAGGATTAGAATGGAGACATCTTAGAGGTGGCAATTCCATAATAGGATTGTTCCAGAAACTGCCGCTGAGTAATAAATTACCAGCCAGTTTAGCAGCGGAGGCCAATCATTTTCTTACATTCACACAGGAGGATATGGGTCAAGAAGTCAGTGAGGGCTCTGCAGGGAATGGGCTGTGTTTGCCACAACCGTGGGCACCAGAAGGGAAGAAGAGACTTGATGCAGAGGCTGGGGGTCACCTGGAGATTCTTATTTACATGTTAGGCGGCCAGATGTCACCACGGGACCTCTCCTTGAGGCTTGGCTTCTTTCCAACTTCTTTGTCACAATCCAAAGAGCTGTGGAGCTCAGGGCTTCAAGCATTTCTATTTCAACAGAGAAGATGGAAGCTGCATTTCCTTTCATGGTCAGCCTTTGAAACCACATGGTCTTATGTCTTCTATCATCCTGGTTGCAAGCAGACACAAAGCTCACCAGGATTCAAAGGGGGAAAACTACCCCTTGATGGAAAAAACTGACTTACTTGTTCATAGAAGGAGCGTCTAAGAAATTTGCTGTCATATTCTTAGCTTCTACAAGAATAAAAGAAGTGATTGGTGGGGAAGGTTGGCTCCTTGAATCTTGGAAAGGAGATAAGCTTTGAATCTGCTGTGCATCCTGGTTCCATTCCTGTAAGTGAGTATGCTGCGATCATCAATGGCTTTCTGGCCAAACTGGAGTTCTTTGATCTTCCGAGGGAATTTCCTCCCTCCATTCTAGTGTGTTCAGGAGCTGAAAACTGGCTGGCAATCACTGAGACCTTTTGAAGCCATGATACTCCAGGTATCACGCCTGGAGTAGAGCATCATGCCTTTTTCTTCACACAGCTACTCCTCAGAGCTACTCCTCAGAGCTTTTCCAAACACAGACTTTTTTTTTTTTTCTACAGTGGCAACAGAAGATTTTTATTTGGTGGAGAATACCCTAGGTTTTGTTAAGGTAAATGGGGACTGGCAAACACAGCGTGCCATAGACTCAGGAGGCATTTTCTGTGTGAGCATCCATTCTCCTCCTCAACTCTATTCATGCAGGCAGAACTCCTCTGAGACCAATGATTCCATGAAAGGGCTTGAAGCATTTAGTTCAACTTGTCCAACAGTTCTTCCAGTTCAGGCGAAGCTTTGAACCTTGCCTTGATGTCTTCTTCAGTGTACTCCCTCACTGACAACCCGACTCCTCCTGGAAGATTGCTTTGTAATATTTCCAGGAAAATCTCTGCAAACGTAGCGTTCAGACTGCTGATCTGAACCTCTCGTTCACGGGTAGTAAGGGCTGCGTCTGGGACCATTTTGTTGCCTTGGTGCAGTTGCCACATGCTGGGCATCATGCAACTTTCCTTGACTATGATAGAATGCTGGTTGCAGAGTGGGTGGACATACTGGGCATAACTTTATGCTGGAGTTGTGTCATAAGCACTCAGATGGATATTTAAAACCCCATATTCATAACCTGTCCCCAAATTAATGGATCTCACTTGCACTTTTGATTTCTTTGTTTTAGGCTCTGGCACTTTCACCATGCACCTGTGTGTTTCAAAGCCACAAGTGGGCTTTATCTTGTAGTGTGAACTGGTCATCTGGATACCACCAACAGAATAAGTGGGATTTTTCTCCCAAAATTCTGAATCTCAGGAGGGAAAGGCTTGTTTAGAAACAGTTCTGCTCCATAGGCCCAACACCTCTCCCAGAGTTCTGCTCATTCTTGACTACTTCAGCTTCTAAGCAAATTGAAAATGTGCCCCAGCAGCCACAACTCCTGGGTGTCTGAAAACATGAGCAGAAACGTCTTCAAACATAGGCTTTTGCAGACCATTTGGATGGCCCCCTTTTTCTCGTTGCCTTTTAAATTCCTCTTTCTTTACCTTGTTCCTAAATTTACTCTGCATTTCATTGAGCCCACTGCTTTTGATTCTTAAAACACAGAGGGCTAATTGTGCTGAGCTTATAATACTTTTCCAACCAGCCACTAGGAAGCAGACTGAAATCCCCAATCTCATTTATACTGCCATTTATTTCAATGTGTTTATAAGAAATAGAAGGAATGGGTTTTAGCTAATTGTACCATATAGTGCTATTTTCTCAACAATACTTTTTATTAACACAGCTGATAGAAAATGAAATTAATCTTCATTCAAAAGGCTGCTAATAGAAAACCAAGAGTATTAAGCATTCAGGAATAAAATGGAGACAGGCAATCATAATGTTGCTATTTTGGTAGTTTTACATGAGGTGCCTATACAATAATATATTCTGAAATATAATCATAAATTTTGCCCAGAATTCGGAATGTGGTAGGTGTATTGGAGGCACATTTACAGAAAAATCAGGAGTTCAAATGAAATTTGCTGGAGACCATATATCAATTTGCCATCAGGACAGACAGTACAATAAACCCTGGATACCTTCCGTTAATCACCAAGGATGTGTCATCTCCAACAGAATAGAGTTGTGTCTGTTATAAATAATGTATTGGGGATCATATATATATATATATATATATATATATATATATATAATGCTAGGAGTTGAGACGGCAGATATAATTACCTTAAGTTCTTCAGTTCTTCTATTTCCTTTTAGTTTTAAAAACAGTAGACATGTTGAACTGGATGGGAAAAGACCATGAGGCCTCAATCCTATACAAAAAAAAAAAAAAAAAAAAAAAGAAAAAAAACCTATAGAAAATTAAGGAATGCTGATAGTGGGAGAAATAGTCTCCCCAGGGAGGAACACACCAACTGGCAATCCAATACTAAATTATCAGCTCCGAAAACAAACATACATACAACATTATATATTTGGGAATTTAGGATATAAATATGTATATATATATATAGTAATGATTAACAAGAGTCTTACATGCATATAAGTGACTTTATATTATTTACCTTATTTTTGAGATTATAATACAATTACATCATTTTTCTCCTCCTCTACTTTCCTTGCTACCAACCTTCTCTTATACTCCTTCTTGCTCCCTTTGAAATTCATGGCCTCTTTTTCTCATTGCTTGTTGTTAATGCATATATAATATTTTATGTTAATATGTTGATATATATAGCAAATGGCTTGGTACTTAAAAACACTCAAATACTACAGGATTGCTTGTTATTTCATCATAGCCTGCATCTTTTGAATCTTGTTTCTAGAACTTTCTCTTTTGTGTTCTTGAATAAGACACTTCAATAATCTGCAATCAACAAAATTAGGAATGGTAATCATTAGCTAGGAAGAGTGTTTTAGGAATTAAAACATAACAATTAAAAATCCCCTAGCAATGAATTTTCTAATCAGACACTCAGCAAATATAACCATATGAGTGGCTGAATACTATGATGAAATAACAAGCCATCCAATAGCATTTGAGTGTGTTTAAGTCGTTTGCCATTGTTTTCTTTGTTCTTTTATTAGACACAATGAAATGCTTGGTTAAATTTTGCTTGAGTATATTGGTTGGTACCATGGGGAATGGCTAAAAGAGTCCTGAGTGGAAACAGTAGCCTCATTGTCCCTCACAGGACCAGGAACTCTACTCTTGTGGGATTTTGAGAATCCCTTAAACTGAAAACTATCTGTTATATGTTATTTATAGCAGGGTAGAGTATGAGGGTGAGGAGAAGTCAATTAGGAACAAAGTTTATCACAATGAGAACTGTGAGATGGCAGCCATGATTGCTTGAGAGAGGGTGAAGTGCTTGCCAGGTTGGTGGCATCCATAGTTCTACCATTATAGGACACAGGCTGGGAGGCCTCATCTCTTCTTTCATTCCTTCCTCTGTAAGATGGCTGTCTTTGGGCTTGTGTTGATGTGGCAGAACACCACTACGAAAAACAATTCGTCGGGGGGAGGTTGTATTTCAGCTTATAGTTGTAGTTCATCATGAGTGAAAGTGAGGGCAGGAACTCAAGGCAAGACTCTGGAGGCAGGAACTGAAACAGCCATGGGAGAATGCTGCTTACAGGCTTGCTCCTATGTCCTGTTCAGCTAGCTTCCCCACAGAATGCAAAACCATTTGACCAGTGATGCCATCACCCATAGTGAGCTGGCCTCTCCCATATCAAGACAATACCCCACAGGTTCGCTTACAGACCAGTCTATGGAGGTGTTTTTCTCAATTGTGATTCCCTCTTCACAGATACGTGTATGTTTGTGTCAAGTTAACAAAAACCAACCAGCATGATGGCTTGCAAGTTTTACAGTCTCTTTCCTCTTTTTGTTCTCTGGTTATGATCATTCAGATACAAGTAGGAAAGGTTAGAAACAGGGAGGGAAAGAGTGTCAGAGAAACATGACCTAGGGTTTCCCAGGAGCCTCTGCTTCATGGGAATCAAGGGTCTGCCAAGTAATCTAGGGATCACTTTTTCGAGTTCTAACTTGAATTCCACCAACTGATTTCCTTGTGATTTATCCTTTAGAGCTGTGTTGCCTTCTGTGGTGGCCACATGTAGTTTTCCCCCATTATTTAAAATTAAATAAGAAAATGTAGTTCTTCACCCACACACATCCTTTCAGGTGTCTACTTGCCACGGAAGGTCGTGGCTACTTTGCTCGTTAAGAGTTTACTCAGTAAGAGAACCTCTGTCATTACGGCCATTGTGTTGCAAGCTCTGCTCTGGAAACCCTGGTTGTTTTTTTTTTTTTTTTTTTTTTTTTTTTTGTCCTCAGTGACCTTGGTTCAGGGAGCCTTTATATTGGCCTGAGTAGAGTAATGTAGTCCCAAGAGAAAGATTTGAGTTTTTAATTGCACTCAGGTTAATAAACTCATTGTTCCAAACAAAATGATGGTTTCCCAACATTCCATTCTGATGATTTCTTAGTCAGGCAGGGAAGATGGTTTTATTAAACCACACCCACGCACTGTGTACTAGTTACATGAGGAATGAATGTGACTCTGTCTCCAGATAAATGAATAAAATGGAGAAGGGAGGGAGAGAAGAACAGGGGGAGAGAGAGAAAAAACAAATACACCAAAACAAAACAACTTGATTAGACTGCAGAAAATCTCTATCTGTTATTCCTACTTAGAAAATTGTAGACAGTTTAAATGACGAGGCCTTGATGAAATCCTGTGCCTTTCGTATAGGAATATTGGCTGGCATTCATTGCAATTTGCAAACCAGACAGTCACTGAATTCCAAACTAAACAAAGGCTTTATTAAAATGGTCTATCCTGTCCAACCATAAAAAGAGAAAGCTTTTAATAGATGCCAACCGTTGTGCTGCCTGCTTTGCCTGGCTTCCCTTGTGTGAGTTTCCCAACACTCTCTGACAAGGGCCAGCTGTGAGCCTGCAGGGTGCATGTGCCAGGAGCAGCGTAAAGGCCCAGCTCTGAAGGTGAGCAGGCTGGGCTCAAATCCCAGTTCCTCTCCCTGCTAACTCCACGAGGGCGGCACTTTGCTTGACTTTGGTTAGCCCTAGTTTTCCTATCTGTAAACGAGGGAAACGGTATCTGCCTCACGTGCTTGTGATGAGGAGGCCTGAGTCAGACAGGACCAAGCGAGAAGTATGCTCCCTGGTACGCAGAGGAGGCGAACTTCCACTCCCTATAGCGCTGTGCCACATGCAGACTGTGCCCTCAGCAAGTATTTGCCGAGTCGACGGCTGGCTGGAAGGACGGAAGTTGTGTTTTCCATTTTCCATCAGCACGGTGTTCTCTGGGAGTGTAGGTGGAATGGTTTGGGGGAGGCCAAACGAGCCTCGTTCCACCTCAGACATCTTCCCGCTGACCTTGGTTGCCGTTTAGAAATTAAGCATTACTCATTCTTTTCAGCTCAAGGCCCCTCAAAGCTCAAGGCTTTGAGAAGGAATGCACTAACTTTTCGTGCAACGTGGCTCCGATCTAGCTGCGAAGCTTCTTCTCCATAGCAGCAAAGTGGAACCAGGTTTGGCCTGGGATCTGGGGCTTCTAGATACAGCTGTCTCTAGATACAGCCCTGTCAGCAGGCAGTATCCCATCACTGGGCTTCAGGACCTCAGTTTTCCTGCTGCCTACACAAAGGGTTAGAGCAGATCCCCAGTAAGTAGTAGAGTCCTTCTTTAGTGAGTGGGACATCAGATACCTGAGTTTGGTGGTAAGGCTCAGGGGGTGCTGGGATTAGTGAGCTTTGAGAAGGTACAATTAAGGGATTGTAGCTTTGGAAGGATGAGGAGGAATGTTTATCTAGTATGGTCATGGTATGCCTGACTAGAAGGGCACAGGGAAAATCACCATGGCAGCTTTAGGACTGTTTCACAGTATTGCTTTAAACCATCCTGGGGCATAAACATCATGTAGACGTTTTACTGGATAGCCATTAACATGTGATCACATGGCACGAAGCCGGTCAGCTGCTCTAAACATAAGGTCCCCCTTTTTCAGAAAGCCTTTTTGGTAAGTTGCAGAAAATGCTTCAAGGCATGGCTGTCAACTCAGTGGTGCGGCTGTGGACTGCCAATAAGTGGTGGGTGTTAGGACACTGGCTGGGCTCAAAGTGAGCAGCAGTGAAGCTGCTCTTTGTACTGTCGGTACCCCAGGGAACAGACTTAGAAGTAGCAATTATTGAACATCTTCTGTATAGCACGCACCTTGGAGGGCTTCTTACAACTGTTAGCTCAGGCAGATCTAGGGAATAGGTAGTATGATTTTCTCTAAATTAGCACCACCACTACCATCATCAACAACATCATTGTCATCACTATCATCATTATCACATCATCATCATATCCTCCTCTCCTCCTCTTCCTCCTCCTCCTCCTCATCAATCATCAAAGGAAACTTAGGCTCAAAGAGGATGACAATAGAGTTGATAGTTCAACCTAAGATCTCTGGCTGTCTAAATTCAGACTTTTTCCAAGTGTGTCATGCAGCCTCCAGGATGTTTTTCAGATATTGCTGTTAAAGTTCAGTGTTCTTTGCCCATGGGCATTGAGGATGGAATCATTGTTCTCATATTATTTCTATTTTCAGGCATTTCTGGAACAAATAAATAATCATTCCCAGTAGCTCCTGTCATCGTCCATTCTGAGTAAGAACACTTCAAATCATTAGTTTGTATTCTTCAGCTGTCAGGGTTCCACATTAAGTTGTTTTTTTGTTGTTGAATTTCTTTTTCTCCTATATGTTTCTCTTATACGTCACAGATTGGGAGTTAGAATTCTGTGTTTTCTTCCTGACTTTTGGGTACTGATGTTGAGGTTTTATTGTGACTCACTCTGCAGTGTTCTTAAAGGTTAAGGAAGAAGCCAGAAGGGCCCTGGGCTTCTTATTCGGTGTTGCAAAGATGAGCACAGACTGCACCAGTGTGTTGTGCTAGATATAACTGAATACAGAGATGGATGCTACCAACAGGTTCTGGAAACAATTTCAGTGTTCTGGTGAGGGTGGACCATTATTTGTGGCTGGGCCAGCAGGAGGAGTTTCTTGAACAGTGCCAATTCAGACAAAGAAATAGTTAAGTCTCACCTTTACTAACATGGTCTTACAGATCCTTGAGATGGGGCCTCCACTGAGACACTGTGAGGAGCTGTGATTGACATTGATGAGGATCAATACTGTGTGACCACCACCCATTCTATGCCATTATCAGGCACAGAGTCTGTCTGTGAAGTGTTCTTGCTGAGAGGAAGATGCAGGCACCCTCTTCCATCTTGGATATACATAGGAGGGGATATTTGCTCCAGGGATGTGCTTGCCATTCTCTGAGGTCTTACCAGTTGAGTAGCCATCAGAAAGAAGTTCTTGAAATGTGTCTTTTTAAATCATCACTTATCTTTCATTTCTTTGCATTTGTATTATGAAAATAACCATATTTCAGGACTTTATGTCATATATAATTTAAAGCCTAGTATTAAATTAATCCAACAAACTCACACTGCTCAACAAGGAAGCTGTCTCCTTGGGCAGTCCCTTCCATGAACTACTTGAAGCTTTTGTTTATCATGTCTTCTCTTTCCTAGGCACTCTTGCCACATACCACAGGCACTGTTCCTGTACCTTTTTTTCTGTTTAAAGCTTCATTTTGTCTAATAAAGTCCCATGTATAACAACAGTATTATCACAGTGTGCCAGTGATTACAAAAACTGGCCTTCTTTTTTTCATTTTTTTATTTCTTTATTATTACAATTTATTCACTTTGTATCCTAGCTGTAGCCCCCTCCCTCATCTCCTCTCAATTCTACCCTCCCTCCTTCACCTCCTCCCAGGCCCCTCTCCAAGTCCACGGATAGGGGCGGTCCTCCTCCCCTTCCATCTGACCCTAGCTTATCAGGTCTCATCAGGATTGGCTGCATTGTCTTCCTCTGTGGCCTGGTACAGCTACACTCTCCCCAGAGGTAGGTGATCAAAGAGTCAGCAACTGAGTTCATGTCAGAGACAGCCCCTGTTCCCATTGCTAGGGAACCCACTTGGAGGGCTGAGCTGCCATGAGCTACTTCTGTGCAGGGGTTCTAGGTTATTTCCATGAATGATTCTTGGTTGGAGTATTGGTCTTTGCAAAGACCCCTGGGCCCAGATTTTTGGGCTCTGTTGCTCTCCTTGTGGAGCTCCTGTTCCTTTCAGGTCTTTTTATCTCCCCCTTCTTTCATAAGACTTTCTGCACTCTGCCCAAAGTTTAGCTATGAGTCTCAGCATCTGCTCTGGTAAGTAATGTAGAAGGCTGTATCCCAAGTGTTCCTGTTTGGATGTTTCTCTGATACATAATAAATAAAGAAATTTGTACTTTAATTTCCATCCCGCTTTCTTTCCACTAACACCACACTGGCTTCATTCTTAGATCTATAAGATAATCTGCTTTATAGTGGGATGTTAAAGCAATCCATTTATGTTATTAAATGTACTTGGAGTTTGGTTAGAATTTATATTCCAGTACAGTAGAAAATGAATTTAAAAATTTGGGTCTCACCCTCTGCTTTTTTCCCATCCACATTCTTCTGCAGTGAGTGGGCCTCTGCATAGTGACCATTGTAGGATTCAGTCTTGAAAAGATGTTGACACTGACCATCCTGGAGATTTCCCAGATGCACAGTTGGGTAACCCTCAGATGCTAATGTGGACTTAATGACAGCTCTGGTCTCAAAATGGCATGAATCCATCACCATTGCTCTTACTTAGTACAGATGGGTTCATTTACATCCTATGTTCATTAGCAAGCAGTCGAAACTGCCTCTGGCTGGCTAAGCAGAAAGAGAATTTATTAAAGATGCCAGCCGTTTACAGGGATCGCTGAAGGTGTGAGTGGGAACGGAGAAGCCAGTGACACATATCGTCACACCAGAGAGACATCCTGGTGGGCTGTTGCTGATGTCAGGCTGTGCATCAGGTGCCAGGCTTGCCCAGACATTGCTGCTGTCAGCTGCAGACCTTGCCGCATGGGATACCGGCCTGGTAACTAGCCGTGGCTACCACAGTCACGAGAATGAAAGTCCCCTGCTCCTGATCTGAAGCCTGAGAGGAGTGATGATCCGTCTATAAACAGGTTGTGATCTATGCCATGGCTGATAGAGGTGGGAGTAATAAAGAGCTGGCTATTTGCATGGCTTTAAAGGAAATGGTTTTGTCTCCCATTGGGCTTTAAGTGGTGGGCAATTCTCCAAGTACAGGAAAGGGTTCAGAGGCAGGAGCCATAATTTGAGCTATACATAGTCAAGCAATTTCAGTCAAAGGCATTCTTTCAGGCCTTTCATTATCCTTCTCAATGGCATCTTGCAATCTTAAAACCATTTATTATTGGTGTGTTTTTCAGAAAGGAGGAGAAAAGATAGCATTAAAATTGTTTATAGCATTTTCTTGAAGTTTCTGTAATCAATACCTGGAGGTAAATGTTGTGCTGGCCCCGTCACTTGTGGCACCACCTCTTGACCTAGCTTACCTTAACACTAGTAATTTGGAAATGTGAAGAACTTGCCTTCCAAAAGCACAGCTCTAAAAGAGGCCTCGAATGGGCCAATGGGAAGGAAATGTAAAGCAGTTATTTAAATAAGGTTTAAAACTAGTGTAAACCTAGAATTTTCCTTTGTCATTTGTATTAATAATCAGACCTTGGAGTTTCCAGACACCTAAAATTTCAATTTGTAGATCTATGGCACTGAAATGTAGAGCTCATAGATAACCATCAAGAGGAAAAGAAGTGGAATGATTGTAAACAGCATACTAGTGATTATCCAAAGGGGGCTAATGGCTCAGGGTTGTGGTTCACATGGTACGAGAGCTACACAGACCTTAGCATAAATCTTAACTCAGCTGAATGACTGTAGGCAACATTTTTCATGTTTCTAATCCTCACTTGAGAAAGGCTAATGATAATTCCTGTTGCAGAGGGTTGATGTAGGAAACAGATGAATTCATGCAAAATGCCTAGTAAATGTTCAGTAGATCATAGTTCTTTCTCTAATTCCCAGTATAGGAAAAGAGAAGGTGCTTCTTGAAAAGTGAATGAGACTCTTGGGGTCTTTCAAGTATGTATTTCAAGTATATTTTCCCCAAATCCTATTGTGTGAAGGCTCGACCCTCAGATAATAATCTTTCACACTTTCATACTACTGAGAGATGACTAGATCATGAGTGCATTAACTTCAACAGTGGATGAACCTATTGAGAGCTAAATAGGATCTCTGAGGTGGGAACAATATGGAGGAAGTAGGTGACTGAAGAGTATATTCTGACCTGGATCACTTCCTAATGTGCTTTCTGAGGGGAGAAACTGTCCTTTGGCATGCTCTTCTTCCATGGTGTCTCAGCCTTACCTTAAGTTCTTCATCTGCCTTGAAGTAGTGCCAAGGATAAAATGAGCAAAGGAGTGCTTCTCAGAAGGGTATCTCCAAGGAAAATATGTTAATAAAATAAAGAAATAAACCAAGCAAACCTTTGATGAGATCTTTTCCCATCATGACTGATAAAAAGACACAAGACCTGAGAAACTTAGTTCAGGTAGACACTGATTTAGCCTCCTCCCACTGGACTCCACCATCTGGAAAGTGTTCCATAAGAAAGACTATGAGTCATCCATTTTAACAGGTCTATTATAAATATGCATATTTGGGCAGGAGATAGGTGGTCTTATGTAAAAGAGAAGAGGCATATCTCAAGACACGCATCTTTGGCTTTCTCAAGGGTACTCCACAGCTGTCCAACAGGACTTTCTATCTGGACACTCACAGCTGACTCTCAGAACAGCTATGATACGGGGTTCTGTTTTCTTTTGTCTTTTTAGATGAGTACCTTTGTGCATTCAGGAACCTCCACCACAATGCATGCTATGGACAATGGAAATGGGTCATCATAGAAGCATTAATACTGGGTGTTCAAACTGTTCATGGAATGGGCATCTAAGCAAGGTTCAGGGAGGCCTACGCAAAATGCCAGAGGGTCTTGAAGGGAATTTGGTTTGTTTGCTTTTTGTCCACCTTGACACCTGGTGTTAATTCATAGGACACAACGTAGATTCTGTACTGTTTCCCTGACAGAAAAGAAAGCTAAAGAAGTGGTACAATTTGTGCTGCAATGTAGCCCTGAGGTTTCATTTCTCCATCCTTTGTGCCTCATCACTTACTGCATTTTATCCTAGTGCTTCCTTCCTAAATTGAGAGAGCAGAGGCAAATCCAGACACCGCGATAATGAGATCTTGTGTTGCACGGTCTTTGATTATACTTCCCTTCTGGTGCCCAGTATTTCATATTGTTAATAATAATGTCCTTTGTAGGAAAACGTCTTAATTTGAAAATGTTGCAGATGGCCTGTAAAAGTAAATTGATCTAATGATGAGCCATTGTTGTGGAATGGACCATCTTAAGTAGCAGAAGTCAAGTTTCTAAAAGTTTTCTTAAAAAGAGACCTTACATTTTGAAAGGACTATAGAAAAATAAGCAGCCTTTGTTTGATTGGTTTTCAACAAGTTATTTGGCAAATCCAGGGTTCCAGATTTCCACAAATACAAGAATTCAATATACGTGGAGGTTTCATAAGATTTTGAACAGGATTAGGGTAGTTGAATTCCTCTGCATTTGCCCATGGAGTTGGAGCACTAAAAAATATCTTGGGGTTGAGGCACTGAGGAGGGTTCAAGTTGTTGTGGGGCTTGGTCAGTCTGGGAACATGAGTAGACTCATAAACACCAGTAGCCTTTGGGGCTGCTCTGGAGATGCAGATAGAAGAGGGCTGATCATCTCTATAGAAATTTCTTGGGTTCAATTCTCACTTGTTGCCTTCAGAATAATGAGTAGCCCAGAGCGATGTGTGGACAAATGCATAGGGAGGACTAAGTGACGAGATCTATGGTTCTGCCATGCTAGAGTCATTGCCACAGCCCCATCCCTAAAGGGAGATTGCAAACATACATGAATAGACAAAGAGACTTAGAATTCAGGATTCCTGCCTGGTAGCTGGAATTAGCATAGCATGCTGTATAATGGTAACCCGAATTAAAAAAAAAAGTGGGGATCCCAGATTTGAATTGATGTCCACATGACAGAATAGAAGCATTCATGAAGATACCATGATAACTTTTGCTGCTTAGAGTGGTGCTTAGCCCTGAAAATTGCATTAACCACAATGTTGTATTATTCCCAATTATACACAGCCTTAGATAACTTAAGAAGATGTGTGGACAATTGAAAGATAACCACTGTGAGTTTGTTGATGATATGTAAAAGAAGTTTCATTTCCGTGTATGAATTGGTTCCTTAGCATAATTCAGTAGTTTATCTGTGAAACTATTTGTTTCTGCACCAGAATCTTATTTTAACCTGGGACTATCTAGTCACTGCCACTGAGTTTACTATTTACCCTGACTGTGTAGTGTTCAGTAAGTATGCAAACAGAAATGGTTTTAAATGCTGCCTCTTTGTATCAGATTTGGATGAACTGAGATATTGGCTATGAAGGTGGGGCTGTCTATTGGATTGGAAACTTGTGTTGCCAGAAACACTCAAACTCTCACACAGGCAAAGTGCTCTTTACCTTTGAAATTGAAGAGTATCTTATTTATCATTTTATTGTCTTTCTTCAAGAATTTCATATATATATATACATATATAATGAAATATGATTCTATCCATCTTCATTTTCTCTCTTGAGCTCTTCTAATAGCTCCAAGTTTTTCTTCTGGAGAACACCTCCTATAGCTACACATGAATTTTGGCTGGCTTCATTTTGAGCTGATCTTGTGTAGGTAACAACAGTAGCTATGAATTCATGGGCACAAGAACCATGGCATGTGCAGGAGACAGCATTTTATATCATTCCCCACCCCACCCCCAGCTTGTACGTTTTTTTCTGCCTCCTGGTCTACTCTTGTCCTTTGGCTGGGGGAAGGAAGTTGTTGATAAAGTTGTCTCGTTTATGTCTGAGTACCAAGAATATTTTAAATTAAATTCAGCAACTCTCTTTGAACTTTGAACTTCTTGATCAAATTAGTTGTTTTCTATTTTCAGGGGGGCTACTTGTATAATTATTTTCTACCAATCTTTCAGTTTCAAGAGGAAATGTGCAGCTGCTGCCTCACTATCCATCTCCTAATATCGGATGTAAAGAGGTGATGTGCAAAGATTCTCATAGCTTAGAAAAACCTTCTCTTTTCCTCAACCACTCAGGGTAGAAGGGTAAAGATGAAGCTCCTGCTACCTTCCTGGGAAGCTGGTCTATGGTGAGATGATGCTTCTATTCCATGGTGGTTTAAATTGTATCTAGCGTCCAATGGAGCCTGGTTTGCATAGCTCTTTTATTTATTTTCCTTTTTATGTGATAAGTGCTTGTGTGCACTAAGTGTGTATACATTTTGCTTGCCTAGTGCCACAGAGGGTAGAAGAGGGTGTTGGATCCCCCCTGGAATTGGAGTTAGAGATGGTTGTAAGCTGTGTATGGGTGCTGGAAACTGAAACCCAGTCCTCTGTTAGAGCAGCAGGTGCTCTTACCTGCTAATTCATTTCTCTTATCCAGTTCTAGACTTCTTGGAGCACATCTAAAGATATATCATTCTAATTTCTGCAATGTGTATTTTTCAACAGGGAATATCCTCTTGCTGTC
Organism: Meriones unguiculatus; assembly: GCF_030254825.1. Classification (NCBI taxonomy): domain Eukaryota; kingdom Metazoa; phylum Chordata; class Mammalia; order Rodentia; family Muridae; genus Meriones; species Meriones unguiculatus. Next base: position 83,170,671 of record NC_083354.1, read on the forward strand.
CTATTATACAGAATCAGATCCTTGTGGGCCAAAGATATTTCTTAGTCTCAAGAGAGTTTTTCTTGGATTCGTAGAAACATCAGCTGCATACACCTAATGGAAAGATCCAGTTCAATTTGTTTCAGGCTTCATATCTTTCACTTGACTGAGAAATTCAAGTATTCCCTTGTAAGACCCTTCTTGAGAAACTTTAGGAGAAACATTAAGTGATGGGAGTGGTGACTGGAGGCTAGTAGTCTCCACTTAAAGAAGTTGCCTTAAGAAAGAATTTTAGTAGTTTTACAGAGTTAAGAGAAAGTCATTCTCCCCTTGGAACTGGAAACTTTGAAGTAAATAAAAAAAAAAGATATTATAAAATGAAGGTGGTAGTCTATATCTTTACCAGTAGCATGGGCAAGTTTCCACTGTGCATCTCTAGTCAAGCCACTGCTCAATCATTAATGTGTTAACTTGTTCATTAATTTAACTAATGTTCTTTAGACATTTCTGCCAGGCAAATCTTTGGCAGTATAGGTGAAAGGTATCTGTTTTCCCTCTATCCTTTAAAACAGTACAAGGAGTTAGACAAATGAATTCAGCAATTACTTCTCAAATGGTCAAAAGTAAGGGTTAGCTTGTTCCCGATTTAGTGTTTTGAAGAAAGTAAAATTCACGTTTATATCTGGTATATCTATACTGTGCCATTATCAGCTAATCAGGTGATGAAGTGTAGTACTTGGGCTGTGAGAGACATTGTCCATTTTAGCTTTTGACTTTTCCAAAGTATGCAAGTGAACATTTATACAATTTTTCTTAGGAATCAATATAGTCAAAAACCCAATCAGTAGCAAACTCAGGCTTGGTGCTGGAAGTCCTATTGAGATTATAAGTTATTGTGCTGTACATTTGATGTGTATAGAACTTTCATACACACACACACACACACACACACACACTTCTCATAAGAGCACTATCAGTCTTTGATTATTCCCAGTTTTTGTGGAGAAGATTGAGTTTTAGTGACTGAATTTAATGTTGTCATCTAGGTTAAAGGAACAACAATTTTAGAGAGATGTCTTCTGGATACCAACAAGACCAATGGAGGGAAAAGTGTGAGGGCTGAACGGAGGTCTGGGAAAGAACATCACAGTTGTCATCTTGATAGAGGAGGCCTTGTCGTTTGATCTCCATCCTCATCGCTGGGATTTATGAATGTACTAGATTACAGCAGCCTTACCAGGCCACAGAAGATGACAATGCAGCCACTCCTGATGAGATCTGACAGACTAGGATCAGAAGGAAGGAGAGGAGGACCTCCCCTATCAGTGGACTTGGGGAGGGGCATGTATGAAGAAGAGGGTGTGAGGGTTGGATCAGGAGGGGAGGTAGGAGGGACTTATGGGGGGATACAAAGTGAATAAAGTGTAATTAATAAAAAAATATTCAATATATATAAAAAGAGATCAAGGGGAATTAAGTTTATTAGTCAGATCATCCTCAAATAAGAATTATCCAGGCGGGCCCATTGCAATTCTTAAAAGAGAAGGCAGAAAGAGAGAGAGAAGGGTAGTGTAAGAAGGAAAATCAGAGGGATGTGACAGTGTCATCTTTAAAAATAGAGAAGAGGGTTCAAGCCATGTAGTGTCAATGATGTCTACATTTGGGAAACTGGCAAAGGCAAGGCAACAGATTCCTCAGAAACCCCAGAAAGGAATGCGGCTCTGTGGAAACCTTTTTCAACCACTGGACAATATTGAACTTTTGATTACAGAAATGTAACATGATCAACTTTTGCTGTTTGTGCCACCATGTGTGTGGTGGTTTGTTACAGCAGTAGTAGGTAACTAACATTGGTGGGTGTTTGTTGAACTAACCATACTTGTCACCCTTCAGGGTAGGCTATATGAATGGGAAGAACAGTTACAGGTTAATCAATGGGTCATTCAATTACTAGCAAGCATTTATTTACACACCTACTTGATACTAAAAACTGTACTTTTCCTGAGAGTAAACAAGATAAAAAATTCATGCCTTCACAAAACTTTCATTGTAGAAAGGGAGACAGGCACACACACACACACACACACACACACACACACACACACACAGAGAGAGAGAGAGAGAGAGAGAGAGAGAGAGAGAGAGAGAGAGAAGAGAGAGACAAACACACACACACACACACACACACACTCAATTATATTGAAGATGAGGCTTCCAGGACAGATTCACCAAGAAGGTGATGCAGAATAGATGCCTGCAAACATGTGCCAAAGAAGAAGGCAGCAACATGGTTTTCTAGGGAAGGACTTTGCCCACAGACACAAGGCCGTGGCTCTGTGCAAAGGTGTTGTGACCCACTGATGGATGGAAGGCAGTGGCTGGGTGAGCATGGATAGAACCCTTCCCAAGCTCCAGGTTGAGGAAGTGAATCATGGCTGTAGGCTCCTCCAGCCTAGCCATGGGGTCTTCCTCCTGTGACTCAGAAAACATGCGGGCTGCTGCCCAAAGCCTGCCTGACAGAGGGAGTTAGAGGGGAGTATCAGGGAATGTTTCAGTGTCGAGAAGCAATTTTATGGTTCAGTCATTTGAATTAATAAGGTGCATGGGAGAAGTGGTGCAGGTAAAGTAAAAAAAAAAAAAAAGTCCCGTTTGATATTTCCTTCAACATTTTACTTGCAAAATCCTTACTCTGCAAATTTCAAATATTATTTAAACATTTATTTATTCCTTTATTTACTCTGAAGAGGCTGGGAGGCTGGTCAGCTGCTGGGCAGAGTGGCACATGCTCTAAGCTCTACGTGCAGTTCACAAAGCACTGTGAGGAAAGGGAGGCTCCCGTTTGTCTTCTACTGCTCATGTCTGATATAAACCCTTTAGTAACTTTGCTCTCACCATGTTCGGGCAGAGCTTACAGCTACCCCTCCTCCAAGTTATTTGCTCGCTTTCTTTAAACAAGCAGGCTCCACAGGACATTTCATGTGACTAGCTGTGGAAGAAGGAAGGACGTTTTGAGAACTGCACACGTGGAGCCAGAACGAACCAGATGTAATCAGAGAAGGGCAGCCAACTGGCTAGAGGAGCTGGGACCAGACTTGCCTTGGGTAGTTGGAAATGTGAAAACTGTCAGCTTGGTTTCTCACACAGCAGAGAGGGAGACAGAAAGGGAAAGAGGACACTAGTAAAGCAAAACACAGGAGGAAAAAAAAATAATACCTGACTGCAATGACACAGTGTCCATCCAGGGTGCAGGCCTTATGAAATTCATAGCCATTAGATTTTTTTTTTTTTTGAGATACTCACTTTGGAACACAGGCCTGCATTCTGAGAAGGCTACACCCATCACAAAGAAAGGCCCATGCAGAAGAGAACCAACAGCCAGCCTCCTGCTGGAGCCATCTAGGGAACAGTTTCTGAATAACCCACCTTGATACTGACAGGGCAGTGATAAAATGTCAATAGATTTCTGGAATGACAAAATGGCTGTTGGTATTTTGAGCTAATAAATCTTGAGGTAGCTTATTAAACATGGGCAATTTCAATATGGTGTATTTAAGTGACCAGTAAAAGGAAGAGCGGGTGTCATTTGTGTGAAAGCATGTTTTCTTATTTCCAATAAGTGATATGAATCATATGATTAAAATGATTCCTTTTCTGTTTCTGTTTTTTGTTTTTCAAGACAGGGTTTCTTTGCGTAGCCTTGACTGTCCTGGAACTTGCTCTGTAGACTGGGCTGGCCTCGAACTCATAGAGATTAAAATCATTCTTAACCATTTGTAATTCTTACTCTCCCCCCAAATGCTTATATATCATAATACAGTTTCAGGAGTCCTCAGAACCATCTCTTGTCACATGAGCAGAGACGTCAGCTCCAGAAATTCTATGATTAGTTTCTCTTTTATCACTACTTGTTATAAAGTGAAATTTGGTATCAGCTTAGAGATGAATGAGGGAAGAATAATAGGGTGTCTGTTAGTGGGCTCACAGTTTATCTCAGTCCTTTCACAGACTTGTTCTTTGACTGTGGATGAAATATAAATCTCTCTGGATTGCACCTTTTTTTTTTTTTTTTGGTGGTAAAATTGAATTAAAATTCTGCCCTTCTTTTTCTCAAAAGAATTCTGACATTAAAAAAGAAAGAAAGAAACAATGAAGGGAAGTAAGAAAAGGGAGGAAGGAAGGAAGGAGGAAGAAAAGGAGGAAGCAAGAAAGGAAGGCGTGGAGATAAAATACTTGGAAAAGTTACAGTGTGCCCTGAGGTACTCAGAAGCATTCTTTATTGAATTAGTTGTTAGCTGATGTTACCCACTGCTGACTGCTTGATTAGGTGTCTCATACTTTAAGGGCAAGATTTTAACCTGGGATAGGGGCTTGAGGTGAAGAAAGCCACGGAATGCAGGAATGGAAAATGCAGTGTGGTACAGGCACCCACAAATCCTTCCCAGTCCCTGTTTCCCTTACTTTTATAGCTAGTGTAGAGCAACTAAGAGAAACAGTAGCCTGCAAAGATTGGCATCAGTTTACACCAAAGCAGAACTGTCCATGAGCACTAGACTTGGAAGCAGTATACACAAGAATATCACAAAATATAAAAGCACATAAGACATTAGATTTACCATTGGCGTCATTGGGCAGAGAGTCTATTTACATTGTGTCTTATGAGGTCAGCAAAACATTTTGAATAGCAAGTACTTGGCGGCCTGTAGTAGGTCTGAAAATAAGAAATAAAACACACACTGCAGACCTGACGTAGGAACAGGGTGTTCCAAGTTTCCTTTTGTGCTTTCAGCTGTAACAGATTGCCTTGTTACTGTATTTGTAGATTCCTGTCATCTTAGATTTAAAGATCATTGCTTTGGTGAGGGCAGAACCCAAAAAGCACAGAAAATGAGAGGCAATGTTGAGACCGTCAACAAGGAAGGGTCCAGAGAAGTTGCTCTTCCTTTGTACCGGGAAGTTGTAAAGAAGGAGATGGGGCAAGAGAGAAAGAACGTGAACTAAAGGCATTTTAGTTTTCATCCACGGCAGTGATCAATGAATGGGAAGATCTCAACAGTTGCTCAGTACAAACTGTGCCACAAGCGCCCAGATCAAAACTCTCTGCAGCCCATTTAGTTTTTACATCGTGTAAGTAGAGCCAATTTTGGATAAAATGCTTGGTCTTCAGGAAATAATGTTTTGCTTCCTTTTTTCTTTTCCTTTTTCTCTTCTCTTGTTTAAAAAAAAAAATTCTCCAGTATGTGAATTTAATAGTTATTCAGGGTTGGGTAATTTGCATGGAAATGTGTGGCTTGAAATGAGTCCAAGGCAAAACAGCTCACCCACCTGTCCCGTGCTACACTGACTTTATGTCTGTTAGCCCTGAATCTGACAAAAGTCCCCTTTGTGTGGAGAGAAGCTGGTCACCTTGCAGTGCTCGTAAGTTAGCCACGGGGGACTGGGGGGCTGGTCATTACGCTCCTTCTTTGTAAGGCTGTCTACTAGGGTTCAATGTCAGGGCAGCTCTGTGTCGTGCACATGAGGACCCCCAATTTGAGAAGCTGAAATGCAGTCAGGAAATATCTTTGGGTACTTTATGCCCAAAGTTTATTCTCAGGGCTTCCTTACAGGGTATCCGCTGCAATGAATGAGTTTCAATCGACACTCACAAAGCTGAAGAAGCTGAAGCAGGATGAACTAAATTGATTTGTGGTCCATATGTTGCTGGGATGAGGATGGAGAATCATATGGTGGCAATTCAAAGAGTCATGTATTAAAGGGAGAATTACTATTTTTTTCAAAATAATTTTTGGGGGGTCTAGTTTTGTTTACCAACTTAATTGCAGACTTGTATTATTTGTTTCTCATGACGTGTTGATTAGGGTTTTTTGTTTGCTTTTTTGTTTGTTTGTTTGTTTTTTTCCTGTCAACTTGACCCAAGGCAGAGTTATCCAAGAAAATGGAACCACAGTTGAGAAAATGCCCCCTCCTTCAAATTGACCTGTGGGCAAGCCTGTGAGACATTTTCTTGATGGATGATGGGTGTGGGAGGGCCCTGCCCACTGTGGGTGGTGTCATCCCTGGGCAGATAGTACTGGGGTGTATCAGCAAGCAAACTGAGCAAGCTTTGAGGAACAGTCAGTAAGCTCGCTGTTTCTCTGTGGTCTCTACTTTAGTTTTGCCTCCAGGTTTCTGTCTTGAGGTCCTGATCTGAGTTTCCTTCATGACGTAAGAGGAAATAAACCCTGTCTTCTCCAAATTGCTTTTATTATTATTATTATTATTATTATTATTATTATTATTATTTTAGCTTTTTCTCTTCTTGGCTTTGGGCTTTTTGCTGGAGAATCAATCAGCTAGCTGTGACTTGTCACACTCTGGTAGCTTGGCCCTGTGGACAAATGACTACTGTGCTGTTTAGTAAGGGAGAGAGAAAGGATGGGAAAGGTGAATGTGTCCCAGCGGGTGCCAACAATGAAGAGAATCTTTGAGAGAGGAGGTGATCAGAGAGCTCTGTTATGTCAAAAAGTTGGAGCACTTCAGCTTGATGTCGATGGGGCTGGGTGGTGGGTGGAGATTCTGGGTAACAATGACAGTAAATACCAAACAGTAGTACCAAAGGCATTAGGCATTTTTGAAACTATTGGTAAATTGATAGTCCCAGAGAACAGAAACACTAGGCCAGAAAGCCTGATAAATTATTGCAAGGAAAACAGGACACAGCCAGCAGGGGCATTCATTTTTATCTAAAGCTCGTGTGAGCCCTAGGAGGATTCTGTGGCAGGATCTTGGCATAGTCACTTGGCAATTACCATTCCTGTTGAAGGCAACTAAAAGTTCTGTCAAGTACAGGATTAAAGAACTACACTAAGGCCAGCCTGACACACCAGGAGTTAATACCCGAGGAGCAGCCTTCCAAGAGTGAGTGATCCATACCTTTGATTCTTTGCTCAGTGTGTATGAATGTCCCTAGGGGATTGAGGCCCACTGTGCACAACAGTTATTCAGTCATCTATACACCAGTATTGGCTTCCTTCCTATCTATGCCATGCTTGCGTAGCCCCAGCATTTGCTTCCTGGGATCACGTCTCAAAAACTACTTGCACTTGAATTATTAACTCAGGACCTAGTTTGGTGAAACGGCTTTTTGGCCCTGGGAGGAACACAGCAAGAGAGTACAAGACTTGAGAACAATTCCAAAGCACAGTTGGTAGAAACGACCCATGTGTGTGTAAACTGAAACGGAAAAAAAAAATCGTAGGTGGCCCAAGGTATAAGGTTTTTGTTGTTGTTGTTTTGTTTTGTTTTTGACAGAGAATACACTAAATAAAGAACACAAGAGGGTAATTGAGTTTTTTGGTGAAATATAAGGAATCAGGATCTGATGATCCGGGGAGAGGTGCTGTGAGGAGTGCATGCAGACTTGGGGGACAGGCCAGTTTGGGGGCCTCAGTCCACAAGTGCTCACAGTAGTTGCGGGGGTGGCTCTGCACACTCAGATGCCGAATGAGAGAAAGAAAACCCCACAGGGACAGAACAGAGTTTGCAACTGACAGGAGTCAAACTTGTAAGGCAGAACCTGGGAAAGGGAAGTGCGGTCTGGAAGACTGGTCAGGAAGGTGGTACGATGGACTCCAGAGGAGAGAGAGTCAGGAGAGGAGGAAGGAACTGGTGGGAAGCTGTGTCCAGGCTTGGCTCTGGAGGCTCTGTAGCTGCGGCCATGTTAACTTGAATCAATTAGAAATGCAGGAGCGTCTTTCCCACTGAAAGAGCTTCATTACTTGAAAACAGACGAGCCAAGAATTGCCCAGGAGAGGGGTGTTCTGATGGCTAGATAAGAATGATTTCTAATTATAGATAAGTGTGACTTAGTTTGCACGCCGAAAAATGCCATCCCCTATTTAGATGATTTGTGTGGAACTGGATAGTTAAAAGCCTCTAGATGTACTCTAGTAACTGGGTAAGAATTTTCTTTCTAAGCTCTTTTTGTTCTTGTTGGTTTTTATTTCTGTTTTAATTAGCACATATTTTAATTTTATGTTGCCCAAAGAATAGGCTTTAATCTTATGTCTGATGTTCATGTGACTTTTGAATAACAATTCATTTTTCTGTAGTCTACTTAGTATTTTTGTTTTGCTCAGTGGTTATGGTTTTGGCATAGAAGCTGGATGGGGTGGCACAGACTGATAATCCCCGGACTTGGGAGTGGAGGCAGGAGGATCTGGAGCCTACAGGGATTCTGGTTGACTAGTATTGTAGCTTCCACTACTCACTCTTTAGGATTCTTCTCTATGTCCAAGGTTCCTTCCTTGTAAAATGGAGATAATAATACATCCTCAGTGAGTTCTTCGTAGTATGCTACACGTTAATTTATATAATGTGATTAAAATGTATCTGGCAAAGAGTACTAATAATTATGTTATCTCCTTGTATCTCAATATGCCTTAGTATTACAAGTGTTTGTTGTTGTTGTTCCTATTCATTACTCATTACTATCATAGAAATTAGAGATTATAACATGTGAAGATGGGAAGAATGAATCTTTGAGGCCATGCTTTATTTGAACATTGAGGAAACTTCTTTTTTTTTTTTTTTTGCTCGAGAGTACTGGTTTACACAGCAGTCTTAGCATGTTTTTTTCCCCTAAGGGAAAGATAAATGTTCAAAGAGGAGAAATTGGAAAACATTTCCATTAGGCAAATAGTTTCTGGAAAGTACAACAAATGCTTTGGTTTATTTTTATATAATTTGTTTCTTGGGCTCAAGCACATAAATCAGTTGCTTGTGTTCTATTCAGACAGCTTGTCTTTCCTCTTTTCAGTGTATTCATGGTTGGAACAAATCTGTCTCTTTCCTTTACCTTTACTCTGCTGCTTCACCTCTGCCTCCTTCTTTCCCCCCTCCTCTTTCTCCTTCTCTTCCTCCTCTTCTTTTCTGCTGCTGCTGTTTTTTTTTTTAATTTTTTAAGTATTTCTCATAGGAAATTAAGTATTTGGGGCTATCCATTTTATTTGCTGACGTTATAATTCAAAACCCATATAAAGAAGTTATTCCTTTTGACACTTGCAGAGAAAATAATAATTGATGTGTTTTCTTCTACTGTAGCTTTTTTTTTTTTTTTAATTTGAAAACTGGCCCGTGTTCCCCTTCTACAATCATTCTGATGACCTCTTCGTCTGATGAGTTATTTTTCTTGTGTGCACATGGGGGAGCTTTTGAGACACTGGTTGGAAGGCAACGTTCTGCCGACTTTCTCAGCAGTTTGATCCTAAGTGATGGATTGGAATTCTCCATCATGGGGAGGAAAAACGGGAATGAATGTCTGCAGAGCTGACCAGTTTCTCTAAGAGTCACAGACTAATGCAAAGCCCAAGAATAAATCTCTTCTAAAATGAGCCACAAATATGTTAAACATTACACGCTTGCACAGGATACATAAAAGCCATAAAGGTGGGGGCTGCCTCTTCAGCTGAGAGAAGCAGGGCCAGTCTGACATTTTTGTTTGCTACTTACAGAAGCTTCAAACAAAACCCCAACTCCTTCACCTAAAATCTCATCAGAATAGAAACTCAAATCACATTTGGAAGAAGCAGAAACAAAGTGAGCAGCTTGAGCGGAGCCTGATGTTTTGGGGTCTAAATCTGCTGATCATTTAAGTAAACCTATACATAAAATACAGGATTAAACGAAATGAAACTTCATAGTACCTTGGCTGTTTTATCCTGGACTATCTTTGACCTCAGCCTTTGGATGGTTATACACGTAAATGAACATATGAAAATGGCACTGGGGGCAGCCATGTTATCAGGTGGCAATTCGGATACCTGAGGCTTCATTTAGATTTGCTCAAACGTAAGCTAACTGTCCTTTATGGTGACTTAGAAACAAGTCAAACCTGCCTTCCTTTCCATTAGCAGCCCATGCCCTTTGAGAGCTCCTCGTTTTTCCCTTTTGTAATCTTTTTTTTTTCTCAATATTATGCTTCATTCCCATATTTTCAACCACTAACTAGATTCCAGTGTTGAGCTGCTTTGGTAGGCTCAACCTCTATGTTTCCTGTTGATCATTGGACATTTCCTACCTGGATGTGGAAGCCAAATTTAGTAAGTTACCCATCAAACTTTTCTTTTGTTCTACAACTGCCTGTTCTGCTTCTCTATCCCACCCCAAAACTCACGGACTCCCTGTAACCCTTTCATTTTTGCCCCGTGGAACATCATTTCTTGAGTGACATAGGTTTAGAAGCTTGGGGTAATCATTGATACTTGTTTCATGCTCTATGTTACATCAGGTTCTCCCAAGCACCCTGTGAGGCTTGCCAACTCTCAGAAAGGACTCAAAAGCTCAGCAAAGATTTCCCCTGTAGTTGTGGGTTTTTTTTTTTTTTTTTGCTTTTAACAAAAACGATGCAAGTTAAAATCAAAAAGGGCAGAAGTTCAAGAGAAATGTGGCACAGGCTTCTAACAGTTCTTTCCCAGGGATGTTGAGCAGATGGATTTAGGTTTCCGAGCCACGGGCAACAAATGGTCATGTATAGGAGCTCCCCCGAGCCTTGCTCTTTGGGGCTTTCACTGGGGTCAGTCCTGTGGATGTGCAGCAAATATTTAAATTACTGCAGCTACTCAGATTTGATCCCAGCTATCAGAAAACAGGGATATAGCCTGTACCAGGAATCACGTAGGTACCATAAATTATCTGATCACACTGGTAACTCAAGGCCTCAGTCACGCATCACTTAGCAGATAGAATATCATAGAAGGCTCAGACAGAGCTCATTCTTGGATGCTATTCAAAGTCCAGGCTTAAAGAGAGACAGTTCTTGAAAATATGTGATTTCAGCTGGGAGCAGTGGTGCACTTCTGTAACCCCAGCACTTGAGAGGCAGAGGCAGACGGAACTTTGTGAGTTCGAGGCCAGCCTGGTCTACAAGCAGAGTCCAGGACAGCTAAAGCTACACAGAGAAACCCTGTCTTGAAAAAAACAAACAAAAAACCTCCAAAGGAAACAAAAATGAGCAAAAATAAAAAGCAAGCAAGCAAGCAAGCAAGCAAGCAAGAAAGAAAGAAAGAAAGAAAGAAAGAAAGAAAGAAAGAAAGAACATGTATGCTTGCTGAATTTCCCCTACTTCCTCCTCCTGTACAGGAACATTCAACTGCCAACCTCATGAATTAGGAAAAATAGGAGAGAATGTGTACTGTGGTGGTAATCAAATATATTTGAGCTCTGATTCAATGATTTAAGTGAGATAAATCTGTCATAATCGTGGACACATATATACAAAAATTAATGTTAGGCAGCAATTTCTTGTTATTATGGTATTATCACTGCATTCTCTTCTTTTGAAGTATTTTTCATTTTTTTATGTATGTATGTGCAGGCATATGCATGTGAATAACAGTGCCCTCAGAGGTCACAGGAGGGTATCGAATTCCCTAAAATTAGAGTTACAGACAGTTGTCAGACATCTGATGTTGGCTCTAGGAACCAATCGTGCATTTTCTCCAAGAGCAGTTGAGCTCTTGACCACTGAGCCACCTACCCAGCCCACCACTGTACATGTATCACATAGTGCCACTTCATCTAACAAGTCTAACATGTCATTGTTTTTGTCTTCATTGCATATTGACTCCCATGTCAGTGGGCCTAGGTTACGCTACTACACTCATAAACAAGCCTGACTCTGGATCGTTAGCAAGGCTGAGGGAGAAGGTCTTGATGCCACTTTTCTACTGTGAGTTCTCTCTGGCTACTACCATTAGCTCTCCTCCAGACAGTCCCGAGCTGGAATACTGTGACAAAGAGGAAAGTGTATATTATAGGATTCAACAACAGCATCTAAAGCTTTATGTGAAATGGAATGTATCCTCTCTTTCCCCATTTTGTTTCTAAAGTAATTCACAAAGCCTGGCCTGACGTTGATGCACTAAGGACATGTAATATTCCCTTGGGATGATGGAGCTTGATATTTGACCAATTATATAATATCCCAGCCCCTTGTTGGCTTGTCAACAGCCTCTTCCTGCTCCATCCTGCTGACCATTTGCAAGACTGTACCCTGTGAGTTCAGTGGTGCCAAACTAGTTCCCTTCTCTAATGCTGCCTTCAGGCTAGCCCCAGCACTCATTGGCTTTCCCGTATTTTAGAGATCAGAATAGTCACCAGCCCTGGGCACACTTTATTTCAGCAAACCTTCTGTGCTTTTACTTGTGATGTTAACTCACAGAGACCGAGGACCATTTTCTGTGGTGACTTCTTATTTAAATATTCAGGGCCCAAATGTCTTACCCAGAGTTTCGTGCCTAAGCACAAAGTGGATGAAGGAAAGAATGACTGCAGCCACACTGTTTCAAAGAAATCCAAGTGCTGCTCAATGATGATGTGATGAGCCAGCAAGCCAGGGAGAAGAGAGGTTGAAATCCAATCCATGCTTTGTTCGCGAGGCAAGTCCAGAGTAGGATGTGGTGGAAGGGCTATGTTTTGCTAATTCACCCCAAGTTCTGAATAGTTGCAACAGTGGCCTTTTCTCAAGGGTCTTTGGATGTTCAAAGGACAGTTTCTACAAAGGACTGTATTTATGGAAATGATCACAGTAAGTGGGGGAAGATGCTGCTTTGGTTTGGCTTTCTTGAAATTGTCACATCATGCCCTGAGCCCATAAGTCATCCACCTACTCAGCACTCTTCAGATGTTTGTGACTCATGGCACCTTCACCAGAGTGGGTCCTCAGAACTGCTCTGGGCTTCATTAGAATGGATCTGTGGACCCACTTCTTTTTCTAACCAAGTTTCATTTCTCTCTAGGACAGAACCTTTTTTTTTTTTTTTTTTCCCAGAGAAAGTGATTCTTTAGGCCAAAAATATCAGACTGGAAATAAAGATGAAGGAAAAAAGTAACCAGATCAGCTGTGCTTCATAAGACATAAAGCACTGGTCCATGAAAATGTTCCTAAAAATAAAAACCCTGGCAATACAGCAAACAGACAAACTGACTTCTGGTGGCTGAATGATTTTTAAGGTATTTCCCTCGTTATAGTTTTAAAAACGGTTCAAGAAGCAGTCTGTCCTAAATTCTGTGCCAAAGGGGAATATTGCCCACTGGCAGGCACAGTAGTCAGAAATAGAAAGTCATATACAAGCGTTTTGGTTGCCCCAGGCACGGCACTAGAAAGAGAGTGGTTACTGCTACCAGAGAAGTACTTTAATGTGGAAGGCACAGGCTTAGTCAACTTCACTTCAGTGACTTTGAGCAAGTATGAAAGCACCTTTCAGTTTTTGTAAACAATGTTTTATTTATGCTTCTGCTTTGTGTAAAGGTGTTCATAGGTACCGAGGGAATTAGCTAGGCTAATTAAAATCAGCGCCCTTCATAATAAGGACCAACTTTGATACTGAGATGCTGGAGACAGAGTTAGAATGACCAGAATGCTACCAAGAAGTCCACAGAGCAGGCAAACATCCAGAGTCGTATAGTGGCACTAAAGGGCTCTGGGACTGGTAGTGCGGTAGTGCAGGCCTGTAGTCCTGGCTACTCTGAGGCTGAGGCAAGGTGATTTCAATCTTAAGGTCTGGTTACAGAATAAGTTTAAAGCCTGCCTGGGCAACTTGTTAGGCAGTCTCCATAGGTTAAAAGAGGTTTGGGGATATGGCTCAGTGGTTGAACATTTGCCTAGTATGTTCAAGGCTCTAGGTTCAGTTATGAGTATTGCCTCTTCCGTCCCCAACAAAGACAAGCAAACAAGAAACAAACTAGTCTTTTGTGGAAAGGGAGATCTGATACACTTCATCCACCTGACACATTGGTGGGAAAGCCCAGTGGTGTTTATGTTGTGTCTATTTAATGAGGTGGTGAAGTATTGTAACATCTGGGGATCACCATAATCACCATGAGAATTGATCCTGCTTCTTCATCTCTTTGGGTTCCTAGATTGTTCTGAAATCTTGTCATCTCCACCTGGCAATCTTGACCCAGGGGAGAAAAAAACACATTTTCTAGGGTTTTGGAAGCAACTGATCCTTGTTTTAAAGTCTGAGGAGGTTCTGGGAGCAGGACAGAGTGTGGCCTGCTGTTGTCTCCACTTCAAATACTGTACTTAGAAAGGACGTATCCTGCTTCAACCAGATGGTCCTCCTGTGGGATAGCATTTTCTCTTTCATCTCGTCAGGTCTTACTGGGGAATTCATTTTATGTAGCCTTTTACCTCCCGAATCCATTTCTCTTTTTCTCAGAATAACGAAAAGCCACTCAGCTATCAGTTCAGGAGAGTTTTGTGTCCTCGTGGCTTGTCATGAGGCTTTTGATTAAGCCGAAAAGTCATTTTTCACCTGGGCCTAAGCTGGTCCCCTGGTTCCCGTTGCTAGAGAACAGCACTGGGTGAGATCTCACAGCTGACAGCGTTCTCTTAATTCCACATCCATTCTGTTTCTTTAAGGCGGTTAAAGTAAAACAACTCATTGATGTAATTTATGGCATTTTTGTGCTAAAGAGACAGCTCTTGATGCTTGCCTGTTCTTTTATTCTGTGCTGTTTGAGTGCCTATTGGTACTGGACGTTGCTTGATGCTGGCTGTCAGTAGTGGGCTCAAAGTCATTATAGTGGTTAAAATGCTTTCAGTCTAATGAGTGATAGAGAAGTAATCAGATGGCTACAGTGGGTTGAGACAAGTGCTTTGGTGGAGAAGCACATAGAGGCATTTTTTCTTTTTTCTTTTATAGTTCAAAGCTGAGTTCATAGTTAATTAACTCAATGGACACTGCCTTTTGCTGCAGTGAAAATTATTACTGGGGAACCCCTGTATTGGTTGAGCACACGCATATGAAGGTATGATATTCCTACAGGGGTAAGTGTGAAGTGTCATGAGTGTGAGGTCCACTGGGGAGATGACTTAGATTGGTTGTTGAGAGGACATTAGGCTGAGACTTGAGTTATGAGTGGGAGACAGGTAATAAAGAGGAGGAAAAGAGCTGGCTCTGAAAAGGACATTTTGTGCCAAGGGCTAAGGCCACGGAAGACATAAAGACCCATAGCGCAGAGTGCTTGACAGGGCTATGCCATTGGCTGAAGGAAAGGGTAGAAGAAAAGGGGAGTGGGAAGGGACATGTTCTAAGAGGCTTGCTCAGCCACAGGAAAAAGTTTTGACCTTATCCTGAGGAGGATGGGGGAGTTACGGAAGGAGTCTGATCATGGAAGAAACAGGATGAAACTTATATCTTTGGAAATTTATTATGGCAGTAATAATGAATCAGTTTGCATCTTTATGTGACATGAAAGGAGGATCAAAATTATCTAGGGGAGGCAAGTACTCTTATAGGTGAGGTTAGGGGAGTATGGGGGAGAAATATGCTCAAAGTACATTATATAATACAAAGCAACCCTGGGCCATCGCTTTTCTTCACTGCCCTTGCTTCTTGTTTCTCTAAGACGGGGATGATATTAACAATGACATCACACAGGTTGCTGTGGGTTAGTCACTGTGAAGCAGTGTGTTGAGCAGTTTGTTGTACCATGAGACATTTTGTGTAGTCTTTTCCTCCAAAGGCTTGTGGTTGGGGGCGGCGTTGGGGCTGGTAGGAAACCGATCTCATTGAAAAGCCCTGTGCCTCCAGGTTCTGGCTATTACAAATAGAGCTGCTATAAACATGGTTGAGCAAGTATCCCTTTTGTGTACTTGAACAAACTTTGGGTATATACCTAGCAGTGGTATAGCTGGGTCTGGAGGAAGCACTATTCCTATTTGTCTTAGAAAGAGCCAGATAGCTTTCCAGAGTGGTTGTACCAGTTTACATTCCCCACCAGCAGTGGAGAAGGGTTCCCCTTTCTCCACAACCTCTCCAGCATGTGTTATCGCTTGAGTTGGGAGGGAATGAGGGATCGGGACACGGCTGGGATACAGAGTTAATAAAATGTAACTGATAAAAATAATAATAATAATAATAATAAAAAGACCACACATACAATGGTAAGCTTCACTTGAAAGGGAGGCATCAGCCAGCGAATGTCAAGATGTAAACTGGGAAATAAAGTAGGTATATCTGAAGATAAAAAAAAAAAAAAGAAAAGCCCTGTACCTTGTAGTTAGTTTAGAAGGCTTGTAAAAAGATACGCATCTTGACTGAACTGACCTAAAAGCAGCTTGACCCTTTTAGTGGCTACCCTTTAAACAACAGCCTTGCATGTTAAATATTCAGTAAGTATTGTATTGTTAATTGCTGCATGGATGTTCAAATGAATTAACTTTTCTAGGCCCCATTTCTAATCTGTGAAACAGATAATAATGGTTTTTTACATACCTAAGTTGATTATTAGACATATATCTATGTTTATATATGGAACATATTAGTGGCTGGTGAAAATAAGCTATATTTCAGGCTCAGAGCTGAAGTTCAGAAGAAAGTTATTGCCCCTGACCTCATGCAACAAAGATTTACCCAGAAGAGTATCCAAACTGTTAAGTGTTATAACATGAAGCCTAAGTGACAGAGAATGGAGGTAACTGGAGGATTTAGAAGTAAAAAGGTTAAGGTCTGATGAGATGTGGAATCGGGATGATTAGGAGAAGGAAAGGTCTCTATTCCTAGCTACACTCCTGAGAATGAATCAGATTTTCTTGTTGACTTTCTGTATAATGTCAGGCATACTCAGCAATAAGATAAAGTGCACAGCAATATATCTAGAATTTATTGGGTTCACTAAAAATGATACATCTAGCAAAAAAGAAAAAAAAAGAAAGACTTTATCTTAAGGATAACATAACTTACCACATAAAATTTTCAGGTAGCAAGTGAAGTCTGCATCCCAGTTTATTGAAGGCATTCAAACACTGAATTTGGTTTATCATGTTTAAAAAGCCTAGAAATGATGCCCGATTGTCTGTGGAGAAGGCAGCAGTGATCATACACTCAGGTGTTTTTTTTTTGTTGTTGTTGTTTTGTTTTTTTTCATCTTATTTAATTCTGGCTCTGTTATAAGTCGGATGAGCTTCCCCAGTGGCTAAGGAAAGGACTGTCACATTTAGACACAGTGGAGGATTCACGTCTGCTTTTGTTCCTTTAGGATGACTCTCACTTTGTATTCTTATTCAGACCTTTTGCTGAGCTTTAAAGGACTCCAGGCATTTCTTTGACAGGCTTCTGAGCATCTCCACTCTTTTCCTTCCTCATTTGAAGCCCAGTGGCATCTGAAACTGCAGAGAAGGATCATTCCTCTTTGCCTCCCTCTTTCTCCTGCCTTTTTCCCAATAATTCAAAATGTCAACACATGGATAGGGGAGGTGCCAAGCACTCAGGCTGCATTTATAGGCACCCAGGAAACAGACTGCTCTGATGTAACTGTGCTGTGGTATCTGAGTCATTTGTGTTTGGGAGTTTGATTTTGTTTTTGAACCAAAGGGCAATGTTTAGCAGTGTTGTCTAGGTAATCAACAATATGGGATCTTTTTAAACCTATGGTAGTCAGAATAGTGGCCCCCAAAGGTATACATAACTTAATCCCTAGACCACGTGGGTCTGTTAGGTTACGTGGTAAGGTGAAACGAGATTGCAGATGGAGTTAAGGTTGACAATCTTAGATTATCTGTGTGGGTTCAGTGTCCTCCTAAGGGACCCTCAAATGGAAAAAGGAGATGCTAAAGTATCAGCACACTATGGATGGGAGTTACTTCATCAAGTTGGCTATGAACCAAGGACTCAAGACTACCTCTAGGGGTTGGAAGAGGGAAGAAAAGACTTTAACCTAGAGCCTCAGGAAAGAATGCAGCCCCACCCACATCTAGCTTAAGCAGGTCAGATGTGATTTGGTCCTCTGAGCACACAGCTGCAGGGTAAATCTGTAGGTCTTTAAATTCTTCTGTTTGTGGTCATTCCTTAAAGTGGCAATTGGAAACAAAGAAGAGAGCTTTAAAAAAGCAGATGATTGTAAATTGTGAGCATCTACAGAACTACAGAACAGCTGGTTTTTATTTGTAAAAGAAAATAATCTGGGGATCTTAGTCTCAATCAAGCCGATCAAGCTCTGTGAAGATGATATCAATGAGGGAGACTGGCCTAGTGGACAAGAATAGGGTTTGGAAGGAAGTAGGGATGGTCACGGGGAATATTGGCAGGGAGGATATAAAGGAGGGCAGCATGGTAGACTATGGGAATGTGGCCAGGCTGGGGACCAGAAGTGACAAGGCCAGTGAGGAGGATGGTGGCAATTGAGCCCCAGGTGATTAGAGCAGAGATGAGCATGCTTGCTAGGTATACTTTAGTTTTTTTTTTTTTTTTTTTTCAAATGAAGTCTGAGTTGTGGGATTTCAATTACACTTACTCTAATAGTCAACTCTAGACAATTTAAGTACTACCAAGCCAACAGCCAATCAAACAAAACCTATGCCTAAACTCAAGTACAATGGGATGGATGTTGAGCCCATGAGCCCCTATTTTGAGATTTCTAATCCAGTACTGTAGTCATCCAGAGAGATGTGTCATCCTTACACTTCTGAGTAGCGCCTCCAAGTCCTTTTTAGACAGTAAGAAACTAATTTAAGGGAGTTCATAATTGAGCTAGCCAATGGTAAACATCAGGTTTTAAGTCACAGTGTGTCTGATTGCAAAAACCAAGGGTTTTTTGTTATTGCTCTTGTTGCTGTTTTCCCTCTTGTCTCTTTGCCCCTAAGGAAATGATGAATAATGGTGGAGCTATAAAAGGAGAAATGGAAGGAAAACAACATTTGTCAGGCACACAATATATTCCAGCAATTGGGTGAGAGATTTTTCTACACATAGCTTAAATATCACATCAATGATATAAAGCAAGAGACATTCTTGTTTATAGGTAAGAAATTGGACAAGAAGAGGCCAGATATCTCGAACTTCGTCACACAGGTCAGGGGTGTGCAGGAAGCTCCACCCCAGATTTTCTTGCTGGTTGAGCGTATTAGCAGAAGTAACAAGAGGAATAAAATATGAAATCTTTAGGACGATGGGTTTATGCAGGGGCTTCTACAGTAGGGGTATCTCAGTTAGTGTTCCTTTTGCTGTGGTAAACCACCACGACCAAACACAACCTGTAGAGCAGAGGGTTAGTTTCCTCTTACACTTCCAGGGGAACAGTTTGTTACAGAGGAAAGTCAGGGAAGACCCTCAAGCCTGGCAGGAACTGAAGCAGAAACTATAGAAGAATATTGCTTATTGGCTTGTTCAGCCAGAAGGGATACTGTCCACTGGAAAGGATCTGGGCCTTTCCAAAGTCAATCATTAATCCAGAAAATTCCCCACAGGCTTGTTGATAAGACATGTTATGGATATATTTTCTTTTAAAAATATTATTATTACTATTATTTATTACAATTTATTCACTTTGAATCCCAGCTGTAGATTCCATCATCACAGAGATGTTTGACTTTGTACAAAGTTAAAGTTGACAAAAAACAAGCAGCATAAAGGGCCTTTGCTAGCAGGGCTGCCTAGTGCATCCAAAGGCATGCTTATAGGGAGGGAATGGGTCAGACTAACTATTGTGGGAGAGGAAGAGGCATGTCCAGAGCATCCTGGACATGATACGGAAGTAATCTGTGAGCAGTGATGAAGACCAGCAGATTACAAGAACTACACTGAGTTGAATGAGGGTATACTCTTTTGGTTTTTACCCCAACATCGTTTACAGGTGGTTTCCAGACAGGAGCTTAGAAGCCAAGGACTGGTGGAAGTTGAAAGTCCAAGAAATCTGGCAATTCAACTTCATTAGTCACCAGAAGTGCAAATCAAAATCACAGTATTACATTGATACCATTCCGCTTTTATCGGAATAGCTAAAAGGAAATGCTGGCAATATCACATGTTAAGAATGTGGGGTAGTTAGAACACTTGTAGGGTGTTTGGTGAGGACGTTAGTTGGTGGATTAACATTGGGAAAGTGCTTTTAGTGTCTATATGAAAATTAAACACACGGAAGAATTTACAAGTTAGTAATTCTGCTCCTAGGTGGCAATGTGCATATTTGTACATCAGGAGATGTGCAAAATGCTCACAGTGATGATGTTTTTAATGGAAAAGAGAAAGCAAAGCATGACTTCATGGTGTAGTTATAAAAATTAAACACAAAATGAAGTGCAATTAAGAAGAACGATCTGTTCAAGCACTAGAGTCTCAAGAATATAAAGTTGGCAGAGAAGCTGCAAGCAAGGTGACAATGAATGTGATTTTATTCATAGGAAGGTGTAGAGACAAACCTCTGGTGTTACAACTCAGGATGGTGGCTGCCTTCCAAGATAGGGGGTGATGAGGAAATGTTCTCATCTTTAATATCTGTGATCTATGTGTGTTAACTTTATGGAAATATACTGATGCATGGACATGCCTGTATATGTTTGAATAGAGAAGTAAGAGAAAAAAGAACAAGGCCTGGTATAAATGTAGGATCATGACAGGCCATCGATGAAATTGCTGGTGAGGACAGCTGCGAAAATTGGACGTGACTCCATTTATAGTGGATAGAGGAGGGCTGAGGGGCATTCGATACACAACAGTTGGAGCAGCAGAGGGTGAATATCAGGGAATTAAACATTCGGTAGCTTCTTGTTATGACAAACGCTGCTAATTGTCAACTCTATCTCACTCAAACTCAGACAACTTGATCTAGGATCATTATCTTTGGAACAAATTTGTCTTATGAACCAACCATTAAAAAAACCTGTTCTTAAAAGAGTATTTCCAAGATTGCTTTCCAAATACCATTTCCAAATATCAAGTGTAACAACCACTGTTCATGAGGAGACTGGGAATTAAGTACAAGTTTGAATTTTCCTTCTTTTTCACTGCCTCTTTATCTTCTGTGTTGATTTGTGTTCTTGGCTTTTCTTATATATTGCTTATCTGTCTCAGATTTCTTGAAGGTAGTTTCTAAGTAATTTCAGTTATAACTTTCTCTCCGTTCTAAATGTTCCATTGAATGTAGCCATTGACGTGTTTATGATACTCACAATGAATTACAATTATTTTATTATTTGGCAAAGAGACAGTATAATTTAACATGCAAATCAAGACCTTTTAAAAATAACAAAGATGTCATTAATAATAGGGAATCATCGTCTTGGACAGACTGGAATGTATGCCAATCCTCGCTAGAGCCTTCAAGATGGGAATTGGCCTTGTGAAAGCTCTGTTCTGAGTCTCGCATTCCTACCCTGCCAACCATACACTAATAAATACTCTTACTATAGTGGACACTTCAGGAGAGAGTTCTCTTGGGACTCTATGGGGACAGCAATTGAACAAAATGGACCTAACACTAGGAATGACTGTCATAAACTCAATGATGAAAAATATCCAAGGAGACAGAAGGTGGGGTTCTAGGTATCATTTCTGGTTCTTCTCTAATAAAAGCCTGACAAGAAGTTGACAAGATAACTAAGTGGGTGAAGATGCTAGCTGCACAGGCCTGCTGACCTGTATTTGATTCCTACAACCTACTTAAATTTAGGTGGAAGCAGAGAACTTCATGATGCTGTCCTCTGACACTCACAAGAGTGCTGTGGCACCAGTGCCATACCCCACCTCCCACTACACAGTCAGATACAAACAATAAGTAAAAACAAAAAATGTAAAGAAAAGCCTGGTGTAAACCCATAAATGGCCATTTCTAATACAGAGATTCTGTTCATGTCTGGTTTGATCTTTCTTCTCTTCCTTGTTGACTTTTCACATTCACTTTCTTTCCCCAGCCATATCCATAGTCATCCATGATCTTTGTCTTATCCTGGTCAGTTTTGAAGTATGACTTTATTTCTTCAGGCCTCATGATTATGGTTTCTATTGCTTGCTTATCCCTAGGCTTCATTAGCAGCTCTTGACCATCTGTGTTCTGCTTGACTCTTGCCTCTTGGGCTCTCTGTTCTGTCTACACAGTTTAGTCTCAGCTTTAGGAGCTGCCCGGAATCCTTGGAGTTTTATCACTATATTATCTTCCTGTCAGTTCTGAACTGATGGAGATGTCAGAAGAGGATTGTAGCCTGCCTTGGGGTGCAATGCCCATTGGCCTCTCTCTGCATTTTCTCTCCTCTCTGTATTGCACTTTCTTCTTCCATCACAAACAAAAGCAGCAGGGCCACCCCAGTGGATTTACAGGAAAGGAGCCACCAAGGAACACTTGTATTTTCAGACTGGTGGTCAGAGTGGAGGGAGTATGAAATGAAGGCAGCAGGAATACACAGAAGGAAAAGAAAAAAAAAGCATAGAAAGAGAGGAATATGGGCCAGCACAGAAGGAAAAGGAAGGACAGAGGGAGAGTAGAGGTGAAGTAATGCAGAGTGGCTGCCCATTGAGACATGATAAGCTTGCTGTGTTTTCTTTTCCAAAAAGTGAAGATTAACTTTTTGTTCCCATGGCAGGAAGTAAGTGGCTACTAGAATCAATGAGAGCAGTTCCTCATCATTGGCAACAGGTGTTAGCTGTGATCCTGTTTCATGGTCTCCCTACCGTTTCCTCTTTCTGTTTCCTGACATTGATACTGCCCATGAAACATTGCTGTATAATCCCGAGTCTTCACCTACTAGAATGGCCCTATTAAGTCTTTAAGGCAGTGTCCTATAGGCCACAGTGACAACCCTGTCTAACTGCAATGCCTTTCTGAGAAAGGTGAAGCCACATCCTTGTCACCTCTCAAGTGCAGTGCTAGCCCTCACTCTGTAGAGAAGCTTACTACCCTTCTTATTTGAATAAGGAAAGCTTTGCTATTATTGCATTCATTTTATAGAAGAGATCATTTTGTGTGCATGCTGACTCTATCAGTTTTGAAATATTTGCAGCTTGAAAAAGATCAGAAAATGACTGAAGATAAAGAAAAGTACTTCAAGTGGACAAAACGAATCTCTTTCTCCATAATACTTCCTTCATACTCATTATCTATAACTCCCCTGCCCCAAATTCTCTCAGCAAGAACATACATGATTTAAAAGCACTTTCTCTAGAAAGAGCAGGGATAGCTCTTTCTCTTGGCAGGGCAGGGCAGGGCAGGGCAGGGCAGGGCAGGGCAGGGCAGGGCAGGGCAGGGCAGGGCAGGTCTTCTAATTTTCCTAAGTGGAAGCACAGGGTCATGTCAGGGGCTGGAGGACTGGCTCTAGTCATCCCTCCTAAAGAGTCAAAGGGCACTTGACATATGTGCTTTCAATGGGCCAGGAGAAAATCAATTTGGGGGTAAGTTTTTATCCTTCAGATTTAAATAGCATGGAAGACTGTAATGCTGAGTATACTGAGCCAGGGCATCAGGCTTCCCATTGACCAGGTCACCCATGTCCCAAGAAGGGGAGGAAGCAAAACATTGAACCTAAGAGAACAGGATGATTGACAGGTCAAAAAGACTGGAACAGCATGTTTAAACTCACATTCTGTTAAGATAACAAGAGAGATGCCCTGAGGTGGGTTATTTAGCTAGCAGGGGAAAAAAGAGAATACATTTTCAAACTTTTTATTCAGTATAGGCATAAGTCGGTACAGAAATTTTTATCAATCATTTTTTATCACCCAGCAAATGAGGAATTGGTTTTCTAAATGTTTTGTGTATCTTCTAATCTTGGAGGCAAGTGCTTAAGGACAGGATGATCCTAGCGATTAAAATGAGTACTTGAGGCATAGATTTCATTTTCACCTCTCTTGGTCTTATATGACACTCATCAAGTTTCCCTTTTTCAAGACATCAGAAAACCCAGTAGTCAATAAAATTAAAAAAAAAAAAGAAAACAAGCTTTCATGTTTTTTTTAATTTTATTTTATTTCTTATCATGTCAGGTACCTCTGCTAGGCTAAATTTCACAGGGCTCTTTATTTCATTTGCATTGGGTTTAAAGTCTGCTTCCAGGGATGTGAGGTTGCATATATTCATGCAGATTATTCATTGAACAAGTAGGTTGGCTTCAGGGGATGAACAGAGGTAGAAGCATACTCAGCTCTCTGGACGGCTCACCATGTTGGGAGCCTCTGTTAACCCCGAGGAACTGGCACCCTTTCCTCTGTTACATAAAGAAATCCAATGAACTGGCAAATAGCCAAAATTGCTCCTAAGATCTCTGGTACACTGCTTTATGTACTTACCTGTTTATAAGTGCTTCTGAGGATAGTCTGTGAAACACTCTACACTTTACCTGAGTATCTCTTGTGTGATGTGATAGCAACGTTCATCACTAAAATATACTTTGTGTATGCCTTGCTATTTCCTCTTTCTGCTTTTTAAAAGGGTATACTTTAAGGAAAACATTCTGTATTGTTTGGTGTTTCACAAATAAACATAAAGAGATGTTCAAGCCTTGAAAATGGAAGAAGGCTTGCTAGGTCTAAGCAAGGGGAAAGGGAGTCATGAGGCAGGGTGGCATTCTCTGTCTTGGAGGGCTTTGTGGGCTCTGACTGTTTAGGTCCTTGAGTTCTTGTTGATGTTTTGGTGAAGAACAGGCAGAAATGATAGGGTCTAGAGTTGTAGAAGTGCCCATATACTTTGGTAGCCTGAGCTACTTACTTAAGACTATGCTTGATTCCAGTCATCTGAAGAATGGGAAGTTATCAGAAGTTCTGGAATCAGAGCGCACTTGTTGAAGACTACCTAATGTACAACTTTGCCAGTTGGGAAAACTTGGTACTTTTGCATCAAAGACATCTTTCATGCCACTATTGTCCACTAATGATGCAGAGGGAGATCAATTAGAAGAGAAGTGGTAGGGACTTGAAAACCCAGGTTTCATAGCTGGGCTGTGGTGGTGCATACCTTTAATCCCAGGACTGGAGGCAAAGGCAGGTGGATCTCTGAGTTTGAGGATAGAGTGAGTTCAGGACAGCCAGAGCTGCATAGAGAAACCCAGTCTTGAAAACCAAACCAAAACAACAACAACAAAAAGAAAACAAAGTTTTCCCATCTGTAGGGAAGAGCTAGTATTCAGCCGCAGGGGATATTTTTTTTTTTTTTTGAAAAGCAAGTGTGAGCCAAGTGGAGGTGGCCTTTAATTCCAGCACTTGGGAGGCAGAAGCAGATGGATCTCTGTGAGTTTGAGGCCAGCCTGGTCTACATAGTGAGTTCCAGGACAGCCAGAGGTACACAGAGAAACTCTGTCACAAAATGTAAATATGAAGCTCCTGAGTCCTTTGAACTTTTTAAAAAGAAGCTAAAATATTCTAATTAATAAATATTAATATTTCCACCAGCAATGGAGAAAGGTTCACTTTTCTCCACAACCTCTCCAGCATGTGTTGTCCCTTGAGTTTTTGATCTTAGACATTCTGATGGGTGTAAGGTGGATCTCAGGGTTGCTTTGATTTGCGTTTCTTGGATGAATAAGGATGTTGAGCATTTCTTTAAGTGTTGCTAGGCCATTCAATATTCCTCTGTTTATTATTTAGAATTCCTGTTTATTGAAAATTCTCTGTTTAACTCTGTACCCCATTTTTAAGTTGGATTACTTGGTTTGTTGGTGTTTAACTTCTTGATTTCTTCATATATTCTGGATATTAGCTCTAGGTCAGATGTAGGGTTGGTGAAGATTCTTTTCCAATCTGTAGGCTGTTGTTTTGTTCTGTTGACAGTGTCCATTGCTTTACAGAAACTTTTTAGTTTTATGAGGTTCCATTTATTGTTTGTTAATTTTAGAGCCTGTGCTGTTGATGTTCAGTTCAGGAAGTTGTCTCCTGTGCCAATGAGTTCAAGGCTTTTCCCCACTTTTTCTTCTAACAGATTTAGTGTGCTGGTGAGAATGCAAACTTGTACAACCACTATGGAAACAAATCCAGCACTTTCTCAGAAAATTAGGAATAGTGCTACCACAAGATCCAGCTATACCATTCCTGGGCATATATCTGAAAGATACTCAACCATACAACAAGGACATTTGTTCAACTATGTTCATAGCAGCTTAATTCATAATAGCCAGAATCTCAAAACAACCTAGATGTTCCTCAACAGAGGAATGGATATAAAAATTGCAGTACATTTACAAAATGGAATACTAGCCAACAATTAAAACAAGGAAATCATGAAATTTTTAGGCAAATGGATAGAACTAGAAAAGATCATCCTGAATGAGGTAACCCAGAAGCAGAAAGACACACATGGTATATATTCTCTTATTAATGGATATTAGTCATATAATATAGGATAACCATATTAAAAATCTATAGCCCTAAGGAATCTAAATAATAAGGAGGACCCTAGGGAAGATGCTTACTCCTCATTCAGAAGGGCAAACAGGATAGACATTGGAAGTGGAAGAAGACAGGGAACAGGGCAGAAGAGGACTTATACCCCCTGCTCAGATGTAGCCTACGGGCAACTCATTACTCATGTAGGTTCCCTAGTAAGGGGAACAGGAGTTGTCTCTGCCTTGGACTCAGTGGCCAGCCCTTTGATCACCTCTCCTAGCAAGGTGGCTTAACTAGGCCACAGAGAAAGAGGTTCCAGACTATCCTGATAGGCCAGGGTCAGGTAGTAGGTTAGGAAGATCTCCCCTACCTATCAGTGGACTAGGAGAGGGACATAGGGGGAAAAGAGGGAGTGAGAGTGGGACTTCAAGGAGATGAGGGAGGGGGCTACATCCGGGATACAAAGTGAATAAATTGTAATAAATAATAATAATAATAATAAAGGGAAAATAAAATATCACTAAAAACAAAAAGAAGTTATTTGAAATGTCTGCTCTTCCTTGAGGTTTACATTCATACTACCTCTCTCCAGCTTGCCTTATAGTTCACATGTGCTATAAAAGAAGAGATGAAAACAAAACTTTTTTTTTTCATGAGAAAAGCAGGACTGATGCAGTTAACAGAATATTGGAATACATAAAGGTATGAGCAGTGGTTAGAAGTATGGGTTATGGAAGTCCAACAGCCTAGGATTGAATTCTGGCTCTAGTAGCTACCACTTTGAACAAGTTTTTAGGACCCTCTCCTCTCCAATTAATAATAATAATGATAATAATAATAATAATAAGTAAAACAGACAAGAGAAAATTTCATTCTAATACATACATTTTAATATGTAACTGAAATGTTTAAAAATGATGACAGCAACAACATTGCAAAATACCTTCTTGTTATATTCCAAAGTAAGGAAATGATGTTGCCTCACTAGGAAATTAGTGTCAATTATTGATCTCTCCTCTAGAATATGGACCTATAAGTGTATGAGTATATGTGTGTGTAAGTATCTGTGCATATGTGCATGTGTGTATCCTTAGATATGTACTCCTACATTATAATTCCTAAGGAGCACTTCTCTAATTTTAATCTCTTCATTCCTCTGTCCTCTGAGCATAGACTACCTGCATCACTTGGGTAATGTACAATATCCATTGCTGCAGGTTATTTCAAAATCTTCTGAAGTGGGCCTGCAAGCCTATCAAGACTTTTTAGTGTGACCCTTGCAAGGTTCGCTAAGGGATTTGGGGTTGGCATTGAAGAGTGGAGAGGGAAGGAACCTTACGGTTCTGCTCTTGGGGGAAAAGCTCTTCTGTGAATGCTGTTTTCAGATGTTAGGGTTGTGTGAAACGGGGCCTTTAATCTGAGAAGACACCAGCATCTTCTTCCTAGAAGAGCCACCTGTTTCAGCAACTGAGCACTAATGGTCCTCTTCCAGCTTGAAAGCACGTTTAGGCAAATTTTAATCAAGCTGGCATCTCCCCGAAATGGAAAAAGTATGGTTCATAAAGTTTATCTTTTGGGGCTTGAGGAAAAAAAATGACATTTTACTGATTCCATGCAAGAAAACCTTTTAAAGTTTTATAAAAGTTTATTAGTGTCAGAATGAAACATGTCACAAAGTTCTATAAATTCTAGTTTATAATAGCATTTGATGTTTTGTATTTTACACTGTATTTCGATACAAATAATTCAGTAGCTTGTAATAGAGCTGCTAGTTTTTCCAATGCCTTGCTGAAGAAATTATATGAAAACCCATGTAGTTGCTAGACCACTGGTAAGGAAGCTCATAGCTTCTCCTCTTCAGAAGCTTCAGCTTCTTCCTCTTCTTTTCCATAGAGCAATTGACAGTTGTCTTGTGGTAGAGCAAGGCTTGGCTAACACTTGGCTCCGACCGAGTAAGATTTCAGGAATTGGTAGCTCAGTGAGTCAGCAGCACGGCTAAGTGCCTGTGTTAGGAATGTTTTAGGTAGCAGCAGATGTCAACACTGGCACTCAGGGAGAGCCTGGGATTCTGGAGATTTCTGCTCCAAACTCAAGGAGAACTTTCTGTGCTTTCTTAGTGGAATGACAAAAGTAGAGAGCTGAGCAATTCTGCCTGATGCTTGGGCTGGTGCTTCACATCTCTAAGTTAATGCCAGTTTTCTATGTAACACTGATCCATGGCTTCTGACTGGATTTGGAACAGCACTCAAGCCTTAACTTGAAGTTTGTGGATCACCTGGAGCTGCCCATCTTCCTTCTCTACTTCCTCTGGCTCTTTCTCTAGCTTACCTGGGATAAGCTCTTTTCCACTTCAGCCACTGTGTTGGCTTTCTCTGAGGTCACCTTAACAGAGATCTCTTTCGGTGTTTCTACACCCACCATCGTTGGATCCTTACACCCTCTTTATCTTCCTTGCAGCAATGGTATGAGCTAATCTTGTATCTGCTTCTCATGAGAGCATAACCTTTGCGAGAGTAGACCTTTCTCTCTGTTGTTTGGGGTTGAGGATCTGGCCCTGAGACAGTAAAACCAACACACGAGCGTGAGGACCTGAGTTTGATCTTCAGCACCCCATAAGAAAAACTGACAGGACAGGGCGGTGTGTGCCTGTCATCACAGTGTTGGGAAGGGAGAAACCGGAGAATATCTGCAGCTTGCCAGTGGGCCAGGCTAGCTGAAAAATCAGAGCTGTAGGCTCTCCATGTTCACATAGGCATGTCTATACCCACCACATAAACACATTCACATGTTTATACATATGTATGCACGTGAACACACCTTCTATTCTTGCACTTTACCATTATTTTCAGGATTAATGACAGTACCTGACATGAAACCAATGTTTAGAAATCCTTTTTGAAGTCTATGGATGTGGCTTAGTGGTGGAGCACTTGGCTACCATAGGTAGAACCTCGGGCTCACAAAATAGATAAAAATATTTGCTCAATTGGTTACGTTTTGTTTTCCTTGCAGTGTGTTTCCTCTTGGTTGGTATATGGTTTTGTTATTTGTCAGGAATGATAGGACCAAGATTATAAGGTAGGGAGGACATAGGGAAAGATAAGAATGTTTAGATAAGTCACATGATTTGAGCAGTAAATTACAAGAGTGGCCTTAAAAAGAATTAAATATAAACTATTGAAAGTCAGGCTCCACTGAGACTCAGCCAAACTTTGGGCAGAGTGCAGGGAATCTTATGAAAGAAGATGAAGATAAAAAGACCTGGAGGGGACTGGAGCTCTACAAGGAAAGCAACAGAACCAAAATATCTGGACACAGGGGTCTTTTCTGAGACTGATACTCCAACCAAGAACCATGCATGGAGATAACCTAGAACCCCTGCACAGATGTAGCTCATGGCAGCTCAGTATCCAAGTTTCCCTAGTAGAGGGAACAGGGACTGTCTCTGGCATGAACTCAGTGGCAGGCTCTTTGATCACCTCCTCCTGAGGGGGAGCAGGAGCAACCTTACCAGGCCACAGAGGAAGACAATGAAGCCAGTCCTGATGAGACCTATAAGCTAGGGTAAGATGGAAGGGGAAGAGGACCTCCCCTATCAGTGGACTTGGAGAGGGGCATGGGAGGAGATGAGGAAGGGAGGGAAGGTGGGATTGGGAGGGAATGAGATAAGGGAGGGGGCTACAGCTGGGATACAAAGTGAATAAACTATAATTAATATGAAAAATAAATTAAAGAAGAAGGAAAAAAAAAAGACAGTCAGGCTCCCCTAAGTATGGAGCAGTATGCTCTTGTGTAAGTCATAGGTACCTAAAGCTTTACCCTCGTAATTGTCACAAGCATGAAAAGGCTGGCAGCTGTGTTTCACAGAATATTACACATGGTGGACTTCAAGTTTGCTTTGAGACTATTTACTTGGCTGGCAAATGCTTTTCCAATAAAAATGTGGGGGGCTTTAATTTATGATAGAAAACAACCAATTGCAACTTACCAGCTGGCCAGTCTAGCTGAATTATCAGAGTTTCAGGTTCTGCTTGTTCACACACATATATGTGTAATAATAAGAGCCCATCACATCAGTTCTGTTTTCCTTGGAAAAGTTTTTTTTCATACAATATATTTTGATCATGTTTTCCCCTTCTCCAACACCTCCAAGATCCTCCCCACCTCTCTATCCATTTATTCTTTTTCTTTCTTTCTTTCTTTCTTTTTTTTTTCAATGCAGTTTATTCAGGAACCTTGAACAATCATATGACCCTGGGGAAAGCCAGCCCACAGCTTAAATAGCCTCTGGGTAGCCAACCCAGGCGTGCCACGTGGGCAATGCAGATAGGTCCACATACATGGAAGCAAGCCAGATCCTCAGCCTTAGCCAAATGTGGAATTGTTCGTGACAGAGAGCACTCACCATCGGGAAGGTGGAAGGCGGAAACCAGCTCCATCTTTCAGGCACAGCATTCCGCAGCTCTCTACAGTTCCCCCTTTTTGTTTTAGACGCATCAGGCAAGAGTAGAGGTCTGATCTCTGATATTAGAAATAAATTGGGACTTTGTCCCGATGTTCATTTAGGTGTCATCCACCCAAAGAGCATCAGACCCGTCCGATACCTTTTTCTCAGAGGCGGGACCTGGGGTATCAACCCGCATGCAATCAGACATGCTTTTCTCTGGGTCCAAAGCGGCTGACCCTGAGTGCAGTGCTTAGTCTCGCATCCTGAGCATAACATTTTAGCTTTTTATGGTATCCAACCATGCTTGGGGCGAATGTCCTGCTTCAATGGCTGTAAAGGCCTGAATGATTATGGCTCCATCACACTGTTGTGAGACTCTAATCTTGCATATATACCACAGGCAAACCAAGGAGACCAACACCAGAAGGCCTGCTAACGCTCCCATGCCCGCCCATTCCTTCAGATGATTCATGGTTGCAGCAATCCATGATGATAATCCTGTGGCTAGTCCTGCGTCCACTCTGGTAGAATTTACTGTGACAATGGCCACTCTCAGCTGCTCCATCGTAGTATCGAATTCTCCAGTCCAATTACCTAAAATATAGCTTGACAATTGTTTAGACAGATTTGCAGCACAGGAAAAATTCTCATGTTATATGCTAGTGACTCAAAGTCCAGCATATTTTCATTGACAGCCAGGTTGAGCGATTTGCCATAGGGTATCAATTTGCTCCTGCACGAGGTCAATCCTCTGATTGAACACCATCAAGCTTCCTTTTAGTTGAGCATTAATTCCTTTCTGTACAACTAAGGCATGAGCTACATTGGCTAAATGATTATTCAGGGTCTGAGCAGTCTGCCCAGTATGACTCATGGCTAATGCCCCTGTGGTAGCTCCAACAGCCGCCAATGAGATGGTAGTAACAATGGTGGCTGTAGTTCCAAGATCCCTTTTCTGTCTGAAGAGAGTCATAGTGTGAGGGGCATCAACGGGCATAGGCACCCAGTGAGGCATGCGAGTAACCAGGGCATACCTAAATTTACTAGCATTCCAGCATTGGGCAAAAAAGCAAGTATCATTACCACAATTACTTGGCTCTATCTGGCTAATAATGAATAAAAATGGGGGATATAGACAAACAGGTGTGGGCTTATAGGAAATATTATGAGAAGCCTTAACCCCCTCGTTGAAACATCCTGCGTCAGTTCTAGAACTAGCAGTGGTGGTGTCGAGGTCTGAGTAGGTTCAGGAGACCATTGCCCCCAGGGGCGAGACGTGCTCCATGCCAATTGACTAACTCCATGTTTTCCTACACTTTTGAAAGTCATTTAAGGTTCTTAAATTATTTTTTTCCCTTTTTTAAAAAATTTTTCATCAATTACACTTTATTCATTCTGCATCCCCCATAAGCCCCTCCCTCCTCCCCTCCCAGTCCCACCCTCCCTCCTCCCTCTGCTTGCATGCCACTCCCCAAGTCCACTAATAGGGGAGGTTCTCCTCTCCTTTCTGATCTTAGTCTGTCAGTTCACATCGAAAGTGGCTGCATTGTCCTCTACTATGGTCTGGTAAGGCTGCTCCCCCCCAGGGGGAGGTGATCAAAGAGCAGGCCAATCAGATTATGTCAGAGGCAGTCCCTCTTCACATTACTATGTAACCCACTTGAACACTGAACTGCCTCCCCACCTCTCTATCCATTTATTCTTATTTTTCTTTCTTAAAAAAAAAAAAAAACAAGCAAGCAAAAAAACAAAAACCAATAAAAATACACCCATAAAAAATCGAAACCAAAATATACAAGCAAAAGACAAATAAAACATACACAAATAATTCCAAATAAAGCAAACTATTGAAATTAAAATTATTAAAATACTATTGAAATATAAATTAAAATACTATTAAAATACTATTGAATTATTTTTGATTGGCCAACTGCTCTTGGGCTTGGGGCCTACCCTGAAATGTGGTTAATGTACCCAATGAGACTCCACTGGAGAAAACTAACTTTTCCTTTGCCAGTGGGTATCAATTACAGATAACTTCTTGGTTAGGGATAGGAGCTTGTGTCAACTTTCCCTTCTCAGTGCTGGGGTCACATATGGCTTGACTGTGTGCAAACCTTGTGCATGGTGCCACAGTCTCAGTGAGTTCATCAGTTCCTAAAAAGGAAACTTCTCCGGTTAGAGAGCTGGCCCAGTAGATAAGAGTACTTGCTACTCTACTTGCAGAAGACTAGAGTTTGGTTCCCAGCATCCCTGTTGGGCAGCCCCCAACTGCCTGTAACCTAGACTCCAGATCTCATGACTTCTTTGGACCCCATAGGCTCCTGAACTCACAAATAAAATAAAATAAAAAGTAAACTCACAAGTAAAATAAAATAAAAGAAGAAGAATCTTTTCCTTATACCAAGATATGCTGTGATGGTTCGTGTATTTATTTGAGGATGGATCATCAGAGAACAAGGCCAACAGAATTAATCTTTAAACTCAAAGCAGGAAGCAGCAAGAGGAAATATTTCTGTGTATACTAACCCATGCTGGATAGGAGCTGCTCCACAGAGTAGGTGAGGTTTGAAGTGATGCAATAAATGACCTGTTAAGGACTAAGGCTCACTAGTCATCATCCTAATTGTTACCACATGGAAACAACAATACAGATTTTTGTTAACTGCTACCTACTGAGAACATGAAAATAAAAATTGAAATCCTTATAAAATCCAGTTGGAAATTCTCAGATTCCCAAGAGAAAATAAGTCATCTGACCTTGCAGTCATTTCATGAACTGAAGCAAAGGAAGCAAATAGGTGTCTGTGGCTAAATCACTCCCATCAGTGTCAGGGCACAGTGTAGACAGACAAGAGGGAGAGTGTTGTCAGATAAGGATACGGCAGTCTGTTAGGAGTGGATAGAACCAGTAATTATCAGTCTATACTGGGCTGTAGTCCTAGTTCACTCTATTTTGAAGAAGTTTCAGAATCCTGGAGTTTTATTCACTGTTAGTATGGTTTAAGAGATGCTACTGTATTAGTCAAGTCAACTATATAACTCATGCTATGTTTCAGTTGTGGTTATGTAGTTGAGGGTTATGCCTGATGGCATCACTTGGGGATATTGATAAGGCCTCCACAATCTTGAATTTTGATGATGTATCATCTTGTGGGGAACATAACCTTTAAGGTCTCACCCTAGGTAGTTAAAAGAGCTTAAATGGCGTATGGAATTTGAACTCAAGCGTCCTTGGGCATGGCCGACACGACTAATTAGCAGATCTCAAAGCGCAACTGTGAACACAATTGATAATATTCACTCAATACTTACTTGCTTGTTTGGGGCACTGATTGATTTATCAAAGTATAGAGGATGTGTTGGTTCAACAGTCCACATCATTTCATAAGCTGGCTCAGGAATGTATAAGATAAAAAAAAAATGAATTTAGTGCTAGGTGAGCAATCATGCAAGGATTCATTCTCTTTCTGGTGTTGAGTGTCTCTGTGATGCTTAAAGTTGTTGTTTTGGCTTCCCTGCCGTCATGAGCTATACACTGGAATTATAGGCTGATTAAACCCCTTCCTCCTCAAAGCTGCCATAGGTCAGGCTATTTTATCCCAGAGACAAAAATAAATCTAGGCCACAAGGGTAAGTTGAATATCAGAAGATGCCTTATCTCCTTAATTTGGAATTACCATTGATTTATTAAATTATGATGATTATGATTTAATAATTTATTAAATTATGATGTTATTTTTATTTTTGTTTTGAAGATTTTTTTATATATGAATACTGTATTTACATCACTCTCCCCCCCACCTCTCTTCAGTTTCTCCACTGTCTCTCCCATTCCCTCTCAAATTCATGGCATATTATTTTTTAATATAACACATACACAGTCACTCACACATGCATGTGCAGGTATAAGTTTTTATGTGTAAATTTATAAACACAACCTGCTGAGATCATTTCGTGTTGCTCATATGTGTTTGGTACTGACCTGTGGCGACTGGTTAACCTATCAGGAAGCTCATTCCTGGATAAGAATAACTCTCCACTCTCAGCAACTCTTTGTTGCTTGTTTGTAACTGTTCTAGGTGCTAAACCTTGTGAACATTCTTCCACCTATCATCTTTATGTCTTGTTTAGATAGTTATATTGCTGAGGTTTTCTGGGTACGTCCCTGTCCCTGTCATATACAGAAGACACTCTCTTGCAACAGATGCCCATTTCTGGACTTACTGGCTGACTCCCTGTTCCACAGTGTTCCCAGACCCTTATGTGTAGGGGTTGTGTTGTAGATGAGGCAATTAGGGCTGGGTACGCTATAGTCACTTCTTCTCTGAACTTTGAAGGGGTAGACTTTTCTGTAATGGTCTCTGCTCTTAAACTCTGACTAGGAGTGAGAGCTGCACTTGCTTTTGTGTAGAAGGAAAAGTAGTTGGAATGCAGCTGGAAATTGTGCGAGTTAAGGAAAGTGGACGACTACGGTCCATGGCCTCACCAGCCACCAACAGAGGACTAGGTTTACAGTACCAAAAGCGAATTCCTTCAGTCTAAAGCGATGGCTGTTGATTACTCAATGCCACCATTGTACCTTTAGGGCTATTAGGCTGAGACGGTCATTGCTGTTGTTAGTAGACAGCCGAATAGGACTGTTGTTCTCCCTTGGCAGCACCCATAGCTTCTTCCACACTGTGCTAGTTCTCAGGGAAGAGGCTTCTAGGTGAGCTCCAGCTCAAGTCCTCCCAGTCCTCTGTCTCGGATGCATGGTGTCTTCGGCAATAGGGTCTTACCTTTAGTGTCTGGGAGGAAACCAGGGGCAATGGCAGTATGTTTGCTCTTATTTTTGGATCCTAGCTAGCTCTGGATCTTTATACGTGAGTCTGTCACCTGGAATAACAGCAGATGCAGGAAAAGAAAAGAAAAACCCAAACAAAACGAAACAAAACCAACCATGGGTCAGGAAAAGAGAAGGGGCTCTAGGGGAGGGAAATTGTAGGGTACAGTTGCTATGAATGGCAAAGAAGAGAGGAGGGGAGACATACCTGGGAAAGGGGGAGGGAGGGAAACACAGAGGGACAGAGGGACAGGGAAGAAGGTAGAAAAATGACACTAAGGATATTTAAAAATGCCATGAGAACCATATTATTTTATGTTTATCTGAAATTACACATGTATAAGTATCTGTGTGCACAAATATATATTTACATACATGTATATATGTGTATATTTATGTGTGTATTAAATGAAGCAATGCCACTGGGGGTGACAGTGGTCTCCCGAAATCCACAGTCTATCTAATAGAAATTCCAGTGCCAGGCATGAAAAACCTCTTTCCAAGTTGTTGGTCAGAAGAATCCAAGAGTTTCGCTCAAACTATGATTTTTGTTCTCAATCCATTTGGCATCAATATTTGATTAACTTGGTTGGACATACGTATAACTTGTTATTGATTTACTGACAGTGTATCAATTCCTTAGTCTACTGAATGTCTATTGGAATATGCTATGTACTTAATTCATCTGCCAACTACTGTGTTGCATGGACTTGCTACACTCTTGACATGACTTGTTTCTCTAACCCCAGAAATGCTTATACTACTGAGCTTTCAAGTGTTGTTGAGGCTTACCCACTTTATAGGGTCTTGGAGAGCCTGAGAGACCATGTTTTGAATTCTAGACCACGTCTAGAATTGGGGATAGTGATGCTACTCACAGTATTATAAGTTGATTAGGACTTTATAGTCTATTCCTAAACTAACTTTTACTTTACAGTCGTGAAGTTATGACCCTCTCCCCGGGAAGCTCTTTATTTATTTGGGAAGTTTTCAGTAACAACAGCACTGATACCAGTCACGTATGCCCTGGCTTCTGGAAGAGACACTGGGGTTCAGCACTGTCCCTGTGAGATCCCTAAAGGAGCTCCAGTGACTCATGCATAGAAGTCCTTAAACACAGGCTTTGCTGGGTGAAACTCTTACTACACTCTCCTTCTGGCCTGGCCCTTTCCTTCACTGACTACAAGGATCCCCTTGTACTCCTGCCACAATTTCTCTGTAGGTGGTGTTAAGTTGTTGCTGTTGTTCTTTTCTGGCACAATTATCTGATGAAAGGCAACTCTTCTAAAGGAAGATTGAGAGCTACTTCTTAAGTGAAACTTTCTGTTGGCTTTCCCCAGAATTGACTAACTATCGGTTGAATTTGGAAATTCTGTATTTGTAGTTTTGTTTTTGTTTTTTCCAAATCGGTGCTTTCAGAATAAGGCTTATCGCAGGTGGTATCACTCCGCTAAAATCTGAGTTTGGGACTTTTGGTCACTAAGTGTTTCATGGCTTTGTTCGAAAGAAAAAAAAAATGAGTGTGCCTTTAGTTCTTGGTTTCAAGAAGCCGAATCTTCTCTATTTGGTTTTCATGTGAGCAACCTCAGCTGCTTCTTACGATGTTTTCTCCTTGCTCTCAGTACCCAGATAAAACTTACAGCTAGAGGAGCCCTGTCCCCTAGCAACAAATCACATACATGTTTTCTGGCAGCGACTTTCCACTCATCACCTGCCCTCAGATGAACTAAAGGTATTTACCAAAGCCTGGGAGGGAGAGTGTGAAGAAAGAGTGTCTTGTTACGTAAGAAAGTATGTGACTAGAAACCTGAAAGGCTGTGTGCAATTCTGGATCTGAGCAGATGTGCAAGGAAGAGATTGGGTGGGCACGATGAGAATGATTTCTTCTCAGAGGTTCCATCGTAGTGGGGAATGTGAGCCGGCTTTGAAGAAAGGTTAGGGAATAATTTATTAGATTCATCTTACCCACTAGAGTTTATGGAATAGACACTTTTCTTTTATTGCTTTAAAAGGGGAAAGGAAATAGGATGTAGCATGCTCATGCCTTACTCAGATATTTTAGGAGAAATTAGCTATAGCTTGCCTTTAAGACTTATTCCGGTCATTTGGAACTCATTGCTTGGATTCAGTAGTCTTCTCCTTAGGTGGCACTGACAATCAATCTGGAGTCCTGTCTTTCCTTCTGTAACTCACTTCTCCCCTGGAAGAGAACGTGTGCTCTGTGTCAGCACAAACCAGAGGCAGAGCTGCTGTTTCACTCTTGGATCTCCGTGTAATATGTGCCCAATTAAAGTCTTCTTTTAAATATTCCATTCATTGGGGGTGTACCTGTGGGAGATGAGGAAGGGGAAAGTGCAGTTAGGATTAATTAATTAATTAGGATTTGTTAATTAATTAATTAACAAAACCCTATTTATTTTGTGTGTGTTCTGCGTGCTGCTATGGGTGCACACATGTGCATGCCATGGGACACAGTATGTTTGGTCAGAAAGCAATGTTAGGGTTTGGCCATTGCTGTCCACCTTGGTTGAGACAGGGTCTTAAAAAATGCTGCTAACTATGCTAGCTGGCCTGAAATCTTCCAGGGACTCTTGTTCCCACCCCATCTCGAAGCACTGGTATTAAAAACATACCACAAATAGCTGTGTGTGTTGTGGGGTACACACTTAGGTCCTCACCCTTGTGACACACATGTTCCACCCAGTAAGCTATCTGCCCAGACCTACATTGAGATCTTTCGATTCAGTGCTTTGACTCACTGGGATTGCATCCCCTGACTGCATCCCCAAAAAGGATGACACAAACCTTTTACTGTTTGCTGTTCTACAGTAAGATTACTAAATATTTCATCCAATACCATCCTATATCTGTTCTTTGCTAGTGTTTTACTTCATGTTTGTTTTTTTTTTTTTTGTGTGTGTGTGTGCGTGCGTGTGCAAAAATCTGGAGATTCTTATTTTTATTTTAAAAATTCACTTATTTTTTTTTATTAATTACAGTTTACTCACTTTGTATCCCAGCTGGAGCCCCCTCCCTCATCTCCTCCCAATTGCATCCTGCCTTCCTCTCCTCCTCCTATGTCCCTCCCCAAGTCCACTGATAGGGGAGGTCCTCTTCCCCTTCTATCTGACCCTAGCCTATGAGGTCTCATCAGGACTGGCTGCATTATCTTCCTCTGTGGACTGATAAGGCTGCTCCCTCCTGAAGGGGAGGTGATCAAAGAGCAGGCCAATCAGTTCATGTCAGAGACAGTCCCTATTCCCCTTACTAGGGAAACCCACTTGGACACTGAGATGCCATGGGCTACATTTGTGCAAGGGTTCTACTTTATCTCCACGCATGGTCCTTGGTTGGAGTATCAGTCTCAGAAAACACCCCTGTGCCAGATTTTTGGTTCTGTTGCTCTCCTTGTGGAGCCCCTGTCCCCTCCAGGTCTTCCTATCTCTCCCTTCTTTCATAAGATTCCTTGCACTCCGCCCAAAGTTTGGCTATGAGTCTCAGTATCTACTTTAATACCCTGCTGGGTAGAGTCTTTCAGAGGCTCTCTGTGGTAGGCTCTTGTCATGTTCCATTTTCTCCCTCTTTTGATGTCTGTCCTGTTTGCCTTTCTGAAATTTTTATTATATTTACTTACTATGGGTGTATATGTCTGTCTGTGGTATGTGTCTGTGTGTGCGTACCATGGCATGTGTGTAGAGGTCAGAGGACAGCATGCTCCAATTACGGTTACTTATTTCTGTTAACTATGTGGGTCCAGGAGATGTGATTCAGATGGTCAGGTTTAGTGACAGGCGCTTTAACTCGCTGTGCTGTCTTCTGGGTCCAGAGTATTTATTTCTTACTTATTTAAGTCAAGCTCAAAACGTTCATATAGTTCAGGATTTCATATCATATCTCAAAATTGAAAAGGAATTAAATGCAATATTAAACAGCACAGAAAACAAACTCCTAGGTTTTGTTGAAATGTGCTGGCCTTTTACGTGAGTAAAATATGGGCTGGAACAAGAAGCAGACTTGGTGTAGCAGGGCCGTGTTACCATGCTGACTCGGACTGGAAAAGGTGGGAAGTTTTTGTGTGAGTTGTCCTTGAAGAGCAGTTTGCCGAGAATAGCACTCAGGATCTCCCAATGGATACTCTCTCTGAATGAGATGTTTTCTCGGGTCATTATAACTCCATAATGGGTCTGATATAGACAACTAATGCAAGATCATTTATTAGTGACTGTGCCGATTAAAGGATCTGAAAGCCAAACGCTTTCATCATCAAGTGCTAGAAAAGTAAGAGTATAGAACAGTGGCTCTCAACCTGTGGGTCATGACCCTCTCAGGGGGTAGAGGTCATACATTAGATATCCTGCATATCAGATATTTATGTTATGATTCATAACACTAGCAAAATCACAGTTACAAAGTACCAGCAAAAATAACGTTATGGTTGGGGCTCACCACAGCTTGAAGAAATGTACTAAAGGGTCACGGCATTAGGAAGGTTGAGAAGCCCTGCTGTAGACAGATGAAGAGAGGGGAATTAACCTTTTTCTTTGTGTGTGTGTGCGTGTGTGTGTGTGTGTGTGTGCATGTATGTGTGTTTTGCATTGCCTGGGAATGAGCAGTATGGTGACCTGTCCGGCTTTTGTAAATTGCTTGTCTTCTTCGCAGCTGGAAGGCCACCCTAACTACTCTTTGGCCCTCACTCCTACCCATACATCCTGGACCCCCATTCCAAAGCAGGTGGGAAGCAGACAGAGCAGGGCCTTGGAGCAGCACAGGAGTGATGAGCGTAGGCTCCATTGCCTGGCTACTTGGCTTGGATCCCCCACCTGACCACATGCTACCCAGGCAGGTTACTGATGAACTGTCAGTGCCCTGGGCTTTTTGATTTCTGAAGCAGAGAGTAAAACATACTATCTCACAGAGCTGTAAAGATTATCTGAGATTATATATACTAACTGCTTGGGATATTGCAACTATCAATAATCATAAACAGTGTGGCCTGACATACTTCCCATAGGTAGTAAACAGGAGAATAAAAATGTGTGATTGGCCACCTGGAAGCAGTGTGGAAGGACTTATCAGAAATGCTAGATGAAGGGCAAGACACTGTTATTTCTTTTATTGCTATTGTTGTTACTGTCGTTATCACCAAAAGGGGGATGTATTTCTATGAAGCTACAGCTCCTTTCCACATACGCAGTGAGCTAAGCCATCCAGAGCTCTCATCTTCTGTTTGCACGTCTTCATCAGATGTTTCTGTTCTTGTCTCAACAGTACTGAGAAGTCAAGAACCAGTAATCTAATACAAATTCTGAGTCAAGAGGTACATTGGACTGTATGTAATTGAGGTGTAATTGGCTTGGCATTAAGATAATATGGGAACCAGGCTCTAATCCCAGGATGATATAATTTTTTAATGAATTGAAATCGCAGCTAATGGAAAGGTGAATGTAAAGATTAGTGAATGTGAAAAGAAGGCTCGGCATGGATTATTCATAATAGGTATTAAAAGAGCAAAGGCGAATTTTTTTTAAAACAAATGAACTCAGCAAACAAACCATGCAGTTTAAAAATGAGTGTACCACACAGCTTGGTTCTGCATTCATAACTATAACGACGTTCAGACAAGTATTCTGCCTTGGAAACTTAAGAGAAGAGCCTTCCAATCCAAATTGTGATCCTGGGAGGCAGGAACACAAGGAAGTACAATTTTCAGGTCCTATCTCAGACAGAGCTTAGTTGCCCCATCTCTGATTCCAGTTCCCCTACTTTCCCTCTTTCTTTTCTCTCTTTATTAGTGTTGATGAGACACATCCGCGTTCCAGGACCCCTTCCTCATCTCATCTGCCTGCATTCCGCGGGGATGAAATCCTGTCCCGTGAAATCCTTTTCTTTCCTCTCGCTCTCTGCGAGCGAGTACTTTTTTTTTTTGTCAAGGTCATATTTCCCTAACCCGGAAGAGTACCTTTGACGAGTGTGTGACACTGGAACCAGTAGCTGTGTTGATGGATATGGGCGTTCCTTTCCATAGCCTTGCGCCGGCAGCAGAGTGGCAGAGCTCAGAGAGAGACGCAGCCAGTGCGGCCAGACGCCACATACCAATGGGACAATCTCTCGGCTCACTGTCCCTCTCAGCCACAGGACCTTGGGTGTTGTGCACTTTAATTCCAGAGAATTCTAAGCCAAACCATTGTACTGCGAGTTACTGGTATCAACATTTTTCTGTCGCTCATCTTTAAATTTGTTCAATTATTCATTACTTTTTTCAACAGTAAGATATAGACACACACACGTATATATGTAAATTGACGTCTATCTGTATATCCTTTTGTTTTAGACAATCTTTCTACAGACTCAAGGCTGGTCTTAGACTCCCTATGTAACGGTAGACCAGGCTTACCTCAAACTCATGGTAGTCTTTCTCCGTCAGCCTCTCATGTGTTGGAATTAAAAGTGTTTGCTCCCCATACATGGCAAGAAAAATGATTTTTTTTTTAAGCAGAAAAAAAAGGAACATTAGAGATTTCCCCAAAGGGAAAGTAGAAATTAGAAGCCATGGCAGAGGGCTTTAAGAAACCAATTTTTATTTTTGATAGACATTGGACTCGCAACGTTCATAAAAATACTATTTTGGCATTTCTCAAAATTTAGAAATTATTTGAATATAGGCAATGCATACAAAACGGCGTGTAATTTTTTGGATAATACAAGGTAGGAAAGTGGTAACCGAAGAAAGGCATGGGTAATCTTAATTAGGTAAAATGTTACACTTTGATCTTGATAACAAAATGCCGTAGGATATTTCTCAGCCTATTTCCTAAGCATGGCAGTGGAGCTGCAACTACCCTGCTTGCTTAGTGAGAACCCTGTTAGCAGCGACGGGAGCGCAGCACTCGAGATTCTTGCAGGATAAGAGGCATGGTGACAAGGTGCCCTGAGGTCTCTGGATCAGCCATTTACAGGTCTGTGTGGTGTCTCTCTGCTCGCCTAGGGGAGGGCCTCACTCTAACCCTTCTCCTGAGAACTCTTAGCTCATGAGTTGGGGGAAGGAGGGACAGTGGAACAAACATTTTTCTATTTCTGTGAAGTTAGAAGCAGACTAGAATTCCCAGGGAATGTAGGAAGAAGTAGTATGTTAGAAGTCGTTTCCCACTGTAGGCAGTTTTCTGCCTCTGAACATGTTCTGGAAGCCCAGGGTTAACCTGAAGCCCGAGGAGTCAAGGCCCTAATGCTCTGACCCCTCGGTATTCATGCTGTCAGCTGGGAGACTTTGGGTAGAGTTGACTCTCACCATCAAGCTAGTCCAGCTGTGGATCACTTATCCTAGCTGGGAGCACAAAGATTTCCCAGACTCAAGATGGCTGAATAGAAATGGCTCATCTTCATCTCCTCTCCAGAGAAGAACCATATTATCAATATGTATGTCCTGTTTAAGGTGAATGACTGTGGGAGAACACTGGAAATGGAGCCAGGAGAGGGTAAGAAAAAGAGACAGAGATTGACTATAGTCTGGGATGATTCAGAGACCTGGGATTCTCTAACCTAGTGTTAGAGAAACAAAATTCCCTAGCACCTGCCTCCCAGCTCTACAGCTGGGCAAGGAGAAATTACCCAATGCACAATAAAGGTTAAAGAGCATTTTAGTACTCAGTCAGTGCCGATGTTGGTTATTCTAGCTACCAGCAGTTTCACAATCCCCATGGACTTGTAGCTCACTTACATATGTACTCCTGAATCTGCACATTAGCTGTACTTTGGGAAAGGAGCTCATCTTATCTCCTAGCAAATGCCTGGAGATAAGCCAGGAATCACTGAGAGCTGAGCTATTATCTTCATCTTTGGGATTGTACAAACACTCCACTA
The DNA here is from genome assembly GCF_030254825.1 of Meriones unguiculatus. Lineage (NCBI taxonomy): Eukaryota > Metazoa > Chordata > Mammalia > Rodentia > Muridae > Meriones > Meriones unguiculatus. Next base: position 83,213,845 of record NC_083354.1, read on the forward strand.
CATAGTCTTGGGGTTTAGGGACCTGCTTTGCAGACTTGGCTTGGCGTAGCAGAATGCCCACGACATGAGCCCACTAGGTGTTCTGTCCTGTAGGGAAGAGAATTGCAACATGGAAGAGAGAGGCAGCCATTAGCCTCAGGGTCCAAGGGAATGGAGCCCTTGCCATTTGAGACTAAGGATGTGGCCATATATGTGTGGGTTTGTGTCTCTTGCCAAGTCTGAAAACAGGTCCCACACAGTTCCTGCCACCTTTGTGATACCTAAGCATCTCTTACTGACACAGTGCAGAGGGAACCCTGATCTTGCCTTCCCTCGGGTACATGGTGTAGGGATTTTGAGCAACTTTGATGCTCTAGCTATTACCCTTCCCCCAGGTTTTCATGACTTAGGAGGCCTAGTAGGAGGGGAGTGCAACTTCCCTTATGGCCAAAGGTTTCAACACTGCTGAAACAGTGCAGAAAGATCCTGAAACAGTGCAGAAAGACTCCAGGTTCCTGATGCCACTTCACCTGTGTGGTTCTCACTTCTCTCTCTCTCTTCTTTTTGATGTCCAAAAAAAAAAAAATGCCTTTGATGTTGGGGGATGGGCAACACGTTCATATTGTTACTCTGTCTACAGACACTTGCTAAAGGAGCCTTGAGCAGCTATAGCTCTGGATGCCATTCTATCACCAGCTGCAGCTGAAAAGAGAGGGTGTTCCCATTAGAACTGTCATCCCTCCAGGATGCGTTTGAGCAGAAGGACTTTGTCTAGCACTAGTCAAATGTCCTGATCCTGAGTGTGAACTGCGAATGGCAGAGAGCAACATAGTGGGTCCTGCTTTCATTCTACCTACCTGGCTCAAGCTACCTTGTCCCTCTACCTTGTCTGATTATCTATTGGTGGCAGAACTGGGAATGGAGACTTCCTACCACCACCTTTCCCAATTCAGCACTGTCAGAAAAAAGCATGCCAGGCTCCTCACTAATTTTTGTACTCCCAGCTGCACTTTTAAGTCACAAAGCTATTACGAAAATTCCCAAGAAAACTCCCATTGTCTGATAGGTGCTACCAGTCCTATTTTACAAGTAACCACACAGTGATCACCAAGGCTTAAAGCCTTCTGTACCAGCCACTTTTGATCTACTCAACAGTAAACTCACATGGTTCAGATTGGCAGTTGGGCCCTCTGACTTGGCTGTGGTATACTCAAAGTCATAGTAAAGAATGACCACGCTATGGTGCCTAGCTGCAAATAAAGCCAACTTTGCATATCAAACTCACACACCAATGTATGTTTTCAAGAGAAAGTTGCTTATCCCATAATTGTGCTAGAGATACCCAATCCCTAGGATGCAAATATCTCAATATAGGAAAAAAAAGAAATATGACAAACAAGATAATCATATGGTTTCAAAAGAATATATTCATTCTAGCCACAGATGTCTGAGAACTAGATGAAATGTTTGACAAAGAAGTTCAAAGAATCATTATAAGTACAAAAATATCCAGGAGAGTGCAAGCAGTGAAACGAAATCAACAAGTCAGTACAAGTTGTAAATTGGAAGTCTAGCACAGGGGAGGGCTGAAAGTGGGGAGAGAGAGAGAAAGAAAGGAGAAATTTTGAGAAAGGATCAAACAGAGACAGAAACAAAGAGATCAGTGAGTCAGACAAAAATATAATGGAAAACTTCAACCACACCTCACGTGAGTGAAAGAAACAGGTCTTTTGAACTACCTCAGTCAGGTAAAAATGAAGAAAATAATGAAGATATCATGCAAGATGTTTGAGATTACATTGAAAAATATCCATACTTTTTTGAATATATGAGGGCAAAATAAATAAATAAAATCACCAACATTACAGAAAACCTTTTCAATGAAATAATTCCAGAAAACTTTTTAAAACATAGAAATGATGTGGATATCCATGAAGAGAAGGCTAGGACCTAAAATAGCCATGGCTAGGAAAGATATTTTCATGGTATATTAGAAACCCCTAAAAGTTCAAGACACATTTTATAAAAGTCTAAAATACCAAAGAGGAAAAGTGCCAACCTATACTTAAGAATATCTCCACTAACAGCAATAGATTTCTCAGGGAAATCCTTGGAATTAAGTATTCCAAATCTGTAGCAAATTGCCAACCAAGTATCTTAATTTGTCTTCTGTTGCTATGATGAAAATATCTTGACCAAAGCAACTTAGGTAAGAAGGGTTTATTAGCTCAGAGCCTGAAGCAATAGTCAGTTATAGCAAGAAAGACACAATGGAAGGAATTTGAGGCAGTTAGCCACATATCAGGCCAGAATTAGAAGTGTTGATCAATGGATTCATGTCACTACTCAGCTCACTTTCTTCATGTACACAGTCTAGATTGCCACGTAGGGAATGTGACATTTAGAGTGGGTAGGTCTTTCCACTTCAATTAATGTTAAAAAAAAAAAAAAAGCACAGGTATAACCAGAGGCCTGTCTCCCACACTGACTGTGGATGCTGTCAAGCTGACAGTTAGCATCAATCACCACACCAACAGTAGTATATGCAGTAAGACCTACTTCAGAAATTAAGGCAAAACAATATTTCAAAGACAAGAGAAACCTGAAGGAAACCGAGACTATACTGGATTTACCAAGTATGCTTGAAGGAATGCTACATTTAGAAGTGAAATCAAAAGGGAAATCATAGAATCGTGTGAAAATACAAATCCCATTAGAAAAATCAGTGTACAAAAGAGAAACAAAGGAATCAACCATTAGCAACACATTTCTATGTCAAACTAGAACAAGGAACAAGGATGAAAGACAAGAGCAAAGAATATGCAAAACAATCAGGGAACATAAAACATTACAATAGGAGCAAGTTTTCATCTGTCAGCAATAACCTTGAATCTCAATGAACCCAAACCTACAATTAATAGACACAGACTGGTTGAATGGATATAACACCGATGGTGATGAGAAACACCAAAAACTCATTAATATGTTACCTACAAGAAACTAACTTCACCAGTGAAGACAAACACAGACTGAAAGTTTAAGAGCGGAAAATGGCATTTCAAACAAAGGAAAACCTACAGTAAGTAGGAATATATAAATAGTAAGTAGTAGTAAGTAAGTAAGTAAGTAAGTAGGAATATATATTATGTAAATAATTGCAAGTAGTAGTAAGAAAAAATATATATATATTATGTGTGTGTGTGCATGCCTATGTGTGAAAAAGCAGACAAAACTAAAAATGATAAAGGATGTCATGGCATAATAATCAAGAGATCAATTCAACAGGAAGAGAGGTGTAAATTTATGTATATACAATGTTGAGGCATGTACTTTTAAATCATATTAGCATCTGTTAGTTTCATAAAATAATGTCGTTATGATACTATTTACTAATACATTAATAAATAAAAATATATAATACTTTGGTCATATTAATCTCTCCAGGATCCTTCTTTTCCCTCTTTTCATCTTCTACATGGTACTTGTTTTTTTTTCTAAAAAGCTTCACATCTGTATTGATGCCTTTGAAAACATGTAGATGACATATTTGAAGTAAAACGTTATATTTGTTTTCTGAGTATGGTTTATTTTGCTTCATGGAATTGTCACTAGTTCTACTAATTTTCTGGCAAATGACATTATTTCCTTATTCTTTATGGCTGACTTACGTTTCATTATATGCACACACAGAATTTTCTTTATCCATTTGTCATATGATGAGCAGCTGGGCTTTTTGTGTAAGTTGGAAAATATGAATAGTTAATGCTGAAGTTAGACATAGGTACATATTTATCTCTGGTGTATGGTAACTTTGACTCCTCCATGTCTATACTTCAGAGAGTTGTATAGGTTTGTATAATATGATAATTCTATTTTTAGTTACTTGGGGTACTAGATGGATTAATTTACATTCATACCAATCCCAAATAAAGGGTCCCATTTCCCTTACAACATGAGCATCATTTGTTGTATGTGTCCTAATAGCCATTATGACTGGAATGAGAGAGTCTCGGTATAGTTTTTTTTTTTTTTAAAAGTATAATATTTTTACTTATTCTTTGAAAATGTCATACGTGTATGCAACATACTTTGATCATATCTCCCGCTGCTCTCCTCACAGTCCTCCCAGATCCCCCCAGGTCCCCCTCCTCAGTTCATGTTCTCTTTTTGAAATAGTTTTGTCATCTACTGAGTGCGTTTAGTGCTTCCCGTGTATGGGTCAATGTGGGGTGAGCCACTGGGGCACCTGCAAGATAGGAGGGACTCTCCCTCCACCAGCTGCTAACAGCACTCCAACCTGTGCTGAAAGCTCTGTCCCACTCCCTGATGCGTGCTGGACTATGAACTCTAAATGGAAGGCCACCTTTGTACCCATGGTTCTATCTTGCCAAGCCAGTCATTATGCTATCTAACAGGGTTCACAGCCGGGGAAGACTGCTGCTACCATGTCTCTCCTTGCAGTCTTTATACTCTTTCAGTACTATGGCATTTAGCCATCAGGGAGTCATCTTTGCTGTTCTTTTTTTTTTTTTATCAATTACACTTTATTCATTCTGCATCCCCCCATAAGCCCCTCCCTCCTCCCCTCCCAACCCCACCCTCCCTCCTCCCTCTGCTTGCATGCCACTCCCCAAGTCCACTGATAGGGGAGGTTCTCCTCTCCTTTCTGATCTTAGTCTATCAGTTCACATCAAAAGTGGCTGCATTGTCCTCTACTATGGCCTGGTAAGGCTGCCCCCCCCCCAGGGGGAGGTGATCAAAGAGCAGGCCAATCAGATTATGTCAGAGGCAGTCCCTCTTCACATTACTATGTAACCCAATTGGACTCTGAACTGCCCTGGGTTACATCTGTGTAGGGGTTCTGGGTTATCTCCATGAATAGTCCTTGGTTGGAGTATGAGTCTCTGGGAAGTTCCCTGTGTTCAAATTTTCTGGTTCTGTTGCTGTCCTTGTGGAGACCCTGTCCTCTCCAGCTCTTACTATTTCCCAGTTCTTACCTAAAATTCCATCCACTCTGCCCAACAGTTGCCCATCAGGCTTAGCATCTGCTTTGATAGTCTGAAGGGCAGAGGCTTTCAGAGGCCCTCTGTGGTAGGTTCCTAGGTTGTTTCCTGTTTTCTTCTTCTTCTGATGTTCCTCCTCTTTGCCTTTCCGGATGAGGATTGGACATTTTTGTTTACTCTTTCAGTACTATGGCATTTAGCCATCAGGGAGTCATCTTTGCTGTTCTTTTTTTTTTTTTTTTTTTTTTTTTTTTCAATGCAGTTTATTCAGGAACCTTGAACAATCCTCGGACCCTGGGGAAAGCCAGCCCACAGCTTAAATAGCCTCTGGGTAGCCAACCCAGGCGTGCCACGAGGGCAATGCAGATAGGTCCACATACATGGAAGCAAGCCAGATCCTCAGCCTTAGCCAAATGTGGAATTGTTCGTGACAGAGAGCACTCACCATCGGGAAGGTGGAAGGCGGAAACCAGCTCCATCTTTAAGGCATAGCATTCCGCAGCTCTCTACAGTTCCCCCTTTTTGTTTTAGATGCATCTTGATTTATTTTTATTGTGCTTAAGGATATTGAACGTTTTTTTTTTCCATGTACTTGTTGGGCACCTGCTATTCTTTGGAGAACTCTCAATTCATTTTTCCTTTTTTTTTTTTTTTTGTATTTGTTATACTTTCGATGTTTTCTTTCTTTTTCTAGAGTTGTTTATATATTCTGGATATTAATCCCCTGTGAGGGCACAGATTCCGCAAAGTGTCAGGATAAAAATTTCAACTCAAGGGATCAGTAGCTACTGCATGGGATTAGTCCTTTAGTCTTGGTTCTTCTAGTCCCTTGTTCTAAGTGTTTGTTTTCTTAAGAGTGTCATACTTCTTTTGTTACTATGACTCTGAAGTATAGTTTGTAACTATGTAAAGCTACATCTCTGTTCAGTATTGCTATTTTCATTAGGATAACTGGCTAATTATAGTCTTTTGCACTTCCGTGTGCATTTTAGAATGTTCATCCTTCTTAAGGTAGAGTCTTTATGGTATTTTAAATATAATATCATATCTTATGTAAATAGGAATAATGTGATTTCTTCACACTTCATTTCCTATTTGTATCACTCTTATTTCTTCCTCATTGTTCTAAGACTACAAGCACTGTACTGAAGGAGTGGAGAGTGGAGCTTCTTACCTCTCTATTATCCTTGTTCATTTATCTCCAGTTAAAGCCCCATTTCTTACATTTCCTTTTTTATGATACTTGTGTCTCCTCTCCAGTGCTTCCCCAAACATGCACCCCTTAACAAATGTGAGAGGAAGAGGAAAGAATAAGAGACAAAACTATAAGCACTAGTTTTCCAAATGCTATTTTATTTAGGGGTTCCTTAAAGCTTATAACACCCTTCCAAACACCCAACTTAAGGTCAATGAAAAAGAGGGTTGTAAGGGAAAGGCGATGTAGCCCTCTTTACTTCTTCCTGCTGGGTAGGGTTGTACTATTCTTTGGGGGGCAATACCAACGTCCATCATCAGGATATTAAGAAGTCAAAGTAGCCAGCAAACCAGCAAGCACCGCAAGCGGTACTCTTTCTTCTCCTCCAAGTCACTGCCTTTCTTCCTCTGGGCTCTCATATTTATACCTTGTAAAGTCCTCAGAATTAAACTAATTCCAGCTAGCAAAGAACCATACTCCACACAAGATATTACTGGCTGTGCACAAACTAATAGCCCCCATTTGGGATTATAACAAAAACGTGTTTACATAAAATAAAACAAAATGTCCACATTTTGCCTTCTGTTTTAAAAAATGGCTTTTCCTCTAACATTAATAAACTATATACAACAAGAATTATGTGAATTAACAGGTAAGAATTACATTTACAATGTCCAGTCCATTTGTATTTGGCAGTCTTGGAAGAAGTATTCTACAATCTACCCAATCCTGTTGAGTCCTAAGTTCTGTACCTAAATCACTTTCTTATCATATTTTGTATCTATCAACCTAAAAACATCTATATAGATCTTAAAACATATTTTTTAAATACATAAACCACTACCTTAAGCTTAATTGTAGCAAAACTATGATTATCAATTCTTCAACCTCATTAGAGACTTAAGAAGGAAATACTATTACCTAAGTACATAGGAAACAGAGTAAACAGCTTCCAGAACTATAGAAATGACAGAGACAGTAGACTGCTTGGATAGTCACTGAAGATTTCTCTGTGTCATTGGGGTATCTAATCTTTAGCTTACTGGCCCGGAATATCTGACAGGCTTCTCTGTGAAACAGGAATTTTGAAGGACTGACCACTTAGTCTCTGCAAAGTTGGATAGTCAATTTTTCAGTGTCCTGCTTGTTCACACTTTGTTCAGACAGCCTGTTATCAGTAGTTGAAGGACAGTTTTATTTATTTTTTCTCCAGTGGCTGTCTTGCCACATCTTTTCTTTAATGCCATCATCTTCTTTGAAGTAGATAAGAGGTGCTGCCAGGAGCAAATGTACCTCTTTGTCAGAAAAGCCTTTTATTAATAAAATATCTTTAAGTGCTATATTTTGTAGATTTCTGAAGTGTTTGAAATCTATCTATCTATCTATTGAGCAATATTGCTTGTTTCTGTCTATGTACTATGTACTATCTACTTAACCTTGAAAACATATCTAAGTGACTAAATAAAGTTTACTTCTGTAATTAATTAAACTATCATCTAACAAGACTACAAGTAAGCTTGTTTATAGGTGACTAACTACTAATTTGCATATCCAATCATCCTGAAGAGTTTGTAATAGTTAGCTTTCACAAGACTAGCATTTTACCCCACATTTTCAAAAGAGGTTAAGCAAAAGTTGAACAGACAATCTTAATTTTTTATCAATGTACAATAATCCATACCAATACACAATATTTGGCACAAGTAGATTCAGTAATTGACATTTTATTCTATAATCCTATATACCTCTGCTTTTAAAAAATCATTTCCTTTTTTCCTTTCTTTACCCTCACACTAGCTAAGAGAGAAGAGAAGAGAAGAAGAAAAACAGATGGGAAAAAGAAAGAGATCCCTGATTTTAACCTTTGCTTTGTTTTCTTCCTTACCCTGACCAATCAATAACTCATCAAATAACCAACAACATCCACCCCACCGCTTGGGAATGGGAACACTGTGTCCTTAAAATTACTTTTTTGTTGTCTGGGGGGTAAAGCATCTATTTGGGTACCCTTAAAAAATTAGAATATTGGCCAAGCGCTGGAAAAGGTAGCTGTATCTTTTCCTGTCTACTCACTGTAATTTTTGTCCAGTCTCTGTGTTGTCTGTCTAGTCTCTGTGTTTTCTGCCCAGTCTCTGAGTTTTCTGTCCAGTCTCTGAGTTTTTTTTTTTTTTTTGTCCAGTCTCTGTGTTTTCTATTCAGTCTCTGTGTTTTCTGTCCAGTTTCTGAGTTTTCTGTCCAGTCTCTGTGTCTTCTGTCTTGTCTCCGTGTTATTGGTCATTTGGACTAGCCCTTTGGAAGATGACCTAGGTATAGATTCTTAAGGAAACCATAACTGAGGCAGCCTGTGGGCTGAATCACCTCAGCTGCTTGCTTTAGCTTTATTGTTACCTGGTCTTTTGCTCTGAAAATAAACAAACTTTTTTTTGTTTGTTTTGTTTTGTTTTTTGAAATTAATGTATTTTATTTATTTATTTACTTTACTTTGAAATGGGAGTCTCACTTTTTAGTCCAGGTTGATATGGAACTATATATAGCCCAAACTGGCCTCTAACTCACTGCAATGCCCCCGCCTTGCTGAGACTACAAGTGTTGAGCTGCTAAGTCTGACCAGAAATCTATCTTAAAGATGAAATGGGAGTGTCTTTAACACCTCTATTTAGGTTCCTGTATCTTTATTAAATAAGTGTTACCCAGCCAAGTCTATTATGTGCCAGTCATTATACACATGTGATTATGTCAATTTTCATAGCAATAAGGTTACTTCAGCCGTTTCAGTGTTGACAGATGTAGAAGGACTAAGAAGCAGTAGACTGAGGAAGGAAACAAACTCTAATGGCCTCTCGAGCTCACCTGTTCACCAAGTGGTAAATGCCATAATGGTAAATGATGGCTCATTGTGCCAGTTCCCTGGAACTCTATACATGTCAGCATTCTAACCCCACAACACAACGACACATGCTATTTTCATTACACACAGAGGAAACTTATGCAAAGGAGGTTCTGTAGACTGGGACTCAGAGGTTAAAAGCATTGTTTGTCCTTCCAAAGGTCCCGAGTTCAATTCCCAGCAACCACATGGTGGCTCGTAACCATCTATAATGAGATCTGGTACTCTATTCTCATGTGCAGGCATACATGCAGGCAGAATACTGAATAATAAACAAACAAACAAACAAATAAATATTTGAAAAAACATTTTTGTTTGTTTTAAAAAGCAGGCTGTGGTGGCTCAGGCCTGTAATCCTAGCACTCAGGGAGGCAGAGGCAGGAAGATTGCTGTGAGTTCCAGGATAGCATGGTCTACAAAGGCAAGGCTACACAGAGAAACTCTGTCTTGAAAAAACAAAAACAACCCCCCAAAAATCAAACCAAACCAACCCCCCCCCAGGAAAGTATCCAAGGAGAAAAGATAATGACACCTGTACTTTCCCACGCGCTACCCCTGACCTGTCATCATTTCTTAATCAATAGTTTACTTTTTCAGCATTTCCACTGTATAAGGTATTAGGAAATCCGGGGAAGACTTCAGTTGGGGGGAGGTGTCTGCTGATGAAGCCCAGCCCAGTGCACCCTAGCTTGTGGCACTGTTCTTGTGCACTATGAGCTTTCTGAGGGCAGTGGTATCAATTATATTGAAGTTTGATCAGTTGTCTCCATGATGCTTCTGCTAGATCAATATGATTTAAAGTTATCTGCTCCTCTGAGCTGGCATTCTGTCCTCTCAAATGACTCCATGGTGCCATGCAGGGCTTTGATAATGATGCTGGGATTCATTGCAGTGTGGCCAATCAAACACGGGGGACCCATGTTACTGAGCCAGAAACAGTGTCACTCATGTGTATGTATATCCAGCTGCTTGCCATGGCAGCCAGGGAGAAAGAACGTGTCTGAATATGTACTAACATATATGTACATGAAGCACAGGGTTTATTTCTCTATCAGTTTCCCACCTTTAGTTTTCTAGAAATATTATTTTTTATTTTTTGAAATTAAAATATAAACTATACCATTTTCTGCTTTCTCTTTCCTCCCTCTACCCCATCCCTTGACCCTCCCTTGCTTTTTCTCAAATTCATGGCCTCTTTTTAAAATTGCTGTTTTATACACACTCTCTCTACATAAATGCATATACTCAATTTATATGTTACTTTTATGTTTTCAGGGCTGAGCACTGGGTGTGCTCTTCCAGGGGGAAGACTGCTCCCGCTGTAAGCATTCCTTAGTTGCCTGCTGTTCTCTAAGACGGTAGCCCTGTGAGATGGCCTCCTTCTGTGTTAGCCTATCTACTGGTATAGTTCTTGTTTGTGTCTTTTTTCCTCTCCATTTTCTCTCTCCTCTCCCTCCCTCCTTTTGTTCCTCCCTTCTCTCTTTTTTTTTTTCAATGCAGATAAACAAACTTTTGAAAGTAATATTATAGCTACATTTTTTTCATCACGAGGACCAGGTAGAGAATAAGATTCATTTACCATGGGAAGACATTCAAGTCCTAGGTAGTAGGAGGTCTTTCCTGGTTAAACTAATTTTTATAAATTTTGTTGGTAACCAGATTTTTTCATTCCCTGTAGATACATAAGCATGATCACATTCCCATCTCAAACTGGGGCAGTTTTTTTTATTCTGCCGTCAACACGTCCTTATAGTACACGGCTGATTTAGTTCTACAGGTTTTTTCTATAACCCAGCGTCTCTCAGCTGTTGTTGTTCCTTTTTGGAGTTAACGAAGCATTATTTAACCTGCCCCTGGGAGTCTTTACTCTGCCTTTTTGATTGATAAGCATCTCTTTTAAAGTATGACTGGTTCTTTCTACAACTGCCTGTCCTGTAGGATTGTGTGATATACTAGTAATGTGCTTTATATTATAACATGAAAAGAATTGTTTCATTTTGCTGGATACATACGTCGGAGCATTAACAGTCTTTATTTGTCCAGGTATCCCCACAATTGCCATTATTTCCAACAGATGTGTAATTGCACAGGCAGCCTTTTTAGAACATAGAGCTGTTGCCCATTGAAACCCTGAGTATGTACATATGTTATGGTGTACATACTTTTGTTTTCCGAATTCTGCAAAATGAAACACATCCACCGCCAGATTTCATTTCTTTTGGGATATTTACAATTTTCCCTGCAGGTAATGAAGTTTGGTTATACGGAGAACACATAGGGCTTATTATTATTATTATTATTATTATTTCTTTGGCTTGTTGCCAAGTTATGGAGAATTTTCTCTTTAAACCTTTACTGTTAACATTTTTTTTTTCATGAAAATTTGAGGCTTTTAGCACATTTGCTATTAGTAATTGATCAATTTTCTTGTGCCAATGGAATCGTCAAGCCTGTATGAGACCAAATATGAATAATATATTCTGGATAATTTCTACTTCCAATGGCCTGATGCACGTACATAAATAACAAAGTCAATTCAGAGTTATCAGGAATAAATTCAGCAGTTTCCATATGCAAAACAACTCTTTATGCATATTGCGAGTCAGTAATTACATTAAGAGATTCAGGAAAACCTAATAATATCATAAGGATTGCATATAATTCTGAGTTTTAAATGGAGGTATGGGCTTTTGATCACCTTGCTTATTTTGTTTGACTGCCATTCCCATCTCCTTTGCATGAGTATAGAATGTAGATGCCTCAGGAATTGGCGTTCCTTTTACAATATGTGGAAGAATCCAATTAGTTCCTTTTACAAACTGTATACATGTGCTTTTAGGATATTAGTTATTACTTTCTGCTAAATAGTCACTACAAGCTCTTTGCCAGTCTTCACTGATTACCCACAAGGATATAATCTCAGAATTAGTAAGCGGCACTACAATTTCAGATGGGTCTGCTCCTGACAATTGATGTAGTCTTGTTCTACCTTTTATAATTCAGAAATTTTTTCTATGTACATCTTTAATTTTTTACTTTGTTTATATGCAAAGAAAATCCATTTCATGATACTATCTTCCTTTTGCCTAATGAGCCCAACAGGAAAAATGAGTTGAAGGCAAAAAGACCAAAATACAATCAAGTTTAGGATCAATTCGATCCACAAATGCATCTTGCAGTCTTTGTCCTACCAGAATTAACTCTTTTTCTGCTTCAGCTGTCAAATATCTTGGACTGTGTAAATCTGAATCTCCTTGTAATATATATATATATATATATTTTTTTTTTTTTTTCTGGAGCAATCTGTAACCCCCAGCATGGCAGAATTCTTTGTGTTTCCTTAATCATTTTTTCTAAAATAGCTGCATTAGAATGAGCCAACACAAATATCATCCATGTCCTGATAAATGATAGATTGAGGAAATTACTTACAAATGATTTCTAACAGTTGTTGCACAACCTATTAACATAAAGTTGGACCATTTAACATTCCCTGTGGCAGCACCCTCCAGTGGTATCTCTTTATTGGACCACTATTGTTCAGAGTAGGTACTGAGAAAGCAGACCTTTCCCCATCCTGCTCATGCATGGGTATTTTGAAAAAGCAATCTTTTATGTCAATTATTATTATAAGCCAAGATCTAGGTAACAAAGAAGGTAAAGGAATTCCAGGTTGTAAAGGGCCCATTGGATGAATGGGTCTCTATTGATTGTCCTTAAATCTGTTACTATCCTCCATTTTCCTGATTTCTTTTTTTTACAACAAACACAGTTCCATGCACTCTTATACATGTTGAGCCTCCAGCTGCTCTTGTACCAGTTGTTCAAGTGCCTGCAATTTTCCTTTTGTTATGGGCCACTGTATTTGCAAACAGGTCTATTTGATAGCCATTTTAGAGGCAAACTGTTGGTGTTTCAGCAGTGGCCCCTCTTATAAATCTGGAAACTCAATCTCTGTGATGTCCTGTGCTTAGACAGTGGGCACAGCTTTTGATTGTTCTTAATTACACATATCAATACCTCCCCCAGTAGTATCTATCATTTCACCCCCTAAATTCATCATTTGCTGTCTCTGGGATTGCAGAAATATTAATTTGATGAGTACCCCCCTTGTTGTAAAAGATCCCTTCCCCATAAATTTAGGGGTATGTCAGCCACATAGGGTCTCAACTTCCCTGTTTGCCATTCTGTTTCTACACATTTAATCCACCAAACACTTTGTCTTATTTGAGATAATTTACCAGTTTTATAAACTGTGTATAAACCTTCTGAAGTGGCCATTTTGGATTCTAAGATTTTTGGAAAGAGATACTGATATCAGCTCCTGTATCTACCAAACACCATATTTCAACACCATACATTTGTACCATTAATGACTATTTGCCAGAACACTTGTTTTCCGGTATTCCCAAATGCCCCTGTTTTTTTTTTTTTTTTTTTGTTTACATACACCATGATTTTAATTTCTTCCTTGCAGTCCCCATCTACAATACTTGGATGCTCAACAAATCCTTGAGAAGTTAATCCACTTCTTCCCAAGACCATCCCTACTGTCACTGAAGGCAAAGGACCTGTGGTTGATTTGTAACATTCCCCTCTTGGGGATAAGGTAAGAGGTTTATCTGTAGCCAGATTCAAAGCTTCCCTACCTTCAGTAGCGTGTGTCAAATTTGAGATTCTCAGTTCTGGTTTTCCTGCCTGCCCTTTCTTTATCTCCTGGCTCTCCAACGGAAGGCTGCTCTTATTGTTTGCTGCAGGGCCTAGAGCTGACAGGCCCCTCCATTCATTTTCCAATGGCAAGAGGTTACCTTGTATGTCCCTCTTGGAATGGCAATCCTTAGACCAATACTTTTCCTTACCACAGTGGCTACAAAATCTTCAGAGCAGTTGCTTTCCATTGCAGCCAGAATTTGCTTGTTTCCATCTATGAGGAAATGTACTGTATTCTTCAGAGTTAAAGTACCTCCTGTTTTGAGCTCCAAAGCATTTAATTTCCTTTTTTTTTTAAATGGCCAAATTCACAATTAAAGCACTGAGCATTTTGATTTCTGAGCCTTCTAGCTATGGCTTGTCCTATAATATTGGCATGATGCTCCTGAGAAGGAATATCAGTTGTCTCTCTTTTCCATTCATCTATTGGGGCTGTTTGTGTTTTTAATAGTCTAAGTGCTCTCTTACATTCAGTATTTGTATTCTCATATGCCAAGGTCTGTATCAAACTTTTCTGGTCTCAGTGTCTCATATGGCTCTGTTTACAGCTGAACATGATCTCTGTAAGCATTCAGTGAAGGCTTCTGCAGGGTCTTGTACTACCTTAGTAAAAGAGGTGAATTTTTTTTTTCCGGCTTCTCAACTATGTCCCACACTCTTAATGATGCAACATGACATTGTTCAACTACAATATCGTCAGATTGAATTTGTTCTCAAAATTACCACAATGCCCTTCGCCAAGCAATTGATCTTTAACAACGTTTATTTCACCTGCCATATTCCGTTGTTCTAGCTTCGTGGCTCCATTTTGCCACCAGATAACCATTGTAACTACTGACCAGCTTCCAACAAAGCTGACACCAATCCCTTCCAGTCTTGGAGAATAAGTCTATTTTGGGTAGCCCAGATACTTAACATTTGCTTAAAGAAACATAAATGCATTCCATACTTTACAATAGACTCTTTAAAATGCTTTAAACCTGGCATTTCTATTGGATGCCCTGTCCTCTCATCATAAGCTTCATCACCATCATTAGCAGGCATATGTTTCCCAGGACCGGGAAAGCTGATGGTGCTTGTGTAGCCCCAAATGACTCTGCTGGCAGTGCACTTGGCTCAACAGTAACCCGTTTTCTCTGTATAGCCTCCTACTTTTTTTGGCCTCTTGCCTCACACAGGTGCTCTGGGCACCTGCAGCAAAAGTTTGTGGAGCAGGACAGGGTGGCAATCTGCCTTGCAGTCCAGTTTGCTTTCCTCTTTCATCCTTTGGGAAATTTCCACTCTCAGACACCAGGCCTGAACCCTTTTGTTCTCCTTCCACTGGCACTTTTTGCTTTCCAAGCACTTCAATCTCTATTTGAAAAGTCTCTACGTGAATAGCCAATTCTGCATTTTTTTTTTTCTGACACAAGAGAATTGAGTGAACCTTCTGAGCTTTCAGGTTTCCTCCCAACCTTTTTCAAAATGGAATATATAAAGACTACAAAGCAAAACCAGAAACCCCACTCTGGGAGCAGGACAGGAGACCACCCAGCAGCAGCAGCCGATATTTTGCTAACCTCCTTAAACATTGCCAGCTCATCAAAACCTGATGATTCCTCTACTCTGTTAGAAATGGAGTGCCTCACTATGCCAGCTGGCCAAGAGCACGCTCTGCATGGGACAACTAACAGGTGTGTGGACAAACTAACCCCCCCACTTGGAATTATAACAAAAACATGTTTACATATCATAGATCGAAATGTCCACAACGCAAAATAAAGACAAAATTGTAAACAACATTAGATGAAGATAAGAAGAACAGTAAACTGAAAACGTAAGTTTCTTAAAGAAGTAAAACTCATACTAAAACATAGTACAAAGGTTAAAATTTTTCTGTGTCCTTTAATTTTGAGTTTCCATATCTTTGTGTACTTTATAAAAATTCCTTTTATTCTTGACTTGTAGTTCCATTCCACATAATCAGAAAGGATATGGGATATGACTTTTTTTGCGATTTGTTAAGACTTGTTTTGAAATTAATATGTTTATTGTAGAGTAAATAGCTTTCCTACATATTAAAGCACAGGTCTCATGGGGATGATGGGGATAGCTGGAATCTGTTGTAGCCCCGATCTGTTCTCTGTATTGGTTGGCACTGCCTGTGGTCTGTGGTTGTGTTTGTGGTTTAGTGTCCCTTTGTCCTCTGGGGAGCCAGAATTGCTGCTGCAGACTCTTTTTTTCTTTCTTTCTTACTTTTCTCTGCAGAGCTGCTCTCTCTCTCTCCTTCTCCCTCTCTCCCCCCTCTACCCCTTTCACATTCAAGCTCTCCTGACATCTCTTCATTAATTCTTGATGCTGTTCCTCTTTGCTTTTGTTTCCATGGCCCAGTACATTTATAGATTTGAATAGAGGAGACTTTGACTCTATCATATCACTCCCTGTAGCACTCAAAATAACCCTATTATTATATCTAAGAAGAGAGACTTGTGTCGATACAATAACAGGGAGTTTACTGTTAACACCGTGTTTTCATCAGAGAATATATTATTCAGACAAAAAATAATAACAGAAAAACATGATACTGAGATCAAAGGAAGTTGACAGAAATTTTTAATACACATGTATCACCCAATACCTAGAGAATGTACACTCTTTGCTTTAGCACAAGAAACCACTTTACAATAAACCACATATTAATTTCAAAACAAGTCTTAACAAATTAAAATTTATGTTCTATATTCTTTCTGATCATGTGAACCAGAACTAGAAGTCAATAATGAAAGGAATTTAAAATGTACACAAATACAGAGAGACTGAATGACACAAATGAATTTATTATCAAAAGAACTAGAGGGTAATTAAAAACCTCCTTAGGAGAAATGAAAACTGAAACAATATATATATATATATTAAAACTTATGGAATACAGCCAAAGTAGCACTGAACGTTTGTAGCAGTAAGTCCCATATTAAAAAGCAAATGTGAAAACAACTTAATGATACGCTTCATGAATGATACACTTTAGAAAGTCAAGAACAAATTAAAATCCAAATTAGTATAAGGAAAGAAACAACAAAGACCAGTACAGACAACTTAGGTTTAAAAGGGTTTTCATTTGAAAACAGACTGGGACTCTTTGTGGGGTGGAAGAAGGATGGAGAGTAGAAAGGATTAGAAATTGGAATAGGGAAGTAATATGAGAATACTTACAAATTATAAAAGATCATTGCAACAATCAAAGAGTTTTCCAAAGCTATTTCAGTGAATTGAAAGTTAGTGAACCCTTCCAAAACCCATTCCGTAATCCCAGCATTACTAACAAATCTGATTGACACCAAAAAAGATCATTTACTATGATGAAGTTTGTTTTAATCCAGGGATGTAGAGATATTATTCAATATTTACAAATCAATAAACCGAACACATCACACCAACAGAATGAAGGGTGAAACCATGTGATCATCTCCATAGACAAAGTATTTTATAAAACTTAAGATGACTTCATGATAAAAGTCCTGAACAAATTAAGTAGAGAAAGATTGTGGAGGAAAACCATACAGCCAGTATCATACTGAAAGGAGAAAAGCTGAATCCATTCCTCTAATATCTAGCACACAAGAAATATGTCTACTCCCAGTCTTCCTATTCAGTATATTACCATAACTCTCAGCTAGAAAAAGTAAGCAAGAGGAAGAGCTAAAACCACACAGAGAGGAAGTCTATCAAACTGTGTTTACTGATAATTTGTTTCTATGTATAGAAAAACCTAAAGATGCCACCAAAAGACTATCATAACTGAAAGCTGAATTTGGAAAAAAAATTCATATAGAAAATCAGTGATAAAAATTGGATTTTTTTTTTTTACTTATCAGCAACTAATCTGTTGAGAAGTAATCATGAATCAATACTATTTATTAGTGCTGGACAGGAGCCTACCACAGAGGGCCTCTGAAAGGCTCTACCCTGCAGGGTATTGAGGCAGATGGTCAGACTCATAGCCAAACTTTGGGGAGAGGGCAGGGAATCTTATGAAAGAAGTGGGAGATAGTAAGACCTGGAGAGGACAGGAGCTCCACAAGGAAATCAACAGATCTAAAAAGTCTGGGCACAGGGGTCTTTTCTGAAACTGATACTCCAGCCAAAGACCACTCATAGAGATGGCCTGGAACCCCTGCACAGAGATAGCCTATGGCAGTTCAGTGTCCAAGTGGCTTCCATAGTAATGGGGGGAGGGACTGTCTCTGACATGAACTGATCGACCTGCTCTTTGCTCACTTCCCCCTGAGGGGGGAGCAGCCTTACCAGGCCACAGAAGAAGACAATGCAGCCACTCCTGATGAGACCTGATAGACTAGGATCAGAGGGAAGGGGAGGAGACCTCCCTTATCAGTGGACTGGGGGAGGGGCACAGGTGGGGAAGAGGGAGGGTGGGATTGGGAAGGGAGGAGGGAGAGGTACAGGGGGGATGCAAAGTGAATAAACTGTAATTAATAAAAATAATTAAATAAAAAAGAAAAACACCTCATAATAAAGTTAATAAAGGAACTGAAATACCTCCTTGATGGAAAATACAAAACACTATTGAAAGAAAATAAAGAAAACACAAAATAGTCCATGTTCATGGTTGGAAGAGTTTATGCTATTTAAATATTAATATTTCCCAAGGTAAGTTGCAGATTCAGCATAGTTCCCATCAGAATATTAATGCCAGTTTTCACAGAAATAGAGAAACCAACTCATGTTTTTATTTCCTATTACGGAATAACACTCCATTGTGTGTATTTGGAATTTTTAGGCAAATCAATGGAACTACAAGTTACTGTGTTAAGCAGAAAATTTTAGACAAAGAAAGATAAAGATTATATTTCTATTATAGAAAAATGACCTAACAATATGAGGTTAGGAGGAGAGAACCAGGGGAAGGGAAAGACAGAAGAAAAAAAAATTAGGGAATGTAGACATGCCTAAACCCTGACACATGTATGTTTGAAATATCATTGTGAGACCTGTTGATTTGTATCATTAATATATGCTTCAATGATTATAATAGGAACAAAAATCAATTAAAATTCACCCAAATTCAAACAGAGGCATGAAAGGCCCCAAATAGTGAAAATCATCTTGAGCAAAAAGAACAAACTTGGTAGTACCACATTACCTGATTTCATGAAAACCAAAACACCAAGCAAACATGTCACTGGCATAAAAACAGGCAGGAAGATAAATGAAATGAGATAGACCCCAGAAATTAAGTACATCTCTCCCCCTAGTCAACTCAAAAAGCTTCCAGAAACATAAGTTGGTGAAAGCAGAGCCTCTTCAGTAATGGTGCTGAGAAAACTATGTCCACACACAGAGGAATGAACTTGACCTCTCTCTTAACAAAAATCGATCCAAAGTTAATCAATGGCATAAATGTACCTGAAATTCTGAAAGTACTTGAAGGTGTTGGTAGTTGATATCAAATTAATTTTGAGATAGGATCTCTGAAGAATGGGTGAAAAGAGGTGAAGATGATCAGAATAAATTGTATAAAATTCTCCAAGAATTAATAAAATATTTTAAAATGTGCACATAGTAAAAGAAACAGTTGTCAGAGTGAAGAGAACCTACAAAGTGATAGTTTAGCCAAATGTATTTTGAAAAAAAGATTAATATACAGAAAGCATAAAGAACTAAAAATTTGAAAAAAATAATCCAATTAAAAATTAGTAAATTATTTGAATAAAAATAGTATAAATCTATTAAAAATATTTAGTATCCTTAACCACCAGGGAGAAAGAGTCAAAAGGACAGTGTTAAACTATCTCACTCTAGTTAGAAATGGCTGTTAGCAACTCCCACACCAAGGAAGGAAGGAAGGAAGGAAGGAAGGAAGGAAGGAAGGAAGGAAGGAAGGAAGGAAGGAAGGAACCCTCCTGGAAAGAGACTAAAAATAAAATCTACGATATGATCCAACTATCCTGCTATGGATATTTAGCCAAGGAAATCAATTCAATATGCTAACGTGCCATCTACATGCCTATGTTTACTGTGGAAATATTTTCAAAAAGCTAAACAGTGGCACCAGCCTTGGTGCCCCTCAGCAGGTGACTGTGTGAAGAAAACATGGTATATACAAACAACGGACTATTTCTGGCTGTACAGAAGAGAGGAATCCTGTCCTGTACATTAGCAGCGACATGGATGGAACCAGAGGGCATTATGTTAAACGAAAAGGGAGCTACAGAAAGATAAAGATCACATAGTCTCTCCCATACATGGAAACAGAAGACGCCAACTCTAGAGCAGGATAGTAACTACAGGAGTAGTTTGAAGTGATGCAGGGATGTAGAAAAAAGTGATTGGATTTGATTAGAGCATGCTATATGTGTATATGTATATATCACATGCAACTTGGTCAGTGTATACAGTGAATTATGTATTCATAAGTAATGGAAAGATTTTCCCAACAAATACTAGTCTAATGAACAAAATAGTTTTTCAGGGCACGGGGATGCCCATGGAGGCCATCCTTGGATTTGTCCCCCAAGCGTTGTGTCCTAAGTCTCCAAGTACCTTGAACATATTTTAATTTTTATAGTATTTAAAATATGTAGTTGTAGCATCATGATTTATTAGTTGTATTTTGATTGTGGTAAAAAATAAAAATAAAAACAAATATGAATAACCACAGCAAACAGATAGCTTCCAAGGACTGATTCGTTATTCCTGACACGCCACATGGTACTCTCCCAGTCTCATCAGTGTTATTATCTCCTGTCCAAGTGCTGATCACAGTCCATAGAACTTGTTACCAGCACTGCTTTCTCTGTATAATCTATTGCAAAATTGGTTACAGAGAAGAGTGGGTATCCTCATTAGCCATCAACTAAGGTTTCCTTCAGTTCTATCTGATGTGCTTTGCTTCTTGCATGAACTTGTGTTCATTTTTCACTATTTCTGTGTTAGCTACTTTTGAATGAAAGTAGTCATTAATAAACGATGTTATTTATAATAACATATGTTATTATAATAACATGTTAATAATATAATATTATTATATAATAACATAATATTATGCTATTATAATAACATAATAAATGTTATATATTAAAGTAGTCATTAATAAATGATAATAAATGATGTTCCTAAATACTCAGATGGGGGCCGGGGAGCTAATTCAAGCATGACTATGTTCTTTCATTGCCTTCCTAGATTATTTACCACTGAAGTATTTGTAACTAAGTTCTAGAGTTTGGCTTTTAATATTTTATATTTTCTCTCAGTTTATAGACATCAAATTCATATGGCATTGTCTTCTCAGTTATTGAGATTCTTGGGAGTATATATCTTCCTATAGAATGTTCCAAAATAGGTTCCAGTAGTGACATTACCACTAATATCATTAGCGATCACACAGTGAATGGTGATGTTAAATATAAAACGATTTAGATATTATGCCCTTAAGAGATGAAACTTTAAAAAGACCCTGGCGAAGTTCAATGACTTTGTCAGCCATTACTATTGGCCATCCAGTCTATGTATAATGTACTGTGTATATTAATACAATCTTATGAATATGAACGTTGAAAGTAAGTGGATTCTATGGTGTGCATCCTGGGTAGTCTTTCAGGATTTGTTCCATCCACGACAAGCATATATATTTGTTCTTGTTGATGTTGAAAATATCTCTTAGACTTTCCAGGAGGTAAGTCATCCAATTAGCTACTTGTTTACTGTCACATTGTTTACTGACAATGCAACCGAAGAACGAAGGGCTTATTTTGGCTCACAGCCCCATGTTTAGCGCATTATGCTGGGGAAGACATAGTAGCAAGAGCTTGAGGCAGCTGATCAGGATGCAGAGGGAAATGAATTCTGTGCATAGCCTGCCTTCTTTTTATTAATTAACCTAATCTTGATAATCTCTTATAGGCTTGCTCAAAGGCTTGTCTCAAAATCTAGTGATTCTAGATTTTGTCAAGTTGACTCTGTTAGTCACTATTGGCAGAAAACCTCCATCATGTCCTAGAATGTCGGCGGAATTCTGCCTAGCAGGGCTCCCATGAAACACTTCTGCACATGTACTGGTTTGTGTGACTTGGTGTGAAGTGAAACAGACACCGGCATCTGCTGTTGGACTTGCAAGGCGCGGTGATGGAAAGGATTCCTCGCTTGCTCTCAGAAGCTCGCCCAAGTCTCAGGGTCCAGTCGCAAGCCGTGAGGTGTAAAAGGCAGGCAGGAAGTACTGGCCCTGGTGGTAAAGAAGAAACTTGGAATATACGAGTTGAGACCTGGCAGCCGCAGCTGAAGAGTCAGCAACTCTTAGTCAGCTTAGGTGAGCCCTGGATCGTAGTAGATGCATGACCCGCTTAACTTCCTTCCTGTGGGCGTTCACTTCCTCAGTGGGGCAAAGCACGGTTGGAGGCAGCTTCTTGGTTTCAGATGTAGCCTCATTGCCCGTGGTGGCCGTGTTCTGTGTTGCAGCTTTGGAGCTGCTTCTGAAGGCTCAACCTAGATGCCTTTCTTCAGTTCTCCCTAGTGAAAATCCATTTACTTACTTGTGTGAAATGTTTTTCTTCATAGAACAACAGAAAATTGTCTGTCTCATTCAACTACGTCCAGTATCCCAGCAGGCCATATCCTCCCTCCATGGTGTCCCAGTCTTCTGTTGTTGAGTTTCACATTACTTTATGGAAATTTGCTGAAGCACCTCTAGAAATAAATGCAGATATTATAATTATAACCAAATATCTCCCAAAGCTGCTGCAAACCCCATACCGTCCATCTAATCGATGAGTTATTTCCTGAGACCCACAGGTCCATCAACTTTGGTTATAAAATGCTCTTTGAATTACACTTTGAGGCCCAACAAAATTGAATTGTTTGCACTATAAAAAGCAAGGGCAGGCAGAAATGCCAGCTCTCTCTGTGAACAGTTTTGCCTTTAGGGTTTTGTCAGTCAACTGGAGACTTACATTATCAATATTCTAGTGGGTCTAGAAGGATACTGCTTTCTGTGTGCTAAGAAGCAGGGCTAAATTGCAGGCCAAGCCAGTAGATCCTGTCACCTGGAAAATGGTTTAGTTCTGCTCTCTTCTGTGACATCAGTCATCACTCTTTGCTTTGCCTAGTCACTCACCCCGGGTTTGAGAGGAAGGGATGGAAGGAAGGTGGTAAAAAATACTTTCTTAGATGCTTTAGAGATGAGAGACAGTGGAAGCATTTTCATACCTGAGGGACCTGCCTTCTGGTTAGTCTTCAGAGAGAAGAAAAGAAAAAGTAATGCAGTCTGTCAAACAGCTGTGATCCCTGCTGAGCTGAGTAGACAGGCAAAGAGATGTGCATTCCTCAACCCCTGGAGCAAATTTATCTCCTGAAGGAAATGGTGTGTACAGACTAAGGAGGAAGAGTCCTGGAGACTTTGAACTTGCAAAAATTCAGTTCACAACAGGCATTTAAAGGGGGTAAAAGGATTAGTTGGAAAAAAGCCAGGCAAGGTGAGAAACCGCATGACTTCAGAATTCACATCCAGTCACATGTAATACAGTTAACAAATGGTGGCTTAAACATACAAAGCTTTCATGGTTTATGACAGTCTGGGCCTGGCATGGCTTTTCTTCAAGGTCACCATGGTCCTAATTTTTTTTGTTAGTTCCCTTACTCATTTTTCAGCAAGTGACTTCCATTGTCAAGGCCAGCTTTTGATTTGGAAGAGCTGCTTCTTGGATGTAGCATCACCTACCTGTGTGACTGAGTGCCTGAGTGCCTGTGTGCCTGAATTCATCACTGCTCTGGAGGCTGAGACAGGAGGATCACTTGAATCATTTTAGCTTAGGAGTTTGAGGAGCATGTGTAAAATAGTGAGATCATGTTTTGAGTGGGGCTGGGATGGTGGTAGAAGGGATAGCAGACAGAATTTTTAGATCCTGACTTTTTCTTTCCAGTCAGCAGAAAAACAGAAGGACTTTCCCCCCGTGAGGTTCAAGCCATCATTCCTCTTACATCTTGTTGGCCAGAATTTGATCACATGGATTCACTTAGGTACAAGCAAAGTTGGGAAAGTCTGTCTACTTGGCAAGCAATAGTATGTCTATCTAAAATCTGGAGTTCTGTTTCCAAAGGAAGAAGCAGAGAGTGGACACTCCAGAGACTCCTGTGATCTTTGCCACAAAGGCTGAGCTCAGCAAGAAGAATCTCTGTTGACGCTGACTCTGGTCTCTTGGCCCTGTGCAGATGGCTTCTGTATATGAAACCTCTTCTATTTATTTTTGAGTAATCTTAGAAGCTGGGAAGATTTCCAAAGAAACTTTTCCAAAGCTGGCTAAGTCCATACTCAGTTGTATGAGCCAGGCCATGACACCTGAGGCTTTCTCATCTGCCTATTGTAGAGTTTAATTGATTGAAACAGGAGCAGGTGTAAGCTACTTTTCATTGGCACATAGCCTGCGAACCTTGCAAGACTAATGTCCTCAGATAAATGCTTTTGCCAGCTGAAGTTGTTGTAGAGGGCTAAGGAAAACGTAGTAGGAAATTTTTTTTTGAGCTTACAAAAAATGTAAGTATATTAAGACATTTTTAGAGTCGTTCGTATCTGAATACATATGTTTTGAGCAACACCAACCTGAATTAGTAGATTTTGTTTGGCCCAAAGAGTTTCAAAAAAAAAAAAGTTGATAATTTTAAATTACTATTATTATATTCCATTATTGTTGTTGCTATTGGATGACACGGCATTACTAGTACTGTACTCCTGTGTGCTATGCTGACAACCCTTTGATGCTGAGCAGTGGCTGCTTCCTTGGGTTGGGGCCTGCATTTGCTGACTTCCTGATCAGTGTGGCCATCTTTTCATTCCTCCATGGAATCTACCTGGCAGCCCTGTGAAGCCTGAGTCTCCTGCTGTAGATGATTCAGAGGGTGAGAAACTCATGGGTAGTTGTTGGCCTGAATCAGCTGCTTTCTGAGAAGGGGCTCAAACCTCTAGCACGGAGAGACAGGAAAGTTTGCTGAAGCCAGATTGTACAGTCTGGAAGGAGAGAGTTGGACCCTGGGTAAAAGAAGCTGACGTCTGGTGCAGTGGGAGGTTCTGTAGTTCATCTATGGGAACGTACATAACTGTACACACGAACATCTGTACCTCAAGTGAAAAAGTGAACGGGCTCGCACGGAAGCTGTGGGTAACACAGCTGGAGCTAAGATGTGGTTGCAGACTACAGCCAGGTTGTTCCAAGCTAGGTGTTGCTTTGTCTCTTTTCTATTTATCTGTTTGTTTGTTTGATGATAATTGGCCAGAGTAATATTTTCAGGGTGGCTATTCTAGCTGATGTTACTGTGTGAATTCCTTTCCTACAGTCTCCGGGGATGACTGACTGAAGCGGACTAGTTGACAAGCTCAACCTACTCCACTTGCTCCACAAGCTCCCTGGCCTTGTTACTGGTCTTAATGAAGCAGGCACTCCATTTTTCTTTTTTAAAAGAAGAGCTACACAACTGCCTCCTAACTCGCTTCCTAAAACACTTCCTCATCCTGTCCTGGTGTGTGCATGTATGTTGTTTCCTTGCTTAAAAACTGCCTTGGAGCTCACTGATTTCAATGCACAGAAATGAAAAGAACTCTTAGAAAGTGTTAGCATTCAGATGCCTTTCATATACAAAAGGATCACAGTGGCTCTCCGTGATGGTGACTGGAGGAAAAGTGGTTTTCATCTTTTGAGGCTTTTATTTAGGGATCTTATTTATAAATTCCGGACAGAGCCCTCTTACCTCCTTCCAGTCTGAGCCTGGCATTGCATTCATGAACTTCCACTTGAAATCTCTACCTCAGATAGTAAATGTCAACAGTTTGAAATGTGATTTTGATCTTTGAGTCCATTGAAGGGTGCAAATAGAAAAAAAGGAAAATACAAGCTCTTTGCTACCTGGAGAAGCATGGATAGTCTCTTTTATTTTTCCTTGGATGTAGAGGTTGATAATTGTGAAGATTTGGTGGCATTCATCATACCTGAGAAAGCCTGGACACTTTAATTAACTAAAGTGACATACAATAATTTCATTTTTACTAGTCCTATCATATGAATTCTTATCTTTCTTTACTATATTTTGTTGACCTCAAACTAGCCATAGGGGATGTTCTTCAGGATAGAGTTAATTTTCCTGGTTCTCGAAGTCAGGTGCATTCAGTCCCTGGGTTAGGCTATTAACTAGAGTCTGCATAGGAGAGAAATGACAACTTGTTTTTCCTTAGCATCGGTTGCCACCAGTATTTATCGTAGCTATGTCCTAATGAGCTCACCTCTTGCCCGTGATGTGCTCTAGTTCATACCATTGGTTAGCTCTTTGTTTTCAAATTTACTTTTTACTACTGGGTTTGGATTCATTAATTTATATGCCTTTTGTAGAAGTCTTTGCTTAGAGATAATTACTTGCATTAGCATTATAACTATTAACATATATTTCTTATTAGTCTCCAGTTTAAATATGATCAATAATGGAGCTATTGCAACTGTTTTCACAGAGCATTCTCCCTGTCTTTGTCTCTTCTCTCTCTGCCTCTCTGTCTCTGTGTGTATGTCTCTGTCCTCTCTTGGGTATCATTATGTAGACTATGCTTATCTAAAATTGCTCTCTTGCTGTGATCTTTCTTCTTCAGCTTCCCTAGTGCTGAGAATACAGTTGTGGGTTGCCTCACCTGTCTTAAGATTTTTTTTTTAAACTTTTTTTTATGGGGGGCAGCTTTCCATCTCCAAAAGAAATGGCCCCCCACTCCTACCAGAGGAGCTCTGGGAGCTGATGACTGTTGAGGGATGAGGGAGTCCTTTTTTTTTCCCCCAGAAGTATGGCTGCTGGCAAGTTGTCTGTGTTCTGGTATCTGGCAGGCAGTACTAATTGTACTGAACTTGTTATATAAAAATCGGATGAGAACATGAGGTGTTCTCATGTATTGGGGAATGATCTGGACAAACGGGAGTAGGAAACTGGTTGTAGATGTTATGTATGAAAATTTCAAGGGATAAATAAAAATATTCCCCTCCAAAAGTGAGAGAGAAAGAAAACAATGTTCATGTTAGCTCACCATTTGGAAGGCCTCAATCCTTAATTGTTGTTGGGCTTATGGAAGGCATCATAATAACAGAAGTGTTGAGTGGTGTAAAACTGCTCAGCTCATGGTTGGGAGCAAAAGAGGAAGAGGGTGGGGTCTGAGGAATCATATTCCTCTTCAAGGGTGTACCCTCAGTGAGCTAGAGCCTTTGCAGCAGGCTTCACCTCACATGGATTTCACTGTCTCTCAGTAGCTCCACTCTGTCTCCAAGCCTTTATTGTCTAGCTCTTTAGAGGACATTCAGCATCCAAACTATAGCACAACTCTTAGATTTTTGCCTTTAAAATGTATATTAAGTTTAAAAAGTAATATAAATTCCTTAAAGAGTGTTTGCAATAGAGAAACAAGCTGAAGAAAAGTGAATAAATACCATAGAGTTCCAGAGAGGTTATTAAATTGGAAATTGGATTTTGAGAAACTGGGCTTAGCACTGTTTCATAAGACTTTTCATCTCTAATGTATAAATAACTATTTCACCAATGAATGTGTCACAGTTCCCATGCTATTTCAGAAAATTCTTTTTCTGCTAAGACCAACCCATGTTAAATAGAATGTTTTGTGTAGACCATTTCTTTATTTAGGATTTTTATAATTAAAAATTAAATCCTTAGTATATTAGTATGTTAAGGGACATATTTCATTTAATATTATTTTTCTGGGTCTATATTATGTTTCTTAATTCTGTGCCTGGCTGTCATCAGCCCAGTTTGAGGCATGACACAGAAAGTGGAGGGCTGGGCTCCACAGCTCTGAATTTTGATGCATTGTAGTTTTCTGTGATGGCTCTCTTATCTGTGGATGTAAGGACAAATATTTAGCACACAGCTAGGGCTTATGTGGGTTAATAAAGTGGCTGTCATAGGTTCTCCTTCAATACAATAACATCATATAGACTTTTTGGATTTAATGTATGTAGAAATGCATGTATCTGAACATGTGTGTGAGTGTGTGCATTTGTATATGTGTAATTAACAATAATCAAATAAAATAAAGGCCATAAATTTCAAACTGAGCAAGGAGAGGAGCTTTATGCTAGGGTTTGGAAGGAGGAAAGGGAAAAGGAAATAACATAATTATGTCATAATCTCATTTTTTTTTTTTTTTTTTAGAAAAGAAAGGTGGAAGTAGAAGAAATGGAAATGGGAAAATGTGAAGGATGTTTGGAGAGCATTAGGAAAGCAATGTTAATATTTCATAAATATAAAAAAGCAGATCCTGAGATACTGGAAGTGGCTGAAATCTCAGAATTAGTGGCAGAGCTGGGGCCAGGTGACACAAATCCCAATTTGTAAATGTTGCTTAATATCTCACTGTGAGTTATCATGACTGCCCAGTGCATTGGACAGAGCTATGAATATAAGGATGGCAATTTGCAGAAGGAGGGAAAATGGATTGAGCAATTTTTCCTGTCATTTTTATAAGAGGTGGTAAATAATGGTAATTTGAGATATTAGAGAACAGTATATGAATACTTTTCTAAAATCCTGCAAGGTGGATAGAGAAGGAAAATTGTAGCTTTCCTTTGCGCCTTATTACTTTCTGAACGTCAACAGAGCATTTTCTTTAACTTGTGTTAGGAGGCTGTGTACAGGCCCCACATCTTTCTGCACTGTCTGAGCCACTCAGCACCAAGGGGGATGTTTTAATTTAATTTCTTCCCAAAAGTGTAACAGGAATAAGACAAATAGAAAAATGACTCATCGTTACCATGAACTTTACAAAAATGGAAAATTCATCCCGGAAAATTCAAAATCTATTACAAATGAATGCATGTTGCATATTCATTCTCCATTTCTTTGTTCTTGTAAGATTTTAAAAGGGAAGAACATGAGAAGGTGAAGAAAACAATAGTTATCCATCCATTTGCGTTCTTAACTTAGCAAGTAACTTTGTATTTTATTCAGTGAATAGGAGCATGATTTTCTGCCTAAGAAAACAAATTTTAGAGGGTGACTGGTTTTTAAAAGTACTTCAGTGATTTTTACCATTTATGTGGAAATTTGGATTATTCTGGAAAATAGTTTGGTGACATGTGTCAAACATTTAAACATATTTATGCCCTTGGCTCAATAACTATACTTTTAACAATTCGCGCTGTTTTAGAAATCTAGCCAACTCAAGCACCTAGAATGTGTTCTTCTTTCTAAAGAGATGGCCAGACAGAGTGAAGGGAATTTTATGTAAGAAGTGGGAAATAGCAAGAGCTAGAGAGGACAGGAACTCCACAAGGAGAGCAACAAAACCAGAAATTTGAACACAGGGGTCTTCCCAGAGACTCATACTCCAACCAAGGACTATTCATGGAGATAACCTAGAACCCCTGCATAGATGTAGCCCATGGCAGTTCAGTGTCCAAGTGGGTTACATAGTAATGGGAAGAGGGACTGCCTCTGACATGAACTGATTGGCCTGCTCTTTGATCACCTCCCCCTGAGGGGTGAGCAGCCTTACCAGGCCACAGAAGAAGACAATTCAGCCATTCCTGATGTGATCTGATAGACTAAGATCAGAAGGAAGGAGAGGAGGACCTCCCCTATCAGTGGACTTGGGGAGGGGCATGCATGCAGAAAGGGGAGGAAGGGTGGGATCGGGAGGGGAGGAGGGAGGGGCTTATGGGGGGATACAAAATGAATAAAGTGTAATTAATAATAATAAAAAAGTCATTTCCAGAAAAAAAAAAGATGGCCAGAGGAAAACTACTGAACATATAACAAGCTTCATCTTCCCTGCAACTCAATTAGAAGCACAAGACAAAGTTATGGAGATCCATTTGCTGTACTTTCGTGCAACTATTTAACAAGTGTTCATGCTTAAATTTATTTAAGTCATAAATGAAATGCAGTCTAATTTTTAAATTTTTAAAAAGACAGGGCCCTAAACTATATACAATATTAACTAGGTAAAAATAAAGTGCTGTTAAGGAAAAAAATAATCGATGCTCTTACAGTTTGATGGTTGTTTTTATTTTCATGACATTCTTTATTTTTTACAGTTTGACTATCTTAAAAGGTCAATAAGCCAATAGGATGTATTTTGAATCTTAGGAAGTTAATAATTGTTTCTGCATATAAATATCCATAATTTTTTTAAATTGACAAATGGCGCCCTCATTATAGAAAATGTATGGATTGCAATGAAAATGATTGACAACTGAGTGCATCCTTGTGTGTCTCTACACTGTCTGCTTCTGTGTGTTTACCATTTGTTTGGCTTTTGTTACAAGTCTAGAGTAGGACCACTCTTACACTAAAGGCATAGTTGACTGTTCAATTGTTCACAAGGCAGAGTGCAAGAGAAGTATCTCACAGGATGAAGATGTACTTCCTGGAGAGCAAGGATGGAGGTCACATAGGTGCTATTGTCTAGCTTTCCCCTGATATATGCTCCTGCTCTCAGTCACAAAGGTTCATGACATTTTCAGTTTGTAACAGTAAATTGAAGGTACTCAGAGAAGATCCAGAAGCCAAACTAATGATTACTTAAGCATACGGTTGAGTAGGCTAGCAATTGCCATAGACAGGAGAGACCTCGTGTCCAAGTATTTTGGGGGTAGATTGGCATCACGAGAGTAGATGAATAGGGAATCATTGTTCATGAAGTAAGGAACATATAGAAGCCCCTTAGTAAGATTCCAGACCTGTAAAAATGAGAGTCTATTATGTGATACTCCAGAGTTATCAATTTAAAAATCACTGGGTTCACATTTGTTTGTAAATTTATCATGTGAAAAAAGTAAAAGTAAATGGCCCTCAAATTAAGAAGATCATCTTGATTATTTAAACAAAGGGGTATTTAATTTATTATTTGGGTGAAGAAGAGCTGAAAATTAATATGGCATTACCAGATAATCCAAATATTAGTGAGAACAAGAGTCATCTGGTAAGTGCCATTTGGAAATGGTGTTAGCCAGGCGGCTAAATTCACTTAGGGGAAGCTGGATTTTTGGTGGAACCAGACAAGGCATTGGAGAGGCCAGGCCCTTTGTATGTCAGACTTCCCAAAGCCCAGGGAGGAGGAAGAAACATCCCGCCTTTTCCATCCTCCATCCTGCAATCTTGTAACCAAACACAGGCAGCTGTCAGGGGAACCTGCCTGTGACACAGATCAAGAGGTTTAAGGGATGGATCTGAATGACCAAAAGTCACTGCCTCAGAAAGTTTTGTGAGGGTACAAGAGATGTCTAAAGCATTTAGAATTTCGTCTGCTGTACGATGCTCAGTACACGTCTCTGTCTGTATGACTTACTGCCATCATCATCATGGGTGCCATTCTCAGAATAGCATCATCTATTTGCAGTTGGTGAGAGTAGAGTAGCTCTGTGTATCTCCAGTTTCTTGGCTATGCTCCATGCCCCTAGTGCATGGCTGGCACTGCAGTTAATACTGCTATATGTGTTATGCTTTCCCCCTCTCTTGATGACTATCTAGAAAATTGAGGTATACTTATTTATTAGAATCTTGAGGCAGTTTAATAATGCCAAATTAAAAAAAAAACAATTTTGAGAAAGTACTACTGTCACATGAGATGAATGATAACAAGTGTGGGATGAGCCATGTGCCATAACCCCAAAGTGTGGGTCAGAGAGAATGCCTTGTTTCTGATTATATCCTTTCTTCTGGGCCTTGATGAGGTCAAATTATTCATTATTTCAGCATCTCCAAAAGGCAGGAGTGAGCCACTTTCTTTGCTCATCCGGCCTTTGCAGAGAATGGTTACATCCCAGTTCATTGATGATAAGAGTTGAGCCATAGCTTGTTCCAAGAATAGAGGCAGACTTGAGGACATGAGCGGCATATGCAGACCTATGGAGAAAGATACTTAGAAACTGACTTTAGACTCAATGACTTACCCAATCGTTCCCTCACGTATTCTAGCCCATTTAGGCTTGAGCCTAGCTGGGTCCACAAAGCTGAAAGCTAACACTTTATTTATTTTTAATGTGTATTTGTTATAGCTTGACATTAAAACGAATGAATTTCAGTGAGGTAACAGCTCACTAAGATGTCATAATAGGCCGCTATTAAGGGTCATAGGGTATCTTGTAAAGCATAGACATGAAGTGAAAATCTCGTGTAGGTGAGTTTCAAAACTTTGCCACAAAGGTGACTTGAGCTCCTCTCTTTTTGACAACATGTTCATTAAAATATTTTGTGCCGGCAAGTTTTCTACTGAAAGACATTTTAATAGTATGAAAGACAGCCGCTTTCCTAGATTTTAAAACAGTGTTAGATTGTTCTAAACACCCCATTGGTTCTTCAGTTCTCCATATTTTTAGAAAGGTTTATTGATCTCAATTTCAGGTTATCTTCTTTTCTCTGTCTGTTCTTCATACCTGAAACTAAATCTCAAATAAGTAAGCATCAAAGATAGCAGCAGCTCAGGATCTGTTGAGTACCGCATCTGAATCAATTATTAGCCCCAGTAGCTCAGGTCCCTTCCCCATCATATGACATTTGGACTTAAAATGGTGCTCCAAGTCGTGTACATGCTTGAAAGATTAGGAAACTGAGGCTCCCTGGCTAAAAATGTCTCTTTAAGATCACATAACCCAAGCTGCCAGACTCAAAGCACAGACTCTTTGAAACTGCGGAAAGCCTGACATTTCATTTTGCCAGTTAAGCAGTAAAGACTAGAGAGTAAAAACACATAGAAACACCTGTGAATAACCTCAGGGTTGTAGATTACTGAAATGTTAAAGAATGAACAGATTTTTAAAGAGCATCTAGCTCTGCCTCTAAAGTTATTGCTGGAAAAAAATCGACCCTTGGGAAAGAAAGCAGCCTTTTATTATGATGGAGAACACTCCCAGGTTAAAAGGCTCTTCTTTTCTTCTTCTGCTATGAGCATGTCCTGTGACCATTCACAAGGAGATGAAATGCCTTGGACTCTTACTGGTTCTAAAGACACGGACATCTTTATGTGTTTAAAATGCATCATTTACATTTGCTTGGTGTGCCAGAAGCAGGAAAAGGAGTACCTAAGGAACCAGCAAAACATAAGTCCCATGAGTAGGCTATTTTTCATCTTCACTGTCTTTACATGTATGTTAATCAGATACTGATGGGTATAAAGGCTGATGAGAAGATGTTTGGCTGGCAAGTTAACTCCAGCCTGAAATTTTAAAAAGTTTTTTTTTATTATTGCTTAAAATTTTCTAATGAACATACTGCCTTGTATCACTTCCTAAATCCTCCACTAAATCCTTCACCTGCCTCACAAGTTCATGATCTCTTCTGTAGTTTTTATTATTACATATATAAAAACATATATGTATGTATATATGTGTATATGTATGTATCTGGCCGAGTCCATTTAGATTTGCTCATCTGTGCATGTGTCCAGGGCTGGCCACTTGGTCTTGGACAACCTATTCGAGCATTTGTCCCTGAAGGCAACCGATTTTTCTCTTAGCAATCACTCATCTCCCGTAGCTCTTCTAGAGCTATGCGGGATTTCTGTCTTCCTCATTGGTGTGTTAGCTGATGCCATCATGCTGGTCTTCCTTAGGTGACTGTTGTTAAATATTCATGGATGCATTTTTTCCCTGTCATTTCTAGGGGACAGTATGCTGCAGCAGGCACCCCGGGCCTCTTATTCCCACAGCTTTTCAGCCTCCTGTGAATTTTCCTTGTGCCTTCCGTTTAGGGATTGCACTGCAGATATGCCAGTTGTGGTTGGCACCTCCATAGTCACCTAATCTCTTTTCCTGACCCAGACGCGGCTCTCTGTAATAGTTAACATCTATTGAGAAAGACAGTTCTTTGACGAGGGGTGAGAGTTACGCTTATCTGCAGGTGTACACTCTGGAGGTTCACTGCAATTTAAAAAACGCACATAGTGCTTTCTTAGTTCTATATACCTTAATCTGGCCCTCCATCTGTTGGCTTATCTTTGACTTTGGCATTCCCCCATAATTCATGGATGACAGTCCCTTAAAGGCTCGTTGTTTTTGCTTGGTAAATGCCCTGTGTATGGAATGCTTACACTTTATGCATTACAAGGCGATGAGGATAGAGGAGCCTGTGTGTGTCGAGTCTTTTAAAACAATTATTCCTCTCTCTTACATTACATCCCAATTTCAGTTTTCTCTCCTTCCCCTCCCCCAGTGTCACCCCCATACCTACCCACTCCTCTAAATTTTTCCCCTCCTCTACTTCCCCTCAGACAAGAGCAGGTCTCTCTCATCATCAACCAAACACGGCATAAAAAGCTACAATAAGACCAGGCACGTGCCATCATATCAAGGTCAAATGAGGCACCCCAGTAGCAGGAGAAGGGTCTCACCAGTAGGCAAAAAGAGCCAGAGACAATCCCTGTTTCCACTGTTAGGAGTTCCACAAGAGCACAGAGCTACTCAGCCATAACATATATGCTGAGAACCTAGGTCAGACCCCTACAGGCTCTCTGATTCTTTCAAAGAATCAGAAATTTTGATTCTGTTCATCAACCACAACTGGTATATCTGCAGTGCAACCCCTAAACCGAAGGCACAAGGAAAAGTCACAGGAGGGTGAAAGACTGTAGGAATAAGAAGCCCGGGGTGCCTGTTGCTGCATACTGCCCGCTAGAAATGACAGGGAAAAGTGTCTAGAAATTTGAACCAGTTCATCGTTTTTTGAGTCATGTAGTTGGGGGTACTGCTGGCTTAATCATGGCCACTGAACAGATGGTGGGAGGAGAGAGAAGTGTGTAGGCATCTCGAATAGAAGAGAATTGTGTTGACCATAGATTTGCCTGGCTTCTACAGCTCAACCTTAACAGTCATTTGAACTGAGCGCTGCAATCCACTGTCAGCCTCTGCACCAAGGCTCCTTCTCAGTCTGCCTGTGGTCACTTCCAGGAAAGCAAAGGTCCATGGCCACTGTGGTATGGGTGAAAAGCAGGAGAGCTCCGGGAAGAAACTGGGGGTTAGAGACAGGAGATCTGGCCTCCTTCTTATAATCCCCATTCCCTCTCCTGTAATATGATGGGGGCTCAGTGACCTTTATGGTGTTAAGTTTTTATGGTTCTCATTGTTCTTTGAAGTATACACATCAGCACAGCAGAAAAGTCCAGTTTTTTCCAGCTAGAACAGTCACTTTGTATCACTTTGAATCACTGGGTGTTCTGTCCTGGGAGAGAATAGTTGATGTCGCTTTGGTTTTGAATCTGCATTGTTCTTAGGCCAGGACCATTCTTTATGGTCTCCTTATGAAGATAAAGCAGTTCTGTAGAGAATACTTTCCCATTTACTTGCAAACTGGGTGGTTACAGAAGTTCAGAGTAAGAACTCATAAAAATGTAACATTGGGAACAAAACCTTTCTTCTTTCTATTACGTGCAAAAGGGTAACCTATATGTACTTTCCTGAGGCCAGTGTTCTTGGAAATCCGTATTGTTGTTATTTGTCTTTGTCAGTGGGATGTTCGAACTATTCTCTGAACTTTGTAACTTCTCCTTATACCTCTTCCTTGGAATATTAATAAAACACCACTTAAGGAGGCTCCTTAATCTAAAACCTGGATAAAGCTCAAACTTGGCAACAAATAAAAGTGTCTTAGTGACTTTATTTGTTTAAAAAAATGCTGCTACTGTCTTGTGAAGGGACACAATGAGTCTATGTTCTGTTCTGTTGCTCTTCAGTAATTTACCACAGAGGGTTATTACGATTTCCTAGCAAGGTGGGT
Source organism: Meriones unguiculatus (assembly GCF_030254825.1). Lineage (NCBI taxonomy): Eukaryota > Metazoa > Chordata > Mammalia > Rodentia > Muridae > Meriones > Meriones unguiculatus. Next base: position 83,249,351 of record NC_083354.1, read on the forward strand.
CTATAGATGTGTCGCCTAATGTTAATGAAAACTGAAAATACGAACCATTGTATGAGGGTAGCATCCGAGGAAGAGATAAAATTCTCATTACCATCTTTTTAAATATTTCTGAATTCAAGTGGGGTGGGGAAGACTCTACCGCATTGATGCAATCTCCTTTTCTTTCTGAGCCAAGCGACACAGTGTTTTGCTTCCCAAGATTAGACAGAAAAATATTAAATACTCTACAGGTTCCATTATTTCCTTTGTCGAAGGCAGCATAGTTCAAAGGCTCTTTCTTTTGTTTAGTCTGTGTAACATCAGAGAAGGCTCTGAAAGCAGGGATTCCTTGAACATCCCACTGTGGGCCCAAATCCCTGTTTTGATTTCTTCAGGGAGTTCACTGGCAGCTTCAGCTAGGTTTTAAGCCAGTTCTCAGGTGGTTCCCACTCTCGCATCACATAATCTTCAGAGGCTTGGATCCGCTTATAATCCATCTTCCTCTGCTTTGGTTCCAGGCAGAGCCTTTAGGGCAGAAATGTCCTGTGAGCCGCCTTGAAAAGGGTCTGGTACGGAAGAATTTGATCCTGCCAAGTGGAAAGGGCACACTTCCAACGGCACATGTCGGGTTGCCTCAGAACGCAATCCTGTAAGGAACACAGATATGCATAAGGCAGCTAGCTTTTGGAAGGCACTGTGCCAAATGGTGGGGTGGGGGTGGGGATGTGGGGAATGCCTCATATGGGTGGGATAAAAAGATGTGGGACTACCGTGAAATACGTGCCTTCGAAAAGCACCTGCCCAGTGGGGAGGATGAGCCAGATAGGCTCAAAGGATACCACTCAGCTTAAAATGTGTCATCCTATAAGCATGGGAGAATGAAACTTACTGAGAAAATAACGCTCTGCAAGGGGGATCAGGAATTGAAAAGATCTTATAGAGGTCCATATATAGAGGTCTTATAGAAATCCATATATCCTAAAGAATATTATGTAGTTTGGCAGGTGTCAGTCTTGTGCTTCTGGGAATCAACATCCCCCACCACCTGCCTCCCCTTGTGGACAAGTTGCCTGGAGTATGGATCTTTGTAGAGAGGCTATTCCCACTTCTCCACTTTTTTTTGTTTGTTTATTTATTTATTTTACATTATTAAAACAGCTAAACAGTGGAGGCATTCATTTTCATGATTCTTTTTTTTTTTGGGAGAAAATTATGATTTTATTAGAATGCTGCTCCAACAAACATTTTGTATGCAACAAATTAAAAAACTCTGTGTGAACAACCATAAATGCACATTACAAAACATAAGGTTATGAAACCAAAAATAAATCTGAACCAAGATTGATCCACTTTTCATCTGTTAAAGCAACACATCTTGATTGTCACATTCTTATAGTAACAGAACCATATAACGCTCAACATTTGTATTGGTGTGTTTTCTACAGGAGTAGAAACACTTGCCTCACCACTGTGTGGGTATAAACTTAACACAATGCAAACACCACCAGCTTATTATCTTTTTAAGCAATAGTGACAAGCCAAAATGTCATTTTTGACCAATAATACTCTCTTAAAGATGGAACTCTGACCTTCTGGTTCAGTAGAAGGCAGAAAAATGAAGCATAACTATATCTCCATTAATTCCCTAAGGCTTAACTTAAAGACCCGACATAGCTTATGCTAAAGTTCAAAAGCAGCCTTACCAGGCCATAGTAGAGGACAATACAGCCACTTTTGATGTGAACTGACAGACTAAGATCAGAAAGGAGAGGAGAACCTCCCCTATTAGTGGACTTGGGGAGTGGCATGCAAGCAGAGGGAGGAGGGAGGGTGGGATTGGGAGGGGAGGAGGGAGGGGCTTATGGGGGGATGCAGAATGAATAAAGTGTAATTGATGAAAAATTTAAAAAAAAAAAGGGAAAAAATAATTTAAGAACCTTAAATGACTTTCAAAATTGGAGGAAAACATGGAGTTAGTCAATTGGCATGGAGCACGTCTCGCCCCTGGGGGCAATGGTCTCCTGAACCTACTCAGACCTCGGACACCACCACTGCTAGTTCTAGAACTGACGCAGGATGTTCCAACGAGGGGTTAAGGCTTCTCATAATATTTCCTATAAGCCCACACCTGTTTGTCTATATCCCCCATTTTTATTCATTATTAGCCAGATAGAGCCAAGTAATTGTGGTAATGATACTTGCTTTTTTGCCCAATGCTGGAATGCTAGTAAATTTAGGTATGCCCTGGTTACTTGCATGCCTCACTGGGTGCCTGTGCCCATTGATGCCCCTCCCGCTATGACTCTCTTCAGACAGAAAAGGGATCTTGGAACTACAGCCACCATTGTTACTTCTCCACTTTTAACTTTACTGAAGATATTAGAGTTCATTGTACTCTGTGTGTCCATTTGGTGAATCTACAAATGATGTGCATTTTCCAGTTGTGCCTCTTTTAAAAAAAGCTGTCTTAGGTCAGTGGATCACACTTTTAATTTCAGCACTTGGGTGGCATAAATAGGCAGATCTTTATGAATTTAAGGCTAGCCTTATTTATACAGCCGGCTCTAGACCAGCCAGGGCTACATGCTGAGACCTTGTCCTCCCCCTACTCCCCAACCAAATTGTGTTTTTGCAACTTGACCACGAATGACTATCTTTTGTAGGGACTATATTTTCATTGTGTTCCAGACTTAGTTAATACCACAGCTTGTTTGGTGAATGAACAGAGACTGATCTGGTACTAGAATTATGAACATTAGAGGAATAAAAAGAAAAAATAACACAGAGTAGTTTTTATTATCATGATGTTAAAGAATAAAATTATCCTTGAAATGTCTGATATTATTATACATTGTAAAAGTCAAATTTAGTTATGTCTTAAAATAACCCTATTGTAGGGTTCTTTTACAGACACATATACTCATGAAAAGACCCTGACATGCCCGTTTGATACTTACCCTTCAGAGAATTCTTATTTTCATTCTATCCAACAGACCTCTGCTTATTGGAAACCAAATATACCACTTATAATATAATGTAATATGATACATAATATAATATAAATAATATATAATATGCTACAATATAATATATTATAATTATATTTATACATAATATCATATAATTTTTAAACAGTTAGTACTATTGTAGCACTTCTAGAACAATTATTTTTATTCACCTGGAAGGAGGACAAGACAGGACAGCAAATTCTTATATAGGAATAGGGTTGTTAGAACAACACATACTACATTATATTCACTAGTTTCATGGAATTCAGATTTTCTGGGTAGCCTGCGTTACGCTTGGCAATACTTCAGATGAACATTGCTATTGTTGGAACTGTTAAAGTTGAGTTTAACTATGAAATTAGCAGGCTCAGAAGGAACTGAAGGCATGAAAAATGGAAGTTCAGGGGCCATTGGTAGCATTATGTCACAGTTACAGAACATTGGGACAATATAAAAGATGAGAAAATGAGGGTTTGTATGAAGAAGAAACTCATTTTTTAATATATGATTGTATTCATTCTTATGCTGAATATAAAGGTTTTCACGGTAACAGTGCTTACACCAACGTGAGATTCTATCAAAAGAGCACGCTGCTGAGCTATGTTTTAGAGCAGTGCAGCTTGGGAAACCATCAATGAAATAGGTGCAATAGATCTATTTATCTATCTATTTATTTATGGAAGTGGTATTGTATATTCTGCTTCTACTCTTAAGGAAATGGAACCTATCCTAGATGAAAGAGTGAGATTAGCGCATGACCATTCTGAAAAAAACAAAAAAATTAACAGTAAAATATCCTCCAGATGTATGTTGGTAGTGATCAAAAAGACGGAAGCTATTGAAACAAGGGTTTGCTAGGCAAAGACAAAGAAAGATGTCTTCAAATAGATTCTTCTTACTCTACTGAAAATAATATTTTAAAGACCATTGGCAAGCCCATCATTTATACTACGGAGAAGCCTGGCCTTTCTGCTGCAGAGCAAGCTTGGCAGGGCAGTTTCCTGGAAGCACATACTTGTTTGGTTGGAGTGGCAGCACCTTTTCTCTACGTGTCTTCATTGCTTTCCTGGCTCCTCATCTACTGCACGCATTTCCAGGTGCACAGCCCTGCCACTGCACCTAGACTGCCAAGCTGCCTGATGCTAAAGGGACACAAGTTTACAGAGACTTGACATATGGATGCCATCAGCTAACAGTGAACAAATAGCTCCTTTCTTCTTAACTGGGGCTCAACTTGATCTGTGGTTATGATAAGGTCCTCAATATAGGTTCTACGTTCTTCCCTCCCGCCACATTCCAAGGCATCAGCAAACAAATAATCACAACCACTACCAGAGCAGCAGTTTCTGAGAGGTCAAGGGCATATCCCTGGGATGATTTGGTAGCTCTAGCCAACCATAGAAAGTTTGGTCTTGTTAACATCTCCCTAAGAAGGAAGGAGATCAAAGCTGCCGGGGTAATGTGTTGGAACACACAGCACATTATGCTCAGGGAGCTCCTAGCCACCATTGTGGAGAGCATTTGTTAGAAAAAGCTTGCTATTGTGGGCCATTTCTCAGCTACCTTTGATATGCCTATGTGTCTCTTATAACCCAAATGTATTTCTAAAGGAAATGAACTTCATTCATTTAGAAGGCTATTATCAAGAGAGATGGAGCCTGCCTCCCACTCAGGTAGAGGGTAGAATCCCAGATTTCTTATTGGCCAACCCATAGTCACACTGGCTTCAACACATTCACTAGTCCTTCCAATCCTGATTGATGCTTCATAACGTCCTCCCCTCATTCTCCCCTTAAAGGGCCTTTAAAAGGCCTGGTCACCCTTGTACAAATTGAGGCTGGGATTCTGATCCTCTCTGCCCTATTGCAACAGTGCAGGATGGATTCAGACCTGCCTGTTCATATGCTCACTTATAAGTAGATATTAGACATATAATACAGGATAAACGTGCTAAAATATGTACACCTAAAGAAGCTAAGGAAGAAGGAGGACCCTGGAAACATGATCAATCCTCATTCAGAAAAGGCAAACAAGATGGACATCAGAAGAGGGAGGAAACAGGGAATAGGACAGAACCTACCACAGAGGGCCTCTGAAAGACTCTACCCAGTAGGGTATTGAAACAGACACTGAGACTCATAGCCAAACTTTGGGCAGAGTACAGGGAATCTTATGAAAGAAGTGGGAGATGAAATACATGAGGGGATAGGAGCTCCACAAGGAGAGCAACAAAACCAAAATATCTGGGCCCAGGGGTCTTTTCTGAGACTGATACTCAATCCAAGGACCATGCATGGAGATAACATAGAACCCCTGCACAGATGTAGCCCATGGCAGCTCAGTGTCCAAGTAGGTTCCCTAGTAAGGGGAACAGGGGCTGTTTCTGACATGAACTCACAGGGGCTGTTTCTGACATGAACTCAGTGGCTGCCTCTTTGATCACCTCCCCCTGATGGGGGGAGCAGCCTTACTAGGCCACAGAGGAAGACAATGAAGATAGTCCTGATGAGACCTGATATGTTAGAATCAGATGGATGGGGAGGAGGACCTCCTCTATCAGTGGACTAGGGGAGGGGCATGGGAAGAGATGAGGGAGGGAGGGTGGGATTGGGAAGGGTAATGAAGGGGGCTACAGCTGGGATACAAAGTGAATAAATTGTAATTAATTTAAAAAATAAATAGATTTTTAAAAAATAAAATAAAATAAAAGACCTGCCTGTTCTTACTCCTTTACTCAGGGTCCATGTTTTTCTTTGACATCAAGAAGATAATTTGAGATAATTTGGGGTAGTCATCTTTAATTTCTCATGTTACCTTGACAGGGTATCTCTGCTCATGCTCATAACTCAGGCCTTTGGTATGTGTTCCCCTAAAAGCCTGGGCTACAAGGTCATCATAGTCAGCTGTTTTCAAGAGCAGAAAAAAAAATAGAACAACTCTAATAAATCTGGAACCCCAATACTTTCCTTCTTCTTATTTGCAGTCTCAGAATCACAAGGAACAGATGAAGGAAGGTTCTCTTATTGCATGGGAAGCCCCCCCCCCTTCAGAGTTTTCTTGCCATTCCAGCTTGATTGTCTTAGGAGCTTTCTGCCACAGTTGTTCTGCTGGGCAGGACATGTGCCTTCTAAATAAAAAGCATTCTCACGATGGGATGGAGGAGGTCAAGAACTCCGAAAGAAGAGATCTGGAGGAAATAGCCTATGTAATATCTTCAGGGAGTCACCCTAGACTCAGAACAAATGACTCAGAAATCTTGATTTTTAGACACATAGTCCTCTGGCTTTCAGGATCACTATGGTGAGCTTTGCCCAAGGCCTGAAATACGATTTACAATAATTATTCTATTCCTACCTCCCTTAATCTTGTAAGATGAATGTGTTAAGATTATTAACTTCTCAAACTGGAAGATCATAATTATTAAGTGGGTCTGTTAGAGCCAGGCTAGGATGAGTTATCTATCAGAAGTATTTATCAACAGAAATTAATGGCAATTGAATATGAGCTTTCAGAATTTGTCTTTTTTTGAGTGGAAGCTAGATTTCGTTTTTCATAACGAAATCTTCAAGAAGAATAAAACCTGGGAATACATTCTGGCAGAACAGACGTTCTAAATGATCTTGACAAAATATTGTTCTTGATGAAGAAGAAGCACGGGGCTGGACTTACAGTGTTTTAATCCATTTTTGTTACTGTGATAGAATACCAGAGCGGGCAATTTATATATATAAATTATTTAAACTGCTCTTCGGGAGGCTCAGAAGGCCAAGGATTTAGTAGCAGCATCTAGTAAGGTGCTTCATACTACATCATACCACGCATAACAAGGAAAATGGTCAGGCAAACACGTGAAATGGAGAAGGCAAAATGGGGGGGGGTGTTTTCATGACATTACATGTTCCATTATCTAATAATAGCTAGCCTGTCCTAATGATAATGTTATTTAGCTATTCACAGTGCCCCAGCCTCACCACCTAGTCACCTTCTTAACACTGCTGCACCAGGCACCAAGCTTCCAACACATGAATTCAGGGGAGCTCATTTACCCTGTAGCATTCTGGGAAGCAACACCAACATCTAGTTATGGCTGGGCAGGAAGGACGAGCCCAGGAGGTAAAATGCTCTTCAACATGTGAAAACAGGTGAGGAAATCTTACTTAGACTTGGCAATGACCTATTCCATATTTCCTTACATTCCTCCCACCTCCTCCTTTGCTATCATCTTCCATCATAAATTATCGGTCTCCGTCATATAATTTACATCATGCCGTTACCCCCCTCCCCCGTTTTTCTCATAGTTATACTGTACATCTCTTATGTTTTTAGTGGGCTCGTTGTCTGGAGGACAGATGAAATTTAAAACATCAGTGAAACTCAATGGGGAAGAGATTGACATGTTATTGTTTCTAAAGTTTAATGTTTGCCATTTTATTCATTCATTATTATAGGTAAAAATCAATATAGAACATTACGCTGCCTGCCAGTGACTGTCCAATAGAAATTGCAGTTATGTCACTTTGTAGTTTCAGATATTTCTGTGTGTCATTTTTCTCATCACTCCTGAAATTAAGATAGTTGATTTGGCTAGATACTAGATCTTGTTGTTTAGTTTGATAACAAAGAAGCTCATACTAACATTCCACAATGTGTTCTCACCTTATTTTAAATACACAATCATTTCTGCTATTTTGCAGCACATGAATTTCTAAAAATACTGTGCTACACAAATTTAATACTAAGAACTTTAGGAATCATGGGAAAAGTGGGGATAGGTACACCCTGCTGAAAACGTTGTCAAGTATGCATTATAAATAGCCTAGAAATCCAATAAAAAAGAATACACAGTTATATGTTAAATGATTAAGAAATGCATATTTATTTGGATAATGTGATGCCTTGGTGTTTGCTTGTGGAAGTGGTCACATTTCTGAGTTCCTGTGCTGGGAGGTCATTTGCAATTAGGTGGCAGGTACAAATAGGTACAGTTTTTACAGTACATGTGCTAAGTCGTAGGAGCTTGGATTCCGGGGAAGCCCAGGGTCTGGGGTTCTTGTCATTTCTCTATCTACAGACTGTGATGGAATGATTCATAAATAAACATAAAATCAGTGCTTTGCCTAAATTACTCCCTGATGTACCAGTTGCAGTGAAAAAAAAAATGCTTCTAAAACAGGGTGTTATAGCAGGAGCTACTATAATTGATTTCCTCTGTAAAATAATGTAGTCTTTCTCTCTGTGTCTCTCTGTCTCTGTCTATCTCTCTGTCTCTTTCTGTCTGTCTCTCTCTTTCTCTCTGTGTGGGTTTATTAAGAAGACCACAGGCTTAAAAGGGTTCATTGTGCAAAGATAATCAGGATTTTTATTAACATCTTCTCTTCTCTCCAGTTTTCTCATGGGAACCTTATTTCATTACACAAAGCTCTCCCACCTAGGGTCATTTCTACCTTGGAGTTTGTGGCACTTATTTAAACTTTTCATTTCTGAATTGCAGTACTAAACTCTGCCATTTTTTATTTTTCACTATTTTATTAAATTTTTATTTTCATGTTAATTACAGTTTATTTATTTTGTATCCCAGCTGTAGCCCCCTCTCTCATTCCCTCATAATTCCACCCTCCCTCATCTCCTCCCTGCTCCTCTCTAAGTCCACTGATAGAAGAGGTCCTCCTCCCCTTCCATCTGACCTTAGTTTATCAGGTCTCTTCAAGACTGGTTGCAATGTCCTCCTTTGTGGCCTAGCAAGGCTTCTTCTCCCACGGGGATGGGGGGAGGTCAAAGAGCCAGCCACTGAGTTCATGTCAGAGACAGTCCCTTTTTCCCTTACTAGGGAACCCACTTGGATACTGAACTGTCATGGAATTTCACTTACACCTATCAGAATGGCTAAGATCGAAAACTCAAATGACATGCTGGAGAGGTTGTGGAGAAAGGGGAACCCTCCTCTATTGCTGGTGGGAATGTAAATTTATACACCCACTTTGGAAATCAATCTAGTCCTTTCTCAGACAATTAGGAATAGTGCTTCCTCAAGATCCCAGCTATACCATTCCTAGGCATAAATCCAAAAGATGCTCAAGTATACAATAAGGACATTTGCTCAACCATGTTCGTAGCAGCTTTATTTGTAATAGCCAGAACCTGGAAACAACTCAGATGTCCCTCAACGAAGGAATGGATACAGAAATTGTGGTACATTTACACAGTGGAATATTAGTCAGCAATTAAAAACAAGGAAATCATGAAATTTGCAGGTAAATGGTGGGATCTAGAAAGGATCATCCTGGGTGAGGTATCCCAGAAGCAGAAAGACACACACAGTATACACTCACTTATAAGTGGATATTAGACCTATAAGATACGATAAACATACTAAAATCTGTATACCTTAAGAATCTAAACAAGAAGGAGTTCCTGGGGTAAGATGATCAATCCTCACTCAGAAAGACAAATGGGATGGACATTGGAAGTAGGAGGAAACAAGTAACAGGACAGGAGCCTACCACAGATGGCCTCTGAAAGACTCTACCTAGCAGTGTATCAAAGCAGATGCTGAGACTCATAACCAAATCTTGGCCAGAGTACAGGGAATCATATAAAAGAAGGAGGAGTCAGTAAAAATTGGAGAGGACAGGAGGTCCACAAGGACCAAATATATCTGGGCACAGGGGTCTTTTTGAGACTGATTCTCCAACCAAGGACCGTGCATGGATATAACCTATAACTCCTGCTCAGATGGAGCCCATTTGGGATTTTTATTTATGTTGTGTGTGTGTGTGTGTGTGTGTGTGTGTGTGTGTGTGTGTGTGTTCTTTTCCTCCATGGTTGTATTCTAAGATCATTAAGATTAGAGCCCCTGTTCTTTCTATCTTCTTCATTCTTTTAGTACGTTGCAAATTTGTTCTATAACCTCCTTTTGAATGAATTACAAAAAGAGTATTACTCAGCTGAAAAACCAAAGGCAATAGGAAGTTGTCATAATTAGTTTTTAAATATTATTCTCAGTTAATAAGAAAATTCTAGAGTGTTGACAGAGTAACATTCCTACTGTTCAATGTCTTTTTCAACCTGAATAAAAACTCCCTTGATCAGTTGGCTGAAATGTTGTCATGTTGAAGGGGAACATGGGTCCCGTAGCTTCTTTTGACACCTCAATTCTTAAATAATATAGTGCTCAGGGCACACATTTGCAAGTCAGCTACTGAGTCAGAACTTGGATTTGGAACTTTCCAAGCCTTATCCACATGGGCTTGTTTAGTATCCTTATGTTGGGGTGACACGGTTTGGAACTGAAACCATGGAGAGAACAGTGCAGAAGCAGCCTTTGCCAGACCAACTGTGCCTATTTTGAATTGAGGCATTCTGTGCCCCAAACCATATGCAGTGTGAACAGGCCACATATGTATGTTGAGTGAGTGGGTCAAAGAACTTTTGTTGGGAGTGATGACAATTCTATTGTGTTAGTCCTTAGAGTCCTTATTCATCCTTCTTGTATTTTAAGCTTGGGACCTTGAGGATATTTTAGTGAGTTGGCATCTGCATTTTAAGAGGAGTGATAGAGTGAGTCAGCAAGCGAACGAGTCATAGCTGGGAGAAGAGATGAGTGGACCCTTGGCAGAGATGACTGTAATAAAGTGGCAGGACCTTCTCAACCTAAATCAGGTTCTCTTGGGCAGATTGTGCCAAGCTTTGTACGAGGCTGTAGGGTGTCAGGATCCTGTACTTAGATTACCCTGACGGGACAAATGACAAGTTCTGAGGGCAGGATAATAACCCCTTGACTTCTATGTGGAGGACTCTTACCTTTTGTCTTCTGTTTTTTGTTTGTTTGTTTGTTTGTTTTGTTTTGTTTTTAATTTTTTTATTATTATCATTTATTACAATTTAGTCAAGTTGTATCCTGGTTATGGCTCCCTCCCTCATCTCCTTGTAATCCCATCCTCCCTCTCTCTTTTTCCCCTATGTCCTACCCCTAGTCCATTGATAGGGGAGGTCCCCCTCTCTTTCTCTTTGATCCTAGCCTACTAGATCTCAGCAGGACTGGCTGCATTGTCTTCCTCTGTGGCCTGACAAAGCTGCATTCCCCTGGGGGAGGTGATCAGAGAGCCTGCCACTGAGTTTATGCCAGAGAAAACTCCCACTTTCCTTAGTAGGGACCCCACTTGGAGACTGAGTCTACAAGCTACATCTGAGCCAGGGTTTTGGGTCCTCTCCATGAATTGTCCTTGGTTGGAGTATCATTATCTTTAGAGACCCCAGGGATCACTTTTTTTTTTGGCTCTGTTGGTCTCCTGGAGCTCCTGTCCCCTTCAGGTCTTTCTATCTCTTTCTTCTTTCATAAGACTTCCTGCACTCTGTCACTTTGCTATGAGTCTCAGCCTCTGCCTCGATACTTCCATCAGTAGAGTCTTTCAGAGGCCATTTGTGGTCGGTTCTTGTCCTGTTCCTTGTCTTCTCCTGCTTCTGCTATCTATCATGTTTGCCATTCTGAAACAGGATTGAACATCTTCCCCAGGTTCTTCCTTGTGGTTTAGATGTCCCTCAATGGAGGAATGGATACAGAAGTTGTGGTACATTTACACAATGGAATACTACTCAGCTATTAAAAACAAGGAAATCTTGAAATTTGCAGGCAAATGGTGGGAACTGGAAAAGATCATATTGAGTGAGGTAACTCAGAAGCAGAAAAACACACATGGTATATACTCATTCATAAGTGGATATTAGCCAATATAATATGGGATAAACATATTAAAATCTATACTCCTAAAGAAGCTAAACAACAAGGAAGTCTTCTGTCTTTATAATGAATCATGTCTCAATATGACAGGGTTCTTTGTTTAAGTGACTCAGATATATTTATATAGGTCCAACACATTCACTCTAATATTTTATTGTTGATATTGTTTTTCACTTTTTCCTTTTATTGAAAATAGGTTCCATTCTCACATAATATATCCTGATTACAGTATCCCCTCCCTCTGCTCATCCTAACTCCTCTCCCACTTGGATCCATTTCCTTTCTGTCTCTCATTAGAAAAGAACAGACTTCATGAGATAATAATAAAAAGAGAAGGAACTAGAAAAATTATCATTAGTGCGGTATTCTAGGCCCAGAAAGACAAATATGGCATATACTTGCTTATATATTGATAGCTGTTAAGTCAATGATAACCAAGCTGCAATCTGTAGAACCACAGAGGGTAGGTATAAAGTAAGGAACCAGAGGGTACAGATAAATCTCTGTAATAAAGTGGAATAGAACAGATAATTATGGATGGATGGAGTGGGGCTGGGCTGGGAGTTTCAAGCTATGAGTGGGGGGGGGTTGTAGCAAGAGGAAATATGAGGTGAGACAACTAAAATTAAGGTGCATTTGAGAGGTAGTATGGAAACCTAATACAATAGAAACCTCCTAAATATATACTTATATGAAGGCAATCAACATGAAATTGCCAAAAGTGGAAGGCAGAGTCCTAACTGGGCCATCTCAATTCACCAAAAGAAATTTCCAAGAGTTGGGCTATATCTATCTGATTGAGTTATTGGCCAAGGGGACTCCATTGGAATCTCCAAATAACCCATTCCATTGATAAGTCTATAGGTTGCTATCCACAAAGTGACAGCAAGACCTCATTGTTGAAGACAACATCTATACAACTCATTGAACATGGAGAAGTCCAGCTGGTGCCTACAGAACCTTCACCCCTACATTTTAGTGTCTTTGGTGTAGCAAGGTACTCTGCAGGCTACCAATAAAAAAATAGAAGCACCGAGCCAGCTACAACCCCTTTATCTACAATGGTGTTCTGCCTGCGAGGTATGCTAGGTCAATAGTGGCACAAGGCTAGTGGGAGTAGCTAACCAGTAACTGAATTGCCTTAAGGCCACCCCATGAGATGGAATCCATACCTGACACTGCCTGGTTGTTGTTGTCTTTAGTGAGTGTATTTCTGGGCAGTATAATCCTTATTAGCCTTTGTAATCTTTTTATTTTTAATATAGTGATTTTAGTTTCTTAGAATATGTTTCACTTCTTATACAAATTAAGTCATACAAATTAAGCTTAAGAGTTATGTTCATGAAGGGTAATAGACACATACAGAACAATAAATTTCAGAAAGCTCTGGACTTGCAGATACCTAGGACGAATTTCAAATAAGGATAGGAAGGGGTATGGGTAGCATGCCTAAAAGTTAGCTATGTCAGTAGAGTATAGGAGGCAGACCATGGATGCAACATAGCATCCTTTCAGTAAAAAAGATAGTTCTTAAAAACTTCCATCCTCACATTGCATTTACTAAACCGTATGGACTTTAGACTTTGGGAAGAGTGTCCTCCAACAGAGGAGTGATTTAGAGGTCTCAGATCTGGTCATTCTATGCTGTCACCCTCCCCAACATTATCAAAATTCTCGGCACCTAAGGATTTGTGTTCTCCTAGCCTCCTTGTAGCAACCATGATTAGAATACTTGAATATTGGAATTTACTGTCTAAGTGATCTTAAACTAAGGTTTAGGTTCCAGAGGCAAGGCTGTATTCCACATCAAGGGGCAGCTGAGATTTAAAACAGATGATTGGACTGCAGGTGCATGTGGTTTTCTGCCTCACTATGTTGCCCCTGCTCAGCATCTTTGCTTACATTTTCTATAGAACCTAACTCAGAGCTTACAGCTTAGCATGTGATGGTATACAATAAATATTTATTGCCTAACTAAAAGGATGAAACAAATTGTTTATTCATCTTTACAACTATGGGGTATATGGTATGACTAAGGCATAAATGAGTAGGCAAATGGTGATATTCCACTCTGGAGCTGTACGTGCCAACAAGTATGTCTTTTTTCTGACTGTAAAAGAGGTAAGTGTGTTATCCTTAACTCTTCGCTGGCTTAGGAAATTGCTGCACACTTTCTGACTACCAAAGACTCATATGTCCCAGAAGGACAGAAAGAATGAGGTTTTTTTTTTTTATCTATCTATCTATCTATCTATCCTTCTATCTATCATCTATCATCATCTATATATCTATAATCTAAACACCTAACCATCTATTATCTATCTAGCATTTATCTGTCATGTATGTATTCATGTGTCCATGTACCACACAGTGCATTTGTAGGCCAGAGAATGATTTGCTGGAGTCTGATCTTCCCTTTCACTATGCGGGACCAAGGGAATCAATAGGATGTTAGGCTTGGTAATAAGTGCCTTTGCCCGCTGAGCCAGCACCCCCCCACTTCCCCCCCCCCAGCAGCTCTTTTACTTAAAAACTTCAGAAAATAATTCTTTTATTTGAAAGAAATATTAACACCACATATATTATAGTCAAAATTCTTTTCCTATTTTTTTATTAAAATGGAACAAATTATGGGGATAGACTAAACAATCAAAATGACTGCCTTCCGGGAGTGGTTGGCATGTTCCCTCCATTGTGATCTCAATCTAGGCTTTCCTTTGCTGTGCTTAGTCATCCTGTGTTGCTGTTCACTGTGGCCCTCTTAGACAGGGATGTTCTCTCACAGAGATGCTCTCTTGGTGGGTGGAGCTGCATGGAGGCTGTGACACACTCTTCTTCTGTAATGAGTCTCCGAGGCAGCTCAGAACACCATTGTTTTGAAATAATAACCTCAAAATTAGATCTCAGGTGCATTCTTAGGTATTTGGTGGCAAAACTAGGACTTGTAAGGATTATTATAAATGATTTTCCCGGTAATCACATGAGACACAGGTATTACCAGTTCTATTTTATAGAGAATTATAAAACTAAGCCATTTGTCCGTGGTCATACAATAATAAAGCCAAAAAAAAAAAAAATAACCCAGCCTCATAGCTCCTACACAGCCTCTGTATTGGGCTTGGTTTGATACTTTTTCCATTCTTTCATGGGACATTTTGACTACTTGCCATCATCAAACAACTACGTTGGTCATGTGGATCTAAATGTTGATTGATAATGTGATTTCTATAGCCAGCATGCTCCTCATTTATTAAAAAGACAGTATTTTGACATGTCATAAAAAATAAAGTGCTAAAGTAAACTGATATGAGCATCTTGTAAAAAGTCTTGTAATTGATGCTTGTAATTAACCTTATAGTCATGAAAAAAGGCCTGTTTATCCTTCAGCAGTCCTCTCTCAGGAAAGACGTCACTGAGAACAAACTCGATGATTATTTCTCTTACCAGCATCAGCATCAACAATCTATCATGGTGCTTTTCAGTTGTAATTTTTGTAAACATTTGTTTACATGTGTAAAATATGTGAGAGCAGGAATCTCCTTTGTCTCTTCTACCGCTCTATCTCCAGGATGTAAAGTAGCCACCCAATATATTCCAAATGCTCAAAACAATATTTGTTCAATGAATCACTAAGTTATTTACTATTTTGTTATTGTGGTCGAAGTCAAGAGTGGAGGATAAAGTTTCTATAGCAAGTCAAAGAGCTGACGTTCTTCCATCAGAGAAATACCAGAGTAATATCTAGAGGAGGAAGGGGACTTTGGTGAGGCATGAAGATCCATAAAGAATTGCAGAGGTTACAGGCTGGGCATGATGGAGCTTGAGCTAGAGTTATAGTAAGAAGAGAATAGAAGCAGATGGGTATCAGATATCATCAGGAGATGAGATGGGCATAAACCAAATATACAGAGAATATGAGTCAGGAAAAGAAAAGTGTGAAAACCGTATATTAAACTCACACGTTAAGATACTTTATTGCACAATTCATGAGATGGGGACAATGGAACAGATCAGATTTGGGAGGCATATTTTTGAATTCAATTTTGGAAATGTTAAGGTTGAGAAACTTTGAGAGAGAGAAGTGGAACCAGAAGTCAATATTTACATTGGTTTGTTGTGTTCTGAGAGTGGGAGTTTGGCCTGGAGCTACATCTTGTATATCACCAGTGTGCATATAGTATTGATGTCATGGTCATAGGTGTCATTGTCTAGAGGGATGCTGAGAATGCATAAGAAAAGTGAGTTGTCACCAAGTCTGCAGAACTTTATCTCATGACAGTATGATCGAACCTAAAGTGAAACTGGAAGAATATTTCCAAATATAGGATGAAAATTATGCAGTCATGAAAATGATGGGAAAATAACTGGTGCTGAAGATGGAATGACCATAAGTATTAAATACTGCTTATATAATGTGGGTTTGAGAAAATCCTTTGGAATGATTGACATGAAGTCATTGGTACCCTAACAAAGAGCTGAGTGAAGAGTGAACAAGGACTAGGAAATTGGATTAATTGAGCATGGACAAATTAATCTTATGAGAGAGGGATGGTAAAGGTTCAATTGGTAAACTGGAGAGACCAATGATGATGGATGGTTAGTGGGGCTCATGAGAACGGTCAGAGGGAAGCATTTTTAGAGATGTCTGTGTCTGTGTGCTTGGTATGGGGTGGGGAGGGGCCGTGCTCTTTAGAGATTATACTTTTCCTTAATGTAGGAACAGAATCTTGTCTGAGAATGAGGTGGGATCAGCTAAAAATATTTGAAATATCTGTTACTGATGGAGAGTGAGAAAAAGTGTGCAGTTATCAGCTGGTATGGAGGGCCCATTCCTTACGAGCCTGGAAACATGCATTTCCTTTATGCTGTTACGTAAATAATTCTTAGTCTATGTGTACATTGTAAAAGACCTGCCCCCCAAATATTGTGTAAAAAGAGCACAATATTTGGGGTACATGGATGAAAAGATTGGTAATTTTTTTTTCTCTCAGACTAGGGAGATTGGAAAAAAAGTATATTAGAAAATATGTAAGTTAAACAATAGATCTTGATATATTTATTAAATGAATTTGCTGAATGGCAAGTTTCTTTTAATATAAGAAAATTTCCCTCATTGCTATTATTTAAATACTGAATTCTGGGTTGAGTTAAACACTGAGAGGTAAAGGAGGCTATCAGGACTTGCAGAGAAAGGTGCATGAAGGTTGAAGGATCTCTCTCTGTCCTTGAGCTACTAGTGTGGTTCTCTGCAATCCTCCTAGTCACATAAGAAAGTGAATCTCACTTATAAGTGGATATTAGACATAAAATATAGGATAATCATACTAAAATCTGTTCGCCTAAAGAAGCTAACACGAAGGAGGACCCTGGGTAAGATGCTCAGTCTTCATTCAGAAAGCCAAATGGGCTAGACATCAGAAGAAGGTAAAAACAAGGAACAAGACAGGAGCCTACCAGAGAGGGCCTCTGAAGGACTCTACCCCACAGGGTATTAAGTCAGAGGCTGAGACTCATAGCCAAACTTTGAGCAGAATGCAGGGAATCTCATAAAGAAAAGCATGATAGAAAGACCTGGAAGGGTCTGGAGCTCTACAAGGAGAGCAACAGAACCAAAAGAAATCTGGGCCTAGAGGTCTTTTCTGAGACTGATACTCTAACCAGTGACCATTCATGGAGATAACCTAGAACCCCTGCACAGAGGTAGCCCATGGCAGCTCTGTCTCCAAATGGGCTCCCTAGTAAGGGGAGCATGGGCTGTCTTTGACATGAACTCAGTGGCTGGCTCTTTGATCACTTTCCCCTGAGGGAGGAGCAGCCTGACCAGGCCACCAAGAAAGACTATGAAAGCCAGTCCTGCTGAGACCTGATAGGTTAGAGTCACATGGAAGGGGAGGATGTCCTCCCCTATCAGTGGACTGAGGAAGGGGCATAGGAGAAGAAGAAGGAGGGAGGGTAGGATTGGGAGGGGATGGGAGAGGGGGCTACAGCTGGGATTCAAAGTGAATAAACTGTGATAAAATAAAATTATATTAAAATATAATTTTATAAAATAATAATAATAATAAAAGAAAGCAAATGGATGTTGTCATGATTCAGAAGTCAGTTCAGGAAGTGAAATGTCATTTTCCAAAGGAATTTTTTTGGGGACTGAGGATGACATGAGATGGACACCTGGAGATTAGGAATGCACTGCTAATGACTGGAAGTATTTATTTTAATGAGTTGATCTCAGCTTGGCTAGTAGGCATTGTCTAAGTGTGAAATTTCATATTTTACAGCAGATGTGTGGGAGGGAGTGTGGACAAGCACACAGGAGCATGATGCGCCCCCTTGCCTATTCCCCTTGAAGCATTTCTTGTTTGGCTAGGGAGGGGGATACCCATAAAACTGTTATCAGAACAGTCTGTAAATAGCTCCTCTAAACCTTTATGCTTAGGTGATCAAAGGCACAGAGTAAAAGAGAAGGAAGAGACAATAGAAACACGCTGTATTTCTGTATTATAAAATACTTAAGAATAAAAAGAACGTCACAGTCCGTCAAGGGCATATTTGAGATCTATTCTACTAATACATTTCTAGGACAGTATGTCAACTCATATGGAGGTTGAAAGATCTAGACTAGGAAGTAACCAACCACACACACACACACACACCACCACACGTGTGGTGTGTGTGTGTGTGTGTGTGTGTGTGTGTAGTACATACATGTGGGAACTCATGTTTGCATGTGTGTGGATGTACTACATGTGTGTAGGTGTGTGTGTAGAGTGCATACATGTGAGATTATATAGTTGCATGTGTGTGGATGCACTATGTGTGTGTAGGTGTGTATATGGAGCACATATATGTGAGAATTCATGTTTGCATGTATGTGGATGTACTTTGTGTGTGGGTGTGGGTGAAGGTCAGAGGTTGATGTCAGGTGTATTCCTCCATTGCTCTTCACCTTGTATATCAAGGGAAGGTGACCTTACCTGGACCCAGAGCCCATCAATGGCTAGTCTAGCTAATCAGCTTGCTCCAGAGAGCCTGCTTTCTCCTCCTGAGTGCTGGGAGCACAGGCAGGCATCCATACCCAGCTGGCATTTTACACAAACCCGGGAGATCTTAACTGCAGTCCTCATGCTAGTACAGTGCCTCACCAACCGAGTTACCTCCTCATCCCTGTAGCCAAGTTCTTGGGCCATACATTAATCATCAAATCCTTCATAACTACAAGGGTGGCTAGGGAATCACTCAGCTATGTGAAAGATGCTTTTTCACTTGTTTTTATTAAGTCCTTCATCCTCAGGTTGGTCTTTCTTATTTCCACCAGCTGCTACTAATGTTTCTTCACAAACCCTCTTCTATCCTGAGCATCATAAAGCAAATGTTTTTGTTTTAAATCATTCTTTTTAAAGTGAGATTTCATAGAATGTACCACTCTGGACATGATCTAAAATTACTGGTAAAGTAGGATTACTGTTTTCTTTGATCTAATAATTGTAAGGTCAAAGTAGGGTACGTCACTGAAAATATTTTGTATTTTACAAAGGATGTAAATTGAATAAAATAAATAAGGAAAAAGAGAATACTTTGTATTTAAAGACTAATAACCAAAGCTCACAGAGAAGAGATTTTAATAAATAAAATGGGCTTTGTGACATCATTTCAGTATGGTAATCAAGTGAAGAACTGTGTTTGTCTCTTTTCTTACTGACATATTAAAGAGAGGAAAAAGTGTCACACGTAGTCAAAGATAAACCAATTCATTTTCACCAAAGCTCCAGAGTGAACTTGAAGAAAAAATGGTGCCAGTATTTTCATATTAGAATATGGGTTTAAATAAAATCACATGCACACCAAGAACACCCTCATTGAAATTCTTTTTAACTGTCATATTAATCAGCCCATGTATGTTATGTGTCTAAGTGTTAGACTCAACCATCCAGATAGTAACCCCCAAAGTGCTATCTCGTACTTTCCACTCCTGACATGCTGACTGTATCATGTTTTGTCCAGTGGCCTCAGAGTTCCGGTACTCTCACAGAGAAGAGAGAAGAATAACTTTTTCTTTCTTCTTCTTTTCTTTTCTGTACATTATATCTCATCAGTCCCTTGGGACAAGAAATAAAACTCCAAACAAATATAAATTGTTAGAGAATTGGTGAAACACTATTGAATTTCTAAAGAAGAGATAGGTCTCCCTGTCTGCTTGATCCATCTATCTATGTACTCATTCTCTCTATCTGTGTGTGTGTGTGTGTGTGTGTGTGTGTGTGTGTGTGTGTGAAATGCACGTATGCATGTGTGTGTGAAGGCTAGAGGTCGCTGTTGGGTGTCTTCCTCAATTGCTTTACATTTTGCTTTTGAGACAAGGTCTCTCGCTGAACCTGTAGAACAGTGATTAAAAAGGTCTTCATGCTTATGCAGCCAGCAGCAAGTCTTCATCTACAGGTCCACCTGATCAAGCACCTCCCTAACCGGAATATTTTGTCCCTTTAAATTGTATGTTTGACATCAAAGCTTGAGGGCCCATTGGTTTCTGCAAGTTTTCATTCGTTTATGATTAGATGCATTGTGACTGCCACACTTCTATAAATGTGGCTGCTATTGGATACTGACGTTAGAGGAAACAATTCGCCATAATTACAATTCAAATTTAGCTCCCTGATGTAGTTCCTCCCACACTCTCCACTTTGTGTTTTCTTCTGTCCCTGGGTTGTCTCTCAGAGGGGAGATGCTAAGGGCAGAAATAACATTTACTGATTTGGGCGTTAGTGACGTTTTAATGGATTCTCTCATAACAGAATTTAAGTGTTATTAACAGATTCTCACCAAGCACATAAACAAAACAGTGAGTGTCTAGGCAGAAAGCCACATACTTTTAGAGAGCAATATGTTTGTGCTATACAGGAAGGAAAAAAAAAGCAAACAAGAGACAATATAAATAACATTTACTTGCTTTTCCTACACCAGTTTGTTACTGTTGGAGAAAAAGATTTAACCATAGTTATCACTGAGAGAAACATAGAAGGACATCAGGCGAACAGTGATGTGACATGTAAGTTTGTTACCCAGATAAAAAGATATCAAATCAAGGCTGATCTTCAGATTTGAGCCCCGTCTCAGTCACAGGGCATTTGTTTTGCTGTCTAAATTATCTTGGCACCTCAGGGAATAAAGCTTATGAACACTACAGATGCAATTTTCTTTTCTGGCCTTTTCCATAATCCATAATTTTGAACCATGCTGAGTTAGGGTGTAACATTTATTGGAGAGCATTCTAAATGGCACTTGGAAAATTTTTGGCCTATGTGGCATCATTTAGAAACAACCTTTTTGTGGATTCTGGTTTTCCTTTTTATCTGATGGGTTGATAATCTCATAATGGCATTTGTTTTTTAACCAATTACCCAAGATTGTTATTATCCATTTTTAAACCTCGACAGTCTCTACAGCAAGGTTTAAAGCAGGTCCAGAAGGAGGTGGATTAAAGACATTTAGAATTCTCAAATCCTGGGTATTTGGTATGTTAAAATTCAACAAGGGATGCTGAAAAAAAATCTAAATACAGTTAATTTAAATTCAGCCTCCAAAAAGGTTATATTATAGAACATATTGAAAAAGGAGAAGGTTAGTTGGAAAGTCAAATACGATAGTGTTTGAAAATTACCAGGCTTTAGGTTTTGAATGATTTCCCATCTGTCGTAGCAGAACTAGTTGACTTTCTTCCTCAGAGGCAGTTTATGAGGCTATGTACCCTTCTCTCCTTTACAAGCAGCACTGAAAATCTCTGTTTTAATGGTGTCATGAATGTCAGTTCCGTGAACAGAAAGGCACTTAAAAAAAAAGGGGGCGGGGTTCACTTTCTTTCTTATCTGACTTTGATTTATTGGGGAAAGGGTGTATTTTGTGTGGACGTTTTGATTGTTCCCTGTTAGTTAATCTAATTTCATATAGTGCTGGTGACATAGGAAGAATGAGGAGGAAAGAAAGGATTCAGTGTCCACGTGAACAGAGGTGATGTTCACGGCAATAGTTGATATGAGGGCTGTTTAATTTTCAAATGGCTCAATTTAGAGTTTGGCCTCTGGAACATTGCCCTCTCACTATTAGCTCAATTCTTGCCAAGCATGTACAAGTCCATTTTTTCAGTGGCTTTTCTTGATTATATGTTCTCCAATGATTTGAAATGTCGTTTTTTTTGGTTTGTTTGTTTGTTTGTTTTTTAATACTGAAAATGTATATTGGGCATGTTTAGGTCTTTTCTTAATCATTTAGCTTTCTGAATGGGTGGTGGCATCACAATGTTTTCGTGGTTGATTTCTAATATCCTTTATCATCTAGAGTGCCATGTTTTTCCTTTGTCACTTCAAGGAAAGGAATTACCTTGGGAAATAATAGTTCTGAGTCTTTCATGGTTCCAAGTGTCTGCAACTTTTATCTAGTGATTTTTTTTTTCTTAAATGTACTCAAACTTTACTTAAAAGATATTTTACTTAGGTATGCTATAATATGCATACATAAAAGCATAAAATAATTTTATTTAAATAGTGTTTAAAACTTCTCTGAGAATTTTATGTATTGCGTTCCTATTCATCACCTTCCTCCGAGTCCTTCCAGATTCCCCTGTCTCACCCAGCCACCATCCCCTTCTTCCCATCTGAACCTACCAAGTCTAGTTGGAAGTATCCAACTATGCCTGTGTATGTAGCTTGATCCGGAGTGGATATACCAGATGTTATGCCATTGAAGAAAACTCACTTCCCTTTTCTAGCAGTAATCAAATGGGAGAGATTCTCAGCTACAGGCAGGACACTATCCTCATATTCCCTCCTCCATGCTGAGATTTTTGTCTGGCTTGAGTTTATGAATCTCTAGCATATGCTGTCATAATTGCTATGAGTTCATATGTACGTCTGTCCTATCGTGTCTGGAAAACATGTTCCTTGCAGCCATCCACTACGTCTGGATCTTACAATCCTGTCTCTCACAGATCTCGCTAAGCCTTGAGGGAAGGTGTGTGCTATATCCCGGTTAGGGATGAACAGCCTGAAATCTCTTACTCTCTGCAAGTTGGCAAGTTGTATTATTTACCATGTACTACAAAAAGATGGTTGTATGCTAATGGTGACTGGCTGATGAACTGGTCTATAGGGACAGCAGTATGTCATTAGGAATTCTTTTATTACTACATCCATCTAGTAGAATAATAGTGTTATGTTTTCTTCTAGGGCCCATGACCTATGTAGCTTTAGGTTCTGGCCTCATTCACAGTATTGGGTAGGGTAACACCTCCTGGATCAAACATTCAATCCAGTTTTAAATAGGTGGTTGGTTCCCCACATTTGTGCCACTACTGTACCAGTGGTCATATCTTACCAGGCATGTTATTGTTGTAGTTGGGGAG
This sequence comes from Meriones unguiculatus, assembly GCF_030254825.1. Taxonomy (NCBI): domain Eukaryota; kingdom Metazoa; phylum Chordata; class Mammalia; order Rodentia; family Muridae; genus Meriones; species Meriones unguiculatus. Next base: position 83,272,467 of record NC_083354.1, read on the forward strand.
CTCATGGTGGGGTGAAACTGATGATTACCTTCCACCATGTATAGTGTGCATTGTATCTAACAGATCATGTGTGTCAGTAAGGAAGAAGCTTCTAACTGAGTACCAGCTAGATTTCTTCATAGTCTATGACTCAAGTATGCGGTGTCTCCAGGAACAGGGTCTTTGTATTGGGTTCTGGAGGACAATCAGTATCATTAATGACAGTCTGTAATGTTTGGGGGATAAGAATCTATGGGACCCCACTGGCCAACAATTTTTAATGAGGGATAATGATTCTTGGTACGAGGCATGTATTTGGTGGCATAGTTGGAGCTCTCTTCCCCCATAGCAGGGTAACTATACATTTCAGGAAGCTTCTGCAGAAGTAGATTTAAAATACCCTTTAATATTAGTTAGCCCTCCCCATATTTCCTCCTATATCCTAGCCTCTCCACTTAATCCTTCCTATTCTGGTTTCCACCTTCTTTCTTTGTTTCACTATATTCTATTTTATCCCCTTTCAAAGGTTCACTCCTCCCCCAAAGCCAATTATCGAATGTCTGTGGGTATTCTCATTACAGTAAGAATTCCCTGGCTTGAACAAATGAACAAGCAACGAACAAGCAAATAGACCAAACCAAAGTAAGACAAAGGTCAACAGATGCTGGTAAGGGTGTGAGGAAAGGGGAACACTCCTGGTGGTAGTGCAAACTGGTACAGTCACTATGGACCTGCTTCAGAAGTCTCCCCCTCCCCAAAGCTGAAAACTGAGTGCTCACAAGATCCAGACACACTACCTGGGGGTATATACCCAAAGGACTATCTCTGTATCTTATTACAGAGATATTTGCTCATCCTTGCTTATTGCTGCTCTCTTTATAATAACCAGCAATTAGAAACTGACTAAATGTCCATCAACTGATGAACGAATAATGGAAATGTGCTATGTTTCCACAGTGGAGTATTATTCAGCTGTTAAGGGAAAAATGAAATTACAAAACTTGTAGGTTAATGGGCAGAACCAGAAACAATCATCCCAAGTGAAATAGCTGAGATCCAGAAAGAAAAGCATTGTGTCATTGCCTCATACATGGTTACTAGCTTTTAAGCTTTAGATGGTATGTTTCATTTGAAATTATAATTTTGAATAACATCATTATCAGATTTATCACAAGGTATATAATATATAATAGCTATAGAAAATGAATACAATGGCTGACCATGACTTATCTAAATTGTAATGTTGTAGAATATAGTGTAATTTCAATTACTATAATCCTTAATCCATCTGTGTATTGTTCCTTTGTTTAAGTAGGTTTTTAAAATTTTTACCTTGTTTTTCTGTTGTGTAGCTGTGCTAGTGTCTTCTGGCTTTTAGTTCCTTATGGGACAATTCTCTTAATTTGCATTTCCTTAAGTCACTGCCTCTATACAATGTCTTCATTTTGTTCAGAATAGGGTTTGCATGCTATTTTTCTATATGTTCGATCTTGTTTCTATATTTGGTTGTTCTCTGCTTCATCATTCAATAAAATTCGTGTTAGTCTTTCCTACTTAGCCTTACTGAGTTTTATTTATTTTATTGCCCCCTTTCCTTGCTTTAATTTTTCCTCATGCGTTTCTTTTACCTTTCTAAGAGTTATTTTATTGATCTTTTCCTAGCTCATTAAATGAGCATCTAGTTTTTGTTTTATTCTTTTAAAATAACGTCATAATTTCCATTGTTTTTATTGATTCACTCCACTGACTTTTCTTTTGGTTACTCTATTGAGCCTTTCAAGTTTATTGATTTGAATATATTTTTTAAATTATTCATTTTCTAAGAACAATGCACAGCTCTGAGACACCACTCCAGATCTATTATGTGCCTCTCTCCTTTTATATACATCTTCTGCTTTTGTCCACATTTTAAAAATTGTGTTATGATTTTCACTTTAATCTAGCATGAATGCATATTTTATTTTGGAGTTTTCCTGTGTATTTTTTTATTATTTAAAAATAATATCTTCTGCTGTGTCTTGCTAACAGTCCATTTGTGGGCAAATATCTCACCCATGTACCTTTTCTGCACCTACTCAGTTGAGATTCCATATGCTTTATTGGTTGATAAATACTCGTTGAACTGAGGTAAACTAAAGAAAGAATTTTCACACTAGTAAACCATGGCCAAGTAAAGAATCCCTGCTCGAGTTGAAGGCTGATTGGGAGACGGGCAGAGAAGGACTGCTGCTGTAGGAATACAGTAATTTAGAGGTGTGTGTGTGCTGGCGAAGCCGGGCCCTGCAGCTGCGTGCTCTGCCGGATTGCTAAACACATCCATAACCATGAGCCACTTAGAGTGGGAGTGGGCTTCACGCCAGAACATCTCGAAGATGCTGTTTCTTTGTATATGACAAATTAAGCATACATTGAAGCTGTATTATGTTCAAATTTCTGTAAGAAAAAAATCTCATTCAAGGCATTTCCTGTATAAGTAGCTTTGAATAGAAATTCTATTTTATGAAGTAGATTTTTTTTTTTTTTGGTTTCTTATATGAAGACAAACCTCCTGGCCTTGGTTTGAATAACATTAGCAGTTGTTTTGTAAAGTGTTTTTCAGGAATTAGGATACTGTAAGAATCATGCAATTGGAGGCACAAACTCATGTTTGCTTGTTTTCCCTGGAGATTGGGTTTAAAACATTTTGAGGAAGCAGTTAGGACAAGGCCTATATTTATATGTTACTTGCAACATTATAACATCATTTGGAATTTATTAATCCCCATTCAAATGCTTATTTTCATTCACATTTAAAGGGTTATAGGTATTTTCTACCTGTTCTATCTGTTAACCAGTTCTACTCAAAATGACTCTTAGAAACTGATCAATATTTCTCACCCGTAGCTCTCACTAGTTTAATTTTCTGTTTCTTATATCCAATATGTTTTAATGCCACAAAACATTGCAAACCTCACCTAGCATACTTCAGGCTACATGAGGTATTAAAGTGATTAATGAGAACATATTGCTTTGAAGCCTATACTGCATTTTATCAACACACAAGTGATTTGAAAATCAGAAAAAGGTACTCACTCAGTAGCGGAAGACTTCTGCATGCACTAGCATATGGCAAAGAGATTGTGAAGTATTGGCTCAGTGTGCAACTTACATGGAATAACTTAGTCTTTTACTGTTGGGTACAATTGAAAGACATATGTAAGTGACATTGGTGTGTGTTTGTGTGTGTGTGTGTGTGTGTGTGTGTGTGTGTGTGTGTGCGTATTTAAGATGCTGGAAGCCTGGGAATGCCTTCTTCTCTCATTAAGGTTTTAGGAGTCCTGAGACTGATTGTTGTTCTTCCACATAAGCACTAAGGCAATGGTTTAAAGAGTCTCTGATGTGGTCACAATGGCTGCATCTTCTCCAGACTCATATGCTGAAACGTTCACTCCCTGAGTCGATGTTATCTAAGGAGATGAGATCTTTGAATGGTGGTTAAAGTCAGGGGAGTGAAGCCATTACAGACCAAATTGGTACCCGTGTAAGAGATTCACTGAGAGTTATTTAGTTCCTTCATTTAATATGACACCAGCTACTGGTTTGCCGCGAATCTCCTTTGTGATGTTGAGATCAGTTCCGTTTGTTCCTAGTCTCCTCAGATATTTTTATAATAAAGGGGTGCTGCTGGATTTGGTCAAGGCTTTTTCTGTATCTGTTGAGATGATTGTGTGATTTCTGTCTTTAAGTATGCTCATGCTGTGAATGATATTTATTGATTTACGATGTTGAACCATCCCTGAATCTCTGGAATGAAGCCAAGTTGAACATGGTGAATGACACTTGGTGTCATCTTGAATTCATGTTGCAAATATTTTATTGAGAATATTTATGTCTATATTTATCAGAGAGATTAATTTATACTTTTCTTTTGTTCTGTCTTTATTTACTTTGGGCATCAGGGTAACATTGGCTTTATAAAAAGAGTCTGATAGTGATCCTTTCTTTCATGTTTTGTGAAGCAGTTAGCAAAGCTTGGATGTCATTTTTCTTTCCAGACCAGAGGAACTCAATAGTCAAACCATCAGAGTCTGGCCTTGTTTTGGTTGGGAGAATTATTTATATTCTGCCTCAGTTTCATTGCTTGTTATAGATATTTTAAAATTGCTTACAATTTTTGGTCTCATTTTGGTAGGTCATATGAGTACAGAAATTTATCCATTTCTTTTTCATTTTCTAATTTAGTGGCCTATATATCTTTAATATATATTCTAATAATTTCTGGGTTTCATTGATATTTATTGGAACATCTTCCTTCAGTCTTTATTTTTACTAATTTGGATCTACTATCTTTAATCTTTGGTTAGTTTGGCTTAGAGCATTTTTAAAAATAATATTTACTTCTATTTATTTGCTTTTCATTCTTAAAATCTATGAGGACTGTGACATCACATGGATTCAGTGTCCAGTAGACTTTGCAGTTAGATTACTTCAGAATTATCACAAGCTGTAGCACTGTTGTCATGAGCCTGAGTGACCTTTCCCTGATTTGCTCTGTTTTTGTTTTGTTTTGTTTTCCTTTTCAGTTTGCCTCCATGAGTCAGATTTACACATTTACACATTATGTATCTACATATCTTCTTTATGTAGGATTCACATTCATTTCTGTCATGAGCCCTTTTTTATCAATTTCAATATTCTTTTCTTAATATTAATTACAATTTATTCACTTTGATTCTCAACTGTAGCTCCCTCCCTCATTCCTTCCCAATCCCACCCTCCCTCCTTCATCTCCTCCCATGCCCCTCTCCAAGTCCACTGATGGGGAGGTCCTTCTCCCCTTCCATCTGATCCTAGCCTATCAGGTCTCAGCAGGACTGGCTGCATTATCTTTTTCTGTGGCCTGGTAAGGCTGGTCCCCCCTTAGGGGGAGGTGCTCAAAGAGCCACCTACTGAGTTCATGTCAGAGACAGTCCCTGTTCCCATTACTAGGGAACCCACTTGCATACTGAGCTGCCATGGGCTACATCTGTGCAGGGGTGCTAGGTTATATGCATGCATGGTTCTTGGTTGGAGTATCAGTCTCAGAAAAGACCCCTGGGCCCAGATATTTTGGTTCTGTTGCTCTCCTTGTGGAGCTCTTGTCCCCTCCAGGTCTTACTATCTCCCCATTCTTTCATAAGATTCCCTGCACTCTGACCAAAGTTTGGTTGTGAGTCTCAGCATCTGCTTTGATACCCTATTGGATAGAGTCTTTCAGAGGCCCTCTGAGGTAGACTCCTCTCCTGTTCCCTGTTTTCTCCCTCTTCTGATGTCTGTCCCATTTGTCTTTCTGAGTGATGGTTAATCATCTTACCCAGAGTCCTCCTTCTTGCTTATCTTCTTTAGGTGTGGAGATTTTAGTATGTTTATCCTATCTTATAGGTCTAATATTCACTCATGAGTGAGTATATACTGTGTGTGTCTTTCTGCTTCTGGGATACCTCACTCAGGATGATCTTTTCTGAATCCCACCATTTTCCTACAAATTTCATGATTTCTTTGTTTTTAATTGCTCAGTAGTATTCCATTGAGGTCTTGGAACAAAAGAGAACAAATGGCTTAAAATAAAAAGTGGGGAAGAGCATTTTATTTTATTTTAAGCCATTTTTTTTGTTCCAATACCCTGCGTATAGCTAGCAAAAATATTCTTGTACCATAGCCTTACAGACATTTTGCCTTTTAGAAGTCTTGTTCTCACAGGTCTTCACAGGTGCCAAGATGCTTCATTGATGTATGTGTATGTGATTGTCCTTAGAAAGAAAACAGAGAAAAATTGTACCTACAGTAGCATAAATGAAATGACTATAAATAAATGTAACCAGGAAAGCAAGAGAACTTTGCAATGACAGTGTTAGAGGACTAAGAAAGAAATTGGAAAATACATTAAAAGATGGAAAGACCTTCTTTGCTCAGTACTGAATGAATTAATATTCTGAAAATAGCCACATTAAAAATAAATTTACACTGATAGGGGAAGTCCTCCTCCCCTACTATCTGACCCTAACCTGTGAGGTTCCATTTTGACTGCCTGATCCTCTTCCTCTGTGACCTGGCTAGGTCATCCCACCAGGGAGAAGTGATCAAGGAGCAGCCAATCAAGTCCATGTCAGACATTGTCTCTTCTTCCCTTACTAGGGAACCCATATGGAGACTGAGCTACCTATGCTCTACATCTGAGCAGGGTGTCTAAGTCCTCTCTATGTATGGTCTTTAGTTGATGCATCAGTCTGTGCAGGCTCCCTGGACCCTGCTTTTTTATGTGGCTTTGTTAGTCTCCTTGTGTGGTTCCTGTCCAGTCTGGGTCCTTCCGTCTCACCCTTTCTCTGTAAGACTCCCTGTGCTCTGTACAAAGCTTCGCTGTGAGTCTCTGTATCTGTTTAGATCCCCGGTTGCTTGGAGTCTTTCAGAGGACATCTGTAGTAAGCTTCTGTCTTATTCCCTCTCTTCTATTGCTTTCGGTGTCTATCCTGTTTTTCCTTCTGAGTGAGAATTAAGCATCTTCTCTAGGGTCTTCCTTGTTGTAGAAAGTAAATAAATTGTAAATATTAATAATAATTTTAAAAAGACAGGAAAGAAAGAAAAAAAGAGTTGTGGAGGAGATGGTTGGAAAGGATGTGTGGATTTAATGAGTACATGCTGATATGTGTGTGGAAACCCCACTAATGTGTACTATTAACATGTGTTAATAAAAATACCTATCAGATTAAAAAATAAACTCATGGATTGAACACAATCCTCATCAAAATTCTAATATTGTCCTTTCCATAAATAGGAAACATATAATCCCAAATTTCATATTAGAGAACAAAAGACTTGAGACACTCAAAGCAACTCTGTGAAAAAAAAATTCTGTAGGTATTGCCATACCTAATTTCCTGTTGTATTACAGAGTCACAGTAACAAAAACAGCACAGTAGTGACACGAAACAAGAAACACAGGTAAAATAGAACAAAGGACCCATCCATGTAGCTATAGCCATGTGACGTTTGACAAAGATGCTGACAGTACTTACTGGAGAAATCGGCATCTTTAGCATGTGCTTCTGGGCAAGCTGTATCGTGACACACAGAAGAATGAAATTAGATCCCACCCTGCTCCAAAGCCATCTCCAAATGGAGAAAAAAGTTTAGTGTAAGACCTAAACCCCGACCCTCTTAAAGAGAAAAGTAAGGAAACCACTTCAAGATACAGGCACTTTCTAAGAAGGATTGAAGTTGCTCAGCAAAGAGTGGCAACAAGTGACAAATGTAACGTGTAATTAAAAAAATAAATAAATAAAGCAAAACTTTGACACAGAAAAGGGAGCGACCAGCCACAGAGACAAACTGCAGAGTAGGTTGTTCTGCTATATACATCTGACAGAGGATTAATATTTAGATATATAAAGAACTAAAAAAAAGTATGAAATCAAACAACTCAATAGTTGACTAATGGTGCAAATGGACAATTAAAAAATGAAACATGAGCTTTAAACACAAAAAGAAAGCTCAACCTCAGGAGTTCTTAGATAAATATAACTTGAAAGTATATTGAAACTTCCTATCTCCCCAGTCAATATGGTAGTCATTACAAATGCTAGGGAGAATGTGAACAAACTGAGCCCTTATACAATGACGTGGAAATGTAAAGTAGTCCAGCCAGTGTGGAAAATGGAACAGAGGTTTCTTAAGAAGCTAAAATAGATCTACCATAAGACCCATCTCTACAATTCCTGAGCTTTCATGTAAGGAAGACCTAGCCAACATATCAAAGGCATGTGAGCCCCAGTGCTTGCTTCAGGACTGCTCACATCAGGTAAGTGATGGAACCAATCTACAAGTCCAAGGACAGAGGGAAGGACGCAAAAATGCAGTGCATACACACAATGGGAGAGTTTATTTTAATGTGGTTTTTTAAGATATGGCATGTTTCTGCAGGCATATCTCTCTTTTTCTCTCTCTCTGTGTGTTCAGGTGTGTACATGCATGCATTCCTATGTGTGGATGCAGGTCTGTGAGTGTCAGTGCAGCAATCAGAGGACATGCTTCTCAGTCCTCGCCGTCCACCTTGTTTGCTGCTGCATCGGCCAGGCTAGCTGCCCTCTGAACTTCTGGGGAGCCTTCTGTTTGCCACTCCCATATTGCAGTAGGAGCTCTCAGATTACAGGCGTGTGTTACTGCTGTTTATTTTGGTTCTGGGATTTAAACCCAGGTGCTCACACGCATGCAGCCAACCTTTTTATCTATTGATCCTTCTTCCCTGCCCCTCAGATGCTTTTTTTTTTCCAACTGTAAAGATCAGAGTTATTCTATTTGCAGGAAAATTAATACAATCAAAGTTAATCATAATAAATGAATCAATCTAGACCAAGAAAGAGAAATACCTAGTGTGCTTTTAATCTCAGGTTTTAGATTTTATGATGATGCAAAATCATGTGCGTGTGCGTGTGTGTGTGTGTGTGTGTGTGTGTGTGTGTGTACGTGAAAATAGAAGGAAAGTCAGGGGAATGAAGGAAGTGAGAAAGGGAGAGGAAAAGGTCATGGAAGAAGGGATGTGCTCAACATGTATGTATGTATGTGTGTATATATGTATATATGTGAAAATTTCCATATGTAGTACAGAACCATGAACAATGAATAGAAGCAATGAAAAGGAAGTAAAGGAAAGGTACTTTGCAGAAAAATAAAGAAGGAAAAATATGCTAGGAACCGTAGTTGCTCTTCCACTGGATGAGGACAGAAGGAAGAAGGTGGCTGTGAGAGAAAGCCCTCACCAGCCACAAGATTTATTGGACCCTGTTCTTAGACTTGCCACACTCCAGAACTGTAAAAAAATCAACTCTTGTTGCTTCTAAGATCCCAGGTTTATGGAATTTTGCTGTAGCAATCCAAACAGATGCAGGCAGCCCTCCCAGTGGGCAGGCAGATCTAAGTAGCTGAATTAAGCAGCTGAAGTGTAAAAATGCACGCCTTACCTCTGGAAACCACCTGAAGATCTATTTCTCTGGTGAGCTTAGCTAGAATCTTTTGTACTTATGCCTGACCCAGCTTAACTTGGTGAGTCTCAAATGGGGACAATTTTGACCATTTATGAACATTAGGCAACATCTAGAGACATTTATTTTTTTTCTTACAACAGCTAGGGAAAGACTGCCAGGTAATTTTTAGCATATGAATAGACAAATGGGTAAAAGAAAACAGAGTCCAGAAATATACATACATAATACAGTAACTTAATTTTTAAGATGCCAAAGTAATTAAATGAAGGAATGGAAAGTCATGTTAATAAACGACACTAACATAAGTTAATATACATATGGAAAAATCGAATCTTCACCACAATATTCATGTCACAATGGAAAATTAATGCAAGATAGAGCCTGAATTTAAAAATTAATCTATATCTAGAAGAAAATGTGGTATATACACATATAATATTTTAAAATTAGTAATAGACGAAGATATTTTTAACAGGATATTTAAAATAACCATATATTCTAACAAATTAGATTGCTCATTACTAGGCATGACTAAGCAAATGAGTAAGCCATACGCTGGCAGCGTTGCAAGAGTCATAAAGTACAGCTGACAAAGGGGTGAGTCAATTTCAAGTAAGGAATTCCACACGAAACAAGAAAAGGACCTCTCAAGTTGAGCCACACATTTGCTGCCCATCCCTCAATCTCGGCCCCATCTTGACCCTTATCTACCCTATAGGCAAGACAAGCTCTGGATCTAGGTTTCTCTGGGTGTTGTCCCCCTCGCTCCACTGGAAGCTCACCTGGCTACAGACCCCCCTTCCGTTGCTAGAAGTCTCACCTAGGGTCACCCCATAGACTCCTGGATCTTCTCCTGTGCCAGAGATGCACCCCCACCGAGTTACATGAGACCGCGCCTATGGGGGAGAGTCAACCCCTGTCATGATCGCTGATACTCTGCTGTGATTGCAGGCTGGAAGCTCGCGTAACTGTCTTCCGGGAGGCTTCACCCAGAAGCTGATGGAAACAGATGCAGACACCCAGCCAAACAATAGGCCGAGCTTGGGGAGTTCTGTGGCAGAGTGGGAGGAAGGATAGTGGGAGCTGAAGGGATCAAGAATACCACAAGAAGACATACAGGGTCAACTAACCTGGGCCCATGGAAGCTCATAGAGACTGAACCAACCACCAAGGAGCATGCATGGACTGTACCTAGACACCCCACCCCCACACATGAGTAGCAAATGTGCAGCATGGTTAACATGTGTGTTCCCTAATGATGGGAGTAGAAGATGCCTCAAACTGCTGCCTACCACTGGGTCCCCCCACCCCTCAAACTGGGCTGCCTTGCCAGGTCCCAGTATGAGAGGATACATTTAGTCATTTTTAGTCATGCTGTGACTTCAAGTGCCTGGGTGGGTTGATAACCCTTGGGGCCTCTCCTTCTGTGAGAAAAAGGAGAGGGGAGAACAGGAAAGAGGAGCCTGAGGGCAGAAGTGGGAGGAGAGAAGGGAGGGGGCTGAAATCAGGCTATAAAGAGATTAATAAAGAAATGAAAGAAAAAAGAAAAAAGAAAAAAAAAAGACTTTTCTACAGACCTTCGTGAAAATAGATGAAATACTTCAATAGACGCTTCACAGCTGTCAGTTAACACCGAAAAGAGTGCCAACATCATCAGTCTTTGGGGAAATCCCATTGACAACTGCAATAAGTTAGCGCTGCGCACACACTGAAAAGCCAACATTAAAGATTGATGACACAAAATATTGACAAGGAGCCGGAGCTACTGTACTCTTAGCTTGAAAACAAAAAACAAAAAACAAAAAACATGTACTTACCATGAAGATAGTGTATAGACAGGGTTTGTCACTCCTATACATGGTACTAGAATCTACAGAAATGAACATCTGATTCACGTGGCAACGTGGATAAATCTCACAGGCATCATGGTGGGCTAAAGAATGAAGAAAAAAGCTCTAACGTGCCTTGTATGATTCCATTTCTAGGAAGTTCCAAAGCAAAAGCAATACAACATTAAAGAAAATATGATTGCCTTTGGGGAGGAAGATTAAAATAATTTTTCTAGAAAATAGAAACATTGCACATTATGGTATGGTCATGGGTTATTTGGTCAAAACCCTGTCTCTAGGCTTTATGCATTTTCCTGCATGTAAATTTATCTAAAAACTTTTTTCTTTTATTTTTTTAAAATTTACAAATTTCACATAAATTTACATTTTTAAAATTTACTTATTTACTTTACATGCCGATCGTAGTGAAAGAGTTGGGGGAAGAATAGAAGGATCCAGAGTGGGGACAAGAACACCACAAGAATTGCAACAGAGTCAATTAACCTAGACCTATGGGGGCAAACAGAGATGGAAGCACCAACCAAAGAGTATGCATGGGCTGGACCTAGGCCCCTGGCACATACGTACGTAACTAATGAGCAGTTTTATCTTCATGTGCGTGCCCTAGTAAATTGAGCGGGTGCTGTCTATGACATGGACTGTGTTGCCTGCTTTTGATCACTTCCCCCAAATGGGGCTGCCTTGCCTGGCATCAGTGTATGAGGGTAAGCTCAGTCTTAAAAAAAACTCTTAAGACGTTGAAGGAAGAAGAAATTGATGTGGTAGGAAACAGAGTTCATCTTATACAAGTTAAGTTTTATTTTTATTTGCTTTGTTTGTGTTGTATTTTCTTTTGTGTTTTTTATAGCACCATACACTAGCTGTACAAATTAAACATCTGTACAGACGTACATAATTGACTTTGAACATATTCACCTCGCTTTCATTCCGTTTCTCTTTCCTCCCTTCTTCCCTCCCTCCTCCCACGACTGCTACTAGAGTCCTGTTTGTTTCGCGTCCCTCTTCTCGTCCTAGCTTCCATATATGAGAGAATGTGACACTGTTTGTTTTGGGTACTTGGTTTATTTAGCTCATCACAATGGTATTCAATGCCATCTATTTTTCTGCAAGCATCCTAATTTGATTCTTATTTTTGGTTGTGGAAATTTTCTTTGTAAGCATACTACATTTCTGTTGTGCATTTATTTCTTGATGGGCACCTAGACTGATTACATAATTCAGCTATTAGTTAGAGTGCTTTCATAAGTAGTATATAGAAGTTTCTATTATGGTAAACTAACTTCGATTTGTGGGAGATATATATCCAAAATTGAGATGGCTGGATTAGGAAAGCTTTGTGTTCAACTTTTTTTAAGCAACCTTGATTCTTATTTGATATGGCTGGACTAATCATATTCCACAGGGAGTGAATGAGACTCTGCTTTCCCCTTTATCCTCATCAACATGTGTAGTTTGTTCCCTTGATGATGGCCATTCTGATTCAGGATAGGGACAATCTCACTGTGGTTCTAATTTCCATTATTTGGATATTTTATTTTGAACCCCTCCGTATTTATTAGACATTTGTACTTTTTTTATCTGATAAGTTCATTTCCATTGCTCATTTATTGATTTGATTATTCATAATTTTGATGTTTTGTGTTTGGATTCTTTATATATTTTAGAAATTGACCCCTGTCAGATAAATACTGGCATACCATTTTTCCTATTCCATAGGTTATCTCTTCACCCTGCTCATTGTTTCTTTTGCTATGAAAACAAAACAAACAAAACAACAACAAGGAAACCCACTTTGCTATGATACAATCTGTCTTGTTAGTGTTCCCTCTACTCCCCGAGCTACTGGAATCCTGATCAGAAAGCCAAAGCCAAGGCAATGCTTAGATTCCAAAGCGTTCCTTCTTTATGGTTTCAATGTTTTATATTTGACACCAATATCTTTGATTCATTTTGAACTGATTTTTGTGCAGAGTGAGAGATGTTTATCTAATTTCGTTCTTTCATATCTGGATATCCAGTTTTCTTAGCCCCATTTGTTAAAGAGCTATTTCCCCCAACTAGGTTTTCAACACCCTTATCAGAGACTAGGTAATTGGGTATGTTAATTCCTTTGCTATGTTTTAGTATTTCTTCACTAGGTCCTTCATTATGTTTTGTCATTTATCCATCTGTGTGTGTTTCAGTGCCATGCTGTTTTTCTTCCTGTGCCTCTGTAATACAGTTTGAAACCAGGTATTATAATGCTTCTAGTGCTGTTCTTTTCCCTCAGATTTAATTTGTTCAATTTGTGGGTTACTTTTCTATGTCTGAGAAGACTTTCATTGGAGTTTTAATGTAGAGTGTATTAATTTTGTGTGACACTTTCCTAATATTGCCATTTTAACAATATTTAATTCTGTCTACAAATATGGAGATCTGTATCTCCTTGTCTGTTACAGGTCGTATAGTGGATCTTAAACATCTTTAATTAAGTTTATGCATAGTTTTAAAAGTGTATTTTCAGGCTATTGTGAATGACATCGTTTTCCTGATTTATTTATTTTTCTCTGCATGTTGCTGCAATTAGAATATAATTGCAGAGAGTGGGCAGCCTTGTCTTACATAAAATTTTAGAGGACATGTTTTAAGTTTTTCCTCATTCAGTATAATGTTGTCTATATATTTGTGACTTATAGCCTTAATTATATTATTTGAGATTTTAGGGTTTTTTTAAATGAGGGATTTACAGCAGGAACTCCCCTCCTAGAACTAAATTCACTGTGGAAAGGAAATAGGAGGAGTAGAGGAAGGGGAAATCATAATCAAGATGTATTATGTGTGAAAAAAAATCTATTTTTAGTAAGAGGAAAAATATTCTAACAAAAATACATTCATTTTATCCCATCTCTGCAATGAATAAAACAAGTTTATCTGAGAAGTTTACTTAGACTTTAAATGATAGAAATCTTATTTAAATTTTTTATTTGCCTGAGAACCAAGGAATATATATCTTACCATCCATCGTACGTTTACTATGTGCCTGATTATAGGCGTGTGTGTGTGTGTGTGTGTGTGTGTGTGTGTGTGTGTGTGTGTGCATGAGAGAGGGGGAAACTTACATATAGTTCAGGCTGGCCATGAACTCACTCTGTCCTCCAGTTTAGACTTATACTCTCAGTCTTTCCCTGTGGTCTTTCCAATTACTAACAGTATATGTATCAGTTTCCTCTCCTTCTTCCTTCCTTCTTTCTTTCTTTCTTTCTTTCTTTCTTTCTTTCTTTCTTTCTTTCTTTCTTTCTTTCTCTTTCTTTCTTTCCTTCCTTCCTTCGTTCCTTCGTTCCTTCCTTTGTACAAAACATGCATCTAATAAATAATTTTCCCTTTTAAATGTATAAAGCAGGTTGCACAGGATAAATACTAAAATGAATAAATTTTGGTAGCTCAATGAATGGAAATGTGATAAGTAAAAATTCTGTGCCTAACAGAAATTCTAGGCATAGACGATTTTAAATAACCTAAGAAGCTTTAAAAATATGTGTAATCCTTAAAAAGTCTATTAGAAAACTACTTTGATGCTACCTAGAGTTCTATTTCCAAAGTTGTCTATTGCTGTGGGAAAGAGGCAAGAATCACATGCCATTGAGTGCAAGCCACATTCTTTTTTAGTTTAATTAACTCTCTAGATTTACATGAGTAATTCTTTCCTTTGGAGCTAACTTATGTTTGGATTTTAATGTCATTAACTTTACAAAGTACTGTACAAACACACTTTAAATATAATCACACAATAAAAGTGCGTTCAGATAGGCTAGTTTTGTCTAGTGTTTCAAGACAAAGTATTTTAAGTAAACTGATAATCTGTGTCGAGACTGTCCAGTGGTTCTTCAGTAAGAATAGTTTAGGAAGTAGCCACCATCATTACTGATAAGAAATAGAAAAAGAAACTGATACTCTTCAAAATGAATATGATGAAGAAAAGTTCCATAACCAGAGAAAAGATCTCTAGAGTCACAAGGAAGCTATAAATTGCTTCACATGTTGTCAAAAGAGCCCTTCTGTTTTTGGCCAAGTCACAATGTAAGGAAGTCAGCTTATAACTGGTGCTATATGGACATCACTATGAAAACAAATCTTAGGGCTGAGAAAAATTAAAGACTTTTCAATTGCTTCATGTTGTTGAACATTTGGCTTTTTTAGTTTTGTTTGGTTTTTGAGATACAGTCTCCCTGGGTAGTGCAGTCTGGTCTTGAACTTGTAATCTTCCTGCTTCTGCCTTTCTGATTGTTGAGAAAACAGGTGGGGGATGAGTAGGCCTCTGTTTATTTATTGAAAATACCAATCTTTGAAATATCTTTTATTTGGGAAGAAGAACTTTTGTGTAATTAGACCACTACAAACTGTTTTCCATCCCCAGCCCCTTTGGAATTAATTATAAACGGTAGAATTAGTTGAAATGGATTCTTGGTTATAAAACCTTGATGGAATTAAGTTATTGTTGAAGTAAATTTAGACTTGCTACTTTGGAATGATCTTACACTTGGATTTTAACGTCGTTAACTTTTCTTAAGCCCTATATTAATTCATCACTACAAGATGATACTGTAAAGGCGAATGTAGGCATTTTACTAGAGAATCCTTATAGACTTTGGGAAGACACGTTTCTCACATTGCTTCTCCTCGTGCTGCCTTGTCTTATAGCCTAAGAGTTAATCATCAAAGATCTGTGGCACAAACACAAAAAACAATATGATTTCAGCATACCTAGTTCATCTAAAGCACATGTGTTATGTGATCTCCTGAAAGTGGTTTGTTTGCAACTATTTAAATGAGTAATGTGTGCACACAGAATTCATGTCGAGAACATATCTAAAAACCTAAGAATTCTTGGATACTATGAACCAAAATGTGTGTGTATCTGTGTGTGTGTGTGCATTTTCTCCTTCATCTGTTTTTGCTTTTGACTCAGGGTCTCTCACTGTACCTGGAGCTCACTGTTTTAGGTACACTGCTTGGCCAGTGGGACACAGAGATCTGCTTACTCCATTCCCATCTGCTGGAGTTATAGATCTGTGCTGCCATGCCCCACTTTTCTGTGGGTGCTGAGGAATCTCATGAGACCCACATGCTTGGGTGCGGGGCCGTTTACCCACAGAGCCATTTCCTCAGATTGTGAACCTAATTTAGTAAGGGCAGTATGTATGTCTCAGTACATAGCATTTCTAGAAAATATTAACATTTTACTTTTTAAGTAATAAGTTTTGATTAATAGACAGTAATGTGTGTCTTAAAGATATTTCAAATTATGGATATCAGTGTGTATAAACGGATATTAACACACACACCAAATAACCTAAATTGTAAAATACTGCTTTTCTGCTTAGAATTTTGTTTTAAATGTTTTTCTGTATAACTGGGAGACTCTATAACAAATGCACCATCTCTTCATTGTTAGTAATTTCTCCATATTTTATATAATGTTTTAGTGGGCATCTGAATGCATACATTTTTTATTTGAAGTTGGGATTGCTTAAAATAGATCACCAGCTGTGAAAATGCAGATCAAGGACTTTCCCACTATATCCTGCATAAGCACATTTGTCTTATTGTTTGCTTGTTAGACATACATATTAGAATTTTATTTTTTCTTATTAATCGATGAATTTCATTTTTTAAGTTTTCATTTTTATATAACCAGGGAGATTAAAATGTAGACACCCATCTTCTTAGGGCCCTCTTTTGATGCTATTTTTGTTTTCTTTAGGATTTTCCTAAAGATTAGAATTGCCTCCTCTTTTTCTAAATTATTCTCTTGAATTAAATTCTAATAGATGGCTTTTGTGTTTATCAACTTTGTATATGTTTGATTCCAATATAAAGAAATAAAATAATGGAAGAAATGGACATTATTTGACACTATTTTACAGAAAGAATTCTATGGATAAGAGGACCTGTGTTCCCTTAATAGTGGATATTGTTCATAGTGTGACATATACTCTGTGACATACATTTGGATTTTATTCCTACAGTGTTATTGCTTTAAAATTATAGAAAAGAGAAGGAAACTAGTTAACTTGTTTTCTACCTGCCTGAGAATGTCCAGCACTGGCAGTAATATTGTCAGTTATGAATCTCCATGTCAAGATGGTTTGTGGCAATGTCAAGATGATGAAACCATGCCTAGGTCATTGCTCATTAAAGATGCTCTTTGGAGCAACAGAAACCAAGAAAAGGATGCTAAGTCATGTCCCTTCAAGACAGTGCAGAACATTCTGTTCTCAAGGAAATATTCAGAGCTCTGTCTTGCTGTTAGAGCACTTTCTATTCATCTGTTTGTATTTTTGCTTATCTTGTTTTCTTAGAAACAGTGAATATATTTTGGAAAGAACATTTAAAGATCATTTTATTTTTGCCTTTTCTATATACAGAAACTCTCCTACCATTTGTCATATATGAATATTCCCCCTAAGAATGTTATGTAAGTTTTAAAGCATGGTTTATTTTATATTGATAAACTAGTATGCCCTACCAGTTATTTCTTGCTAAGAATTTACTTTGAAATGTTCGATAATAATTTTCTTTCCTTCTTTGGACTTTTTGTCTTCTTGAGACCATGACGACATACCTCACTATACCTTCTGTTTCATAACCTTTGGTTTCTCATGTGACTCCTTCAGTGGTATGTACATCCTGCTATACTCTCAGTCTTTTTGTTTTTCTGTTATTATGACTTCACACTCTCTCAATATGTCCATCAGCTACTATGCAAGTGTTGATCCTATGTCCTGCATATTCATATATTCATATTCATATCCTATTATGGCCACGAGTAGATGCTGCTCCTACTCTTATGTGTGGATGGGCAAATGTTGATCTTTTTGCTATTTAGCATTTGCCTTTCTACTATCTAAACATTTTGATTCCTTATCAGTCAATTAATAAAGGTCAGCAAATGACCGTCATCTTTCCCAGAAAGAACTCGGAGCTTCAGTATGTCATTAACCCATCCAATTTAGCAATCCAGGAAAAATCAGTTCAACAGTATGAGATGAAAGATAATTTATAAAACTGTGGTTGTCTCTAAGGTGATTTTTTTTTTCAAACCAGACTGGATTCAACAGTCTGGCCCTGTTTTAGCTGGGGTTCCTGATTCCTTTGGAGACCATAGAAATAAATTCTATAAAAAATGAAAATAATTACACATTTAATTGCAGTTTCAAAAATTTGCATTCTTGGATAAAACTGGCTTAAGCCCCATCCCACCATTGCTGTAATCACAGTACTGTCTAGTGTTAATTTAAATTTTAATTGAGTTTTAAACATTTAACTAGAGGATGGTCCAATAAAAGATTCTATAATGATCTCAGTAATTGGTAGGCAAGAAGATATATATATATATATATATATATATTGCTATTTTAGCAGACAGAAATCTTCCCAACACTGGTGGAGAAAGCTGATCACCTCCAAAACAGGCTCTTTACTTTTGAGGCTGAGATAAGAAAAACAGGAGTTAAGAATGGAGAAATCCAAAGAGATAGATGCTAAGAAATTGCAGTGATGTTAAGGAACACTCAAATTGCTGAAATTTATGCTAGATCCTTTCTCTAATTAGAGCAGAATGTTGTCTTTAGTTAGATCTCTTTAAAATACATTTAATTCAGATATGTACCATTGCTAACATTTTTCTTGTGATTTTGTGTCTTTAAGGACTTTCAGAAGCATCCTACACTGCTTTTGTGTCTAACTAACTGATTTGAATATTAAGAACACTTTCCTAATCTATCTTTTTTAATTAAATACATATTTTATATTAATTACAGTTTATTTTCTTTGTATCCCAGCTATAGGTCCCTCTCTCATTCCCTCCCAATCCCACCCTCTCTCCCTCCTCTCCTCCCTGTGCCTCTCCAAGTCCACTGATGGGGAGGTCCTCCTCCTCCTCCTCCTCCTCCTCCCAGTTTATCAGGTCTCATCAGGACTGGCTGCATTATCTTCCTCTGTGGCCTGATAAGGCTGCTTCTCCCCACCCCCTCAGGGAGAGGTGATCAAAGAGTCAGCCACTGAGTTCATGTCAGAGATAGCCCCTGTTCCCCTTTCTAGGGAACCCACTTGGATGCCGAACTGCCATGGGCTACATCTGAGCAGGGGTTCCAGATTGTCTCCATGTATGGTTCTTGGTTGGAGTATCAGTCTCAGAAAAGATGCCTGGGCCCAGATTTTTTGGTTCTGTTGCTCTCCTTGTGGCGCTCCTGTCCCCTCCAGGTCTTTCTATCTCCCCCTTCTTTCATAAGAATCCCTGCACTCTGCCCAAAGTTTGGCTATGAGTCTCAGCATCTGCTTTGATACCCTGCTGGGTAGAGTCTTTCAGAGGCCCTCTGTGGTAGGCTCCTGTCCTGTTGCCTGTTTATTTTAAACTACTCTGGGGAGAGACAGAAAAGTAAGATGACTGACTCAAATGATTTGCACTTCGAAAACTAGTGTTCTTTAAATTGCAAAAATAGGGTGCTGGTGTCTTCACCTGATTCAGAAGAGGATTTTAGTGGGCATAGCAGGTAATGATTCAAATATAATTACACATGTTTCTTCTGTGGTTCCACTTAGGTGATTCAGCAGCTATACTTTGTGATGAAATTAACAATCTATAAGATGGTTCTGAAGAGTGAATTCTTAGAAATGGAAGGCACAAATGTCACAGTGGGGTGGATTTGAAGTGCTAAAGTGAAGTAGCCTTATCCCACTGTAATCTCGGATGTACTTGTTGAGATTGTGGTCATAGTGTCAGTAATAAAACCAGCTTGACATGGGAGTGAACAAAACTGCCTCTGGTGTCTGCAGAAAATGTGAATGACTGTCAGTGACTGAGAGACTTAAGACTGTGCTATAAGAAGATGCCAGCTGTAGCTCATCTAGGGTGGCTCTTAAGCTTAAAACAAACAAAACTTTACTGAGTGATGAGTTTTTAAATGTCTGATCACACAAGAGTTGCCCCAAAGATAAACTATCTAACTAATACAAGATTCCTTGAGTCTTTTGTGTGTAGATTCCCAGTTCACTCTTTTAGCTCATTTTTTCTCTGTGTGCTCAGCCACGAGCTAAAATCACTATCTGTTCATTTTATTATATTTTGTTTTGGTATGTGTAGATATATGAAGGACCAAGCAAAGAGACATATATCCTTCTTGGGGAGAGAAAACAAATTGTGTTTTGAGTCTATTTATCTTCTACCTAGCAGCTGAAGGCAATTGATAAATATAAAATAGATTTTTGAGGACAAAGGTAGATGCTGACTACCATTCTGGGAATAAATGATTATTTAACCCCTTACTAAGTATTTGAAGTAATTATACACAATCTGCAATATTTTGTAGGGAGAAGTGGCACTGAAGAAAACCATGCTTAAAGATCTCAGGGAGAAAGTACCAGATAGCATTAGTTACAGTCTTCAGATGCCAATCTTGAGCAAATTCAATACAGTTTAGAATACGCCAAAAGTCTTCAAGGCTAAGAAAACCCTTCTATCGGGATCTTTCAATCAGTTAGGAAACATGATTGTGTTTAAACATTTCATTTAGTGCCAGCTACATCAAATCCTTGTTAAGTAAGTAAACTGATGATCTCTGATGGTACAGGGACATCACAGATATGCTATTTGAGTCAAATATTTCCTTTCCCACAGGAGTTTATACATAAATCAAAGTCACACAAGTAACAGTAGCCAAAGTATTAAGAAGGCTCCTGTCCAAGAGAGATAGAGACAACAACAGAGTCAGGAATTCAGCCATTTCAAAACGTTTTTAGAAATTTACGGTATATGAGTTAGAAAATATACAAAAGAAAAATTTACACTTAAGACACAGAGGTGAGGAGGCAAGATATTATAAGGAAGATGTGATTTCAACCGCAGATAATGTTTATCTTGAGAAACATGACTGTATGTGCACATAGAAACTGTGCACGTGTGTGCATGTGTTCATGTGTATGTAAGAACTGTATTCCATCTTGGCTTAAGAAAATTTATTAATTTTAATTTTTATGCTCGCTGGTTTATTTCTACACGCTAAGCATTAAACCAAGCACTAGAAATATGGGATATCCAAGAACTCAGACCAAGTCTTCTCTTCAGGATCACGCGTGCTAAAGGCAAGCAGTAGTCCTGGGTGAGCTCCCAGGAGGGCCTCTTCCACACGGCAGCGTCATGGCGGTGTTCATCTCCGGGATCCTCAACCCAATGACCTGCGTTATCTAGCAGAGAATGCGTTTGTTCATAGAACTTTAATATTTTCGTTTTGTGCTGCAGATAGTCTTCCTCTCTGATATTAAGTTCCTGGAGGCCACAAATCCGGTTCTGAGAATTCTGAGTTACCTAAAACAGCACCTTGCACGTGGAGTGGGCACTTAAGACCGTCTTTCGGATTGCAACTGAGATGCTTGCTTGTCGGGAACAGAAAACGTGCCTCTCAGGCAGGTGCGGCTGTGAGACGTTCTGCCCCTCCTTCCCCAGTCTCTCGCAGCTTTTATGGTTGTGTCACATGGTGGCGGCCGACCGTGGAGCTGGGCTGGCGGCAGCTGACCATTCCGTTTTGAATGATGAAAACTCTGCGGGCATTCCAGAGTCTAATCCCTCTGTGGGGAACCCTTTTTCTCATTAGCAAAGAAGGACGGAGCTAAGTATCTGTAAGCTATTCTGTTAACTAAAAATAAGTATTTGTTAAAAAGTCACCCTTTTGCCCCAGTTTCACGTTTAATTTGTGTTTATTCCACCTACCTAACACTGAGTCAATATTTAAGATTGCTAAGAGCCTTCTTATTTTTCTCAGCTGTAAACTCCTTTACCTTTTAAGTGATTGTATAGCTGAAGTAAATGCTCCATGAAGTATGTGAATAAAAACGAGGGCAAACAATTCATGCTGAAGTAGCAATCATGCTAGTCAGTGTAATGGGCCGGAATTTCAAAAATAACTAGTGATGGATGAATCACACTTTTTACCCATATCATCCTATCCTGTGGGTTCCACAAACATATCATTTATAGATGTTCTGGGGAGTTTCATTTTATGCAAATGAGCATTTTTCTTTGGAGTACAAGGGCTTTTTGGAGAGCAAATGCAAGAAAAAGAGCTGGATGGTGCTTCATTTTTTGTCACAGATGGCCAATGAAAATGTTACTTCTTTACACAACAGTATCGAAAACTGGTGGTCCTATTTCATGGGATGTATAGCCATATAGCTCCCCCTGGGGAGTGTGCACCTTTCCCCTGTCACTCTAGAGACAGAGTAGTTCTGCAATTTCTTCAGCATTTCCTCCAGGACACTAAACAGTTACATTTTCCAAGATATTGTAACAACTGATAGGGTGATGGGAAGATCAGAGTTCACAGTCAAAGTATCCTCACAGACACTATTTCTTTGAAGTAGTTAATCAGAGACAGGGAGCACCCCCTGTCCCTGTTGAGTCCTATAAAGGTATATAAAAACATGATCCTGTATCTTAGATCCCAAAGGTTTCATCTGAAGCTACTTTTCAAGCAGTGTTTGGCTGCTGGCTTTTTTTTTT
The DNA here is from genome assembly GCF_030254825.1 of Meriones unguiculatus. Lineage (NCBI taxonomy): Eukaryota > Metazoa > Chordata > Mammalia > Rodentia > Muridae > Meriones > Meriones unguiculatus. The sequence continues at coordinate 83,294,825 of NC_083354.1, forward strand.
TTTTTCCTCAGAAAGTGTCATTCACTTGTCAACATTTGTACAGATAGAATGGAAAGATAGGTAGATAGAAATTCTTAAGGCTCTCTCTTACTGGGATCCATCTTTGATAAGTTTGGGAGGTTGGGGGAGGCACGTGCCTTCACGCGTTTTTGTGGTGGTAAAGTGAGAAGATAAGGTCCGTTGCTTTGTGCTCACCCCAGCAGCATTACCTGCATTGGTAGCTGTAGCTTAAAACTTTCCTCATGCTACTCACTGCTCCACTTTCGATGCCTTGCTTTCCTAAACTTTATTTTCTTACTCTTATGCCCCAAATGAATTTGACATTTCCTTTCACGTAGGCTTTTTAAGATGTAATTTTTGAATTTTTTGAGAATTTTATGTGTGAGTACGGTATTTATATCACTTCTTTCCCTCCCCCTCCTCCCACCCCACCAACGTATCCCTGATCCTTTTCAAATTCATGACCTGCTGGTGTCTTGGTCCTCTGGCCTTAATATCCTTTCTTCTGCATTTTCTCAGATGCTTCCTGAATGTTAGATGAGAGCTGTAATGTTGATGTATCAGTTTGGACTGCACATCCCACAGTTTTTTATTCTCTGGGTTTTGGCCAGTTGTAGGTCTCTGTAACAGTCTCTGCCTTCTGAAAAACAATGTGTTTTTAATGCAAGGTGAAAGCTAAACCTACCTGCGGGTATAAATATTTAGAATACAGTCTGAAATTATATTGACTTGGGAAATGGCAGTAGAGGTTCTCCTCTAGGGTCATGGATAGTTAGCTAAGTTGATAGTATTAGGCAGGGATTTTCTCATACTGAGTAGGCCTTGTGTCCAAGTACACAGCTATTGGTTATCTCCAAGACACAAATGCCACTATGGTACCATCATGGAAATGTTTCTAGTCATTGTTATGGTTTGTAAGCCTTGTGGCTGGGTGGTACTGCCGATCACCTTTCTCTCTTGGCAGTGTACATTACCCTGTTCAGTGTTATTTCAGCTAGTCCAGAAGGGATGAGGCTTCCAGGGTAAAGGCAATAGCCTATGTTGTTTTCCATATGTATTTTAATTAAGGGACTTTTCTAGTTCTAACAGGAAGCTTCAGTTATGACCATAGAGATGGAGATGGAGATGGAGATGGAGATAGTGATAGAGATAGAGATAGAGAGAGAGAGAGAGAGAGAGAGATATCTTTTTGTAATAAGAATGGGTCTTTAAAAAATCAATAGCAGAATTCCTCTGTCTATTGCCCTTTAATCATCTAAATAGCTAAGTAAACAGCACTTCCCCTTACATTCTTCTATAGCACACTTAGGCAATTGTGGTTCCTTTGTGGTAATGCATATTTGCAGGACTGCCAAGTACAGTTCTATTTGCTATTAAATTACATAAAATAGTTTATTATCATGTAAACTAATGTAACATGTACAAATCAAGAGAAACATTCTTTTGTAGATTTTTCTTTATTTATATATATATATATATTAAATACAGTTTATTCACTTTGTATCCCAGCTGTAGCTCCCATTCCCACCCTCTCTCATTTCCTCCCATGCCCCTCTCCAAGTCCACTGATGGGGGAGGTCCTCCTCCCCATTCATCTGACCTTAGCTTATCATGTCTCATCAAGACCGGCTGCATTGTCTTCCTCTGTGGCCTGGTAAGGCTGCTTCCCCATCAGGGGGAGGTGATCAAGGAGCCAGCCACTGAGTTCATGCCAGGAATAGTTCCTGTTTCCCTTACTAGGAAAAAGACCCCTGGGCCCAGATTTTTTGGTTCTGTTGTGCTCCTTGTGGAGCCCCTGTCCCCTCCAGGTCTTTCTATCTCCCCCTTCTTCCATAAGGTTCCCTGCACTCTGCCCAAAGTTTGGCTATGAGCTTCAGCAGAATATAGGATAAACATAATAAAATTTGTACACCTAAAGAAGCTAAGCAAGAAGGAGGACCCTGGATAATATGCTCAACCCTCACTCAGAAAGGCAAATGGGATGGACATCAGAAGAGGGAGAAAACAAGAAACAGGACAGGAGCCTACCACAGAGGGCCTCTGAAAGACACTACCCAGCAGTGTATCAAAAAAAGAGAAACATTTTAATGAAAACTAGAGAGACTGCTATTCAGAGTTTTTCAAGAAAAGTTGTTGAATTAGCTGTGAATGGCCAGCCATAGAAGGCGAGGAAGTACTTAAAAAAAAAAAAAAGCCAAACTCTGATTGCTTCTCAAGTGTCCTACTTCTCATTTTATAAGAGAAGTGCAATCATAGATGATGCTCAGTGGATGTGCTTTATCTAAGACGCTGTAGAAATCTAATAGGAGACTCACACTCAAAGCAAGGACACAGCCTCGCATCAAAAGAGTAGGCAACTCCATCCAATTCAACGTTTGCACTGCCTGGCCTGAAAGGAACTCTCAGACCTATCTTATTGTGATCCATCATTGGGAGGTTGGCCCGCACTTCCTTCCATGTGCTTGGGTGGCAGTAAGGTGAAGCTGGTAACCATGATTCTAAAGGATGTAAAAGGTACAAGTCTCAAAGATTCCCTATCCTCATTTATTTGATAAACTAGCCATCTGCTTACTAGGTAAGAAGGCTTTTAACCTGAGGCCACTTTTCAAGCTGCTAGCTGTTCTTTCAGGCAACGAAAGTTAAGAAAAATGTTAAAGATTCTGGTGTCCTGATGTCCCAGTGGTGGAAAAAGTCCACCAGGTAACTATTGGGTGTGAACTAAGGATAGAGGCATCTCTATCAGTTGGTTTCCACCGCCGCATTAACAATGGTGTGGATTGGAGTGGTGACTAGTCTGTCTTGCAGAAATGCCAGCAAAGCCCAAAACATTTCACGACTACGCAAGAGAACTGCATATCTCAGGAACTGATGACCCCAAAGGTAATCTCACTATGGAGAAGCATTTAGCGGCAGAAATATGGATTACTATATTTTTCATTATCAAGTGCTGTAAGCATCAATCTAACTCTCAGATGTTCTTGAAAGCAGGTGATAGCCACATTGATAACTCCAAATTGTAGCTAGAAGGCATCCAAAAGAGGTGCTGCATAGCCACTGAATAATGACATGCTCCCAGATAGGATATCTGGTTCCTTTGCATAACAGAAACGGCTCTTCTGTGAGAGCTGAATTTTATCTTCCCCTTCCCATTTGTAGTGCTTCCTATCTCAGAGAGCACTGCCCACTTTCCTGTTGACATAAAACTGCTCTGTATTCATTCTCCTGGTTTCTCAGAACTGGCTGAAGACGAGGCAGGTTTTGCCTCAGTCGTAAACTTGGCTTGGTGTCGGTGAGATTTCCATAGTCCTACTCCCAACCAGCAATTTCATTTTTTTCCCCTATGGTGGTTGTTTACAGACTTTCTTTGGCCTCCTTCAAATGCAACAACTGCCCAGAGGTGAACAGATCGGAAAGTGTGGCCGCCTTCTGAGCTTTGGCACAGATCGCGAGCCCTGCTGTGATAGAAAAGCAGCAATTCCAATCTTTTATGTCTTTTTCCATATTGTAACTCCCATGAGGTAAGGTGTTAAGCTACATTAAGCCCATAAAGAGAATTTTGAGTTCATGATGTGTAACGTCTCGGGAATTGTAATTAGCATGCTCTGCTTCTAGAGTCTTCTAACTGATATTTGAAGAAAAAAGTTATCAGCTCTCTAACTTATAATTAACATTTCACATAAAAACTTTTTAGAACACTCAGTACCTCTTATAAGACTTTGAAAAGGGCTCTAATTGTATGCAAGATCATATCAAATGACTGGGAAACAGACAACTCATGAAAATAAGAACATAAATAAAATTTCCAGCATTGGTAGGGGGAAAAAACATATTTTGAATTCCAAAGTATGAATAAAAACTGAAGTTGAAATTTGTTGCGCCAAGAAAGATATCTGAGAAGTTGCCCCAAAATATGGACCCTAACTATTGCATTTTAAGGAACTCTTATGTGGTAGGTTGAGCTGGGGCTCTCAGAGAGATCTATCTATGACCTAACACTTGGAGTCTGTGAATATGGCTTCCTTAGGAAAGACTCGTTGCAGACATAATGAAAATATTAAGAAGAGACAGCTCCATACTGCATGGATGGGTCCTAAATCCAATAAAAAGCATCTTTAGAAAGGAAAGAGAAGACATGGTGCCTTAGGAGAAGACCACGACACTGAGACTAGAGGGTATCACCACAGAGTAAAGAGCATCTGGGGCCACTACAAGCTGGATGGTACCAGGGGCAGAATGCAGGGGGAATATGCCCGACCAGAGCCCTGGCACTCAACCTGGAACCATGTAAAAGTAAAGTGTTGTTTTAAGTCACCAGCTTGTGATAAATTGTTTTGTAGCCACTGGAAACCAGAATAACCGTGGGTCAAAGAACAAATGAAAAAGAAATGTTCAACCAAATGAAAGTGTGTGAACAGCAGAGCAGATTTTGTTCGATGCTAATGAATCAGTACTCTGGGGAAAATTTATAACAGTAAGTGGCTGTATAAGAAGTAGGAGATATCTGCATATCAACTTCAGGTTGTATCTTAAGAAACTAGCAGAGAAGAGTAAACCAAGCTCCAAAATAAACAGAAGAAAGGAAATCTGAAGATTAAAGTAGGGATCAGAAACATAAAAGGAAAAAAATCAGTAAATTATTGAAAACGAAAGTTGCTTGCTTGAGAAAAATCAATAGTACAGATAAACTAGCGGAAACAGGCTGATCCAGGCATCCAGGCTAGGGACGAGCAGGGGTAGAGAGAAGGAGAGGGGAATGAAGGGGGAGAGAGGAGATTGAGACTAGCATCAGTACAGGTGGCACAGCTGTGAAAGGACTGTAAGGAGGAGGCATGGGGTATGTGGGATCACAGGGGAGTGGGTTTATTTCTCAGCTGGGGAAAGTCTTGTTTGTCTCCAGGTTAGGATATGGCCTCCCTCTCACCAGCCAGCATGTAATTTGACATCTCTAGTTCAGCTGCCTTCCCCTTATCCCTGCCAATGGCAGGTTTGTGCTTCTCATGAAGGTAGAGAGGAAGCCACTTGGGGGGTATCCTTCCCGTTCCTGGATTTAGTTGGTTCCTTCCCTTCTTGGATTTAGTTCACTTAGGTTTCTTTTCACCCCCAGTTCTCTGGTAGCTAACCTGAAGAACTGACATTGGAACTCATTTGGCTTGTTCTTGTTAAGAAGGTAGGAGGTGTGGTCTTTTGTGGTTTTCTACACTCTAACATGAGACAGAAGTGTCAGCCAACATGCCTCTCCTGTGCTCAGGGACTTCTGAATGAACTCTCAACACGGGCCAAAGCCTTTCCTGTGGTCTGGCGTGGTATCTTAGTTTGTTAGGTGCCATAAAAATGTTGCTCAGATGAGTGACTTAACGACTGAAATTTATTCTCCTGTAATCCTACAGGTTAGAAGTCCAAGTAGATTTTGCCAAACTTGCTCTCTCAGGCCACATATCTTGCTGCAACTCTTCTTGCTGTTTTGTTCTGGGTCGTCATTGTGTGTGTCTCTCTCTCTGCCCTATTTTTCTCTTTTTGTAATGACAGCGGTCATGTTGGAGTGCAGACTACTCTGAAGGCAACGTTCTAGCTTCACTACCATGAAGATCCTATTCTAAATATTCAAAGTTAGGACCTCAGCAGGAACTTAGGATGCAGTTTAGTCTGTACCATCCCAAACACTCTGTATCATCCTTCCCTTGCTTTCCTGACCTCATGTCCTCCTAGTGTCTTATTCTTTCTGTTCTTGTTGGATTCATTGGGATTCAATGAATTGGATTCATTGAATTGGATTCATTGAATTGGATTCATTCAATTGGATTCATTCAATTGGATCCATTGCTGATCTTAAGAGTGTCACCAAACCCTATATCTGACAGAGGGCTAATATCCAGAATATATTAAGAACTCAAGAAGTTAACAGCAATGAATCAAGTAATCCAATTAAAAAATGGGTACAGAGCTAAACATAAAAGAATATAAAATGGCAGAGAAACACTTAAAGAAATGCTCAACAGCCTTAGTCATCAGGAGAATTGAAATCAAACTACCCTGAGATTTCACCTTACATCCATCAGAATGGCTAAAAATTCAAAATGGATCAAAAATTCAAGTGACAGCACATGCTGGAGAAGATGTGGAGAAAGGGAAACCCTCCTCCATTGTTGGTGGGAGTGTAAATTTGTACAACCACTTTGGAAATCAATCTGGCGCTTTCTCAGACAATTAGGAATAGTGCTTCCTCAAGATCCATCTATACCACTCCTAGGCATATATCCAAAAGATGCTCAAGCACACAACACGGACATTTGCACAATGATGTTATAGCAGCTCTATTTGTAATAGCCAGAATCTGGAAACAAACCAGATGTCCCTCAACTGTGGAATGGATTCAGAAATTGTGGTACATTTACAAAATGGAATACTACTCAGCAATTAAAAACAAGGAAATCATGAATTTTTTAGGCAAATGATGGGAACTAGAAAAGATCATTCTGAGTGAGGTATCCCAGAAGCAGAAAGACACACATGGTATATACTCACTTATAAGTGTATATAAGACATATAATATAGGATAATCATATTAAAATCTGTACACCTAAGGAAGCTAAGCAAGAAAGAGGACCCTGGGTAAGATATTCAATCCTCATTCAGAAGGGCAAATGGGATGGACATTGGAAGAGGGTGAAAACAAGCAACAAGACAGGAGCATACACAGAGGATCTCTGAAAGACTCTATTCAGCAGGGTATTGAAGGAGATACTGAGACTCATAGCCAAACTTTGGGCAGAGTGCAGGGAATCTTATGGAAGAAAGGGGAGACAGAAAGACCTGGAGGAGACAGGAGCTCCACAAGGAGAGCAACAGAACTAAAAAATCTGGGCCCAGGCATCTTTTCTGAGACTGATACTCCAACCAAGGACCATGCATGGAGATAATCTAGAATCCCTGCTCAGATGTAGCCCATGATAGCTTAGTGTCCATGTGGATGCTCTAGTAATGGGAGCAGGGGCTGTCTCTGACATGAACTCAGTGGCTGGCTCTTTGATGACCTCCCCCTGAGGGGGGAACAGTCTTACCAAGACACAGAGGAAGACAATGCAACCAGTCCTGCTGAGACCTGATAGGCTAGGGTCAGATGGAAGGGAAGGAGTTCCTCCCCTATCAGTAGACTGGGGAAGGGGCATGGGAGGAAAAGTGGGAGGGAGGCAGGGATTGGGAGGGGCCAAGGGAGAGGACTACAGTGGGGACAAAAAATAGATAAATTGTAATAAAAAAATTTAAAAAGAGTGTCCTGGAGTGTGTCTCATGGAGATGACCTTTCACTTACTGTCTTCTCTATGGTCCTTTCCTGACTGGTCTATCCTAACTCACCCAAACCCATTACAATGCTTATTCTTTATAGCACTATCTGCTTTGTAAACTAATGTGTAGTTTATCAATTATGTGTATTTTCTACGTTTCACCAAGTTTCTTCAGAATTACACGATAAAGGGCTTTTGTATACTTTTTTTTTTCATTGCTGCATCACCTATACCAGGTCCCTATTGGACATTCTATAATGAATAAAGCAAGAGGACAAGGGTGTTTTGTTGTTGCTGCTGCTGCTGTTTTTTGTTTTTTGTTTTGTTTTGTTTTGTTTTTTTTTTTTAATGATTAGCTTTGGGTGCATCCTCTTATCTTCTTAGTTTTTAAGAGATGCTTCTCATAAGACAAAGAGCATTTCCTCCCAGGGAAACCTTGGAAGGACAATAGCAGATTAACTTAGACAAACTGCACATTTCCTCAATCTATCATGTGCTGATGTCCTCAGTCTCCACTGAGGAGATGCAGCATTCCTGGGGGCTTTTAACCGTGCAATCCTTTTGTCATGATCAGATGAAGTGAGTCTTGTTCAAACGGGGTTCATTTTGGCAAACGTCCTTTTTTTCCTTTTCTCTCTCTTTGTGTTCTTGAGGTCCATTGCTGTCTCACATAATCTCTCAAGTTGGAGTCCATCCTCCCAGGAACGGTCATGGCCTCTTAGGCTGCTTGGCTCGGTGTGTGTTGTTTCAAACAATGCCATTGCTATTAGAATGTGATCGCTTTTCTTTTGTTCCCACTTTTTCCCATTATTCCCCTTTTGTTTAGCTTATCTCTTCTGAGTTTTGTCCTTATTAAAAGTTCTGTGAATTGGATTCATTCTTCTTGAAAATAATTTCATTGTTCCTTTCATAGGCTGTCATTTGGAATAATTCTGGATAGAGACTTCTTAGCATTCGTGCTAGGGATATGGCCCAACAGTAACAGGCTGTTTAACCAGAAGGACCTGAGTTCTGTGCACAAACCTCTGTGTGCAAGCTGGGTATTGTGGTGCAGGCTTGCAATCCCAGTGCTGAGGAGGCAGAGATAGAGAGAACTGAGGCTTGTGGACCTGTCAGCCTACCCAGCTTGTGAATACTAGACCACTTAAGAGAATTTGTCTCGCAAAAGGAGGTGCTGATTTCTAACCTTCGCATACTGTGCACACACAGCCCATACCAGTGCACCAGCATTATACACAAATATGCACCCATTCCTACATGAACACACACACACAGACACATATATACACAGACACACATGCTGACACACGCACACACATATGCACACACGTGTATGCACATATATAGACACACACATACACATATGTACACACACGCTCATATACACACAAAAGATTTATCAGCAATTATAATACTGCATTTGAGGGTGATGATGCCATATTTTAATACACACAGACGGAGAAAGGGAATTCCAGATCTTTGAAAATGCGCAGTTAACACTGAAGGAAGGTGGATAGGTGGAGGCTATGGGGGGAGGGGGGGACTACTAGAGGAAAGGAAAGGAAACAGAGAAGAAAGGAATCAGAAGAAAGGTAGAAGTGACTGGAGAATAATTAGCAAAAGGAAATATGGGAAAAAAAAGAAAAAGAAAGAAGACAAAATGGTAAAAAGTCTTCCCAGAGAAAATCATTAAAGAGAATAGATAATATTGTTGCGTGGCAGCTATGCCTGATACCTCGTGCTGTCTATATTCTTAATGCACATAAATCTTTCTAACAGCCTTCTGACTGAGTCATCACCATCAGTATTTTACATGTGTGCACACTGTCTCTTTAATCTTAACACTCATATAAATGATATTCTTATTTGAAAGGTGCTTGAGATTAATCAGAGGCCACCAGATAAGGGCACCTTAGTCTCATACTTCTAACCTGTGGTTTGACAAGATCAGTATCCGAAAACTTTTATCTATTCTCAGCCAAAGAGTCTAGTGAGATCTATATGAAACTATCCAAGGTCAGTCAACTGGGATGTGACAAAGCAAAAATGCAAAGTTAAGTCTCTGAGAGTTCATAGTCTACCTTTTTTCAACACCTCCGAGGCATAAAGATGAATAATGCATGACACTGCCCTTGAGGAACTTACATCCTAGTGGGTGAAGGTAGAGTGAACGGAAAGATAATCACTATGGGCTGTGAGATCCACAGTTCTGGGAAAGTTGAGATCAAAAGCATTGTTCAACTTGGGTTTCAGAAACAAATGAGAGTGGGCTGAGTAAATGGCTCAGAGAGTGAGAGCCCTTGCTGTGTAAGCTTGAGGACACAGATTCAGATCTCCAAAACTCACAGGAAAACCGAGCATGGCTGCAAGTGCCTGTAATGCTAACACTCTGGAGGTGAAGATCCCCAGAGCTCACTGGCCTGCCACCCAAGCCAAAAGCAGTGAGCTTTAGATCCAGTCAGAGACCCTATTTCTGATATGTAAGGGACGGCATGATAGAGCAAGACATCCTATGTTCTCTTCTAGTCTCTACATGTGTGCACAGCACATGCTCACACTTTCTCTTTTTGCCTCCCTCCACACCTTCCTCCCTATTTACCTTCTTGGCTCTGTCCTCTCTCTCTCTCTCTCTCTCTCTCTCTCTCTCTCTCTCTCTCTCTCTCTCTTTGATTAGGAATTTTCTTGGTGGGGTATGAGAGAGGGAGAAGTCTTTTTAAATAGTGAAACCACTAAGTGGTTATTAGACATATAATATAGGATAAATATACTAAAATCTATACTCCTAAAGAAGTTAAATAAAAAGACCCTAGAGAAGATACTCAATCCTCATTCTGAAGGGCAAGTGCAACAGACATCGGAAGTAGAAGAATATAGGGAAGAGGGCAGGAGCCTACCACAGACAGCCTCTGAAAGACTCTATTGATCGAGGTATCGAGGTAGAGGATGAGACTCATAGCCAAATTTTGGACAGAGTGCAGGGAATTTTATGAAAGAAGTGGGGGGAGGGATGGAAAGACCTGGAGGGGACAGGAGCTCCACAAGGAGACCAAGAGAGACAAAAATAAACCTGAGTCTGGGGGGTCCTGCAGAGACTGATACCCCAACCAAGGACCATGCATGGAGAGGACCTAAAACCCCTGCTCAGATGAAGCCCATAGATTCAGTCTCCAAGTGGGTTCTCTAGAATTGGGAATAGCGACTGTCTCTGGCATGAACTCAGGGGCAGGCTCTTGATCACCTCCCCTCTCACCCCACGGGTAGTCTTGCCACTAGGCCACAGAGGAAGACAATGCAGCCAGTCCTGATGAGACCTCATAGGCTAGGGTCAGAGAGTGGGAGCAGAAGAAAGGAGGGTGGGATTAGGAGATGAGAGAGGGGGCTACATCCTAGATACAAAGTAAATAAATTGTAATAAATAATAAATAAAAAATTAAAAAAACAAAAAATAAATAGTGAAACCACATGAACAATGGCATCAACGTAGGGGAAACACATGCCAGTTACTTAATTTAACTTCAGTCCTGAGGTAGGGAAAGGAAAGCAAAGGAAAGGAGCTGAATCTGGGGCTGGAGAGATAGTCTGGGTCAGAGGAGTGGGGCCTGCATGCTGGTGGTGGCTGCACTACAGAGGTGACCATGAGGAGAGGCAAGAAAAACAGTTTTGGTTTTGTTGTTGTTGTTTTTTAATGAAAAATCAGTATCTTTGGTGAGTGTTTTGAATCAGGGATAACAGTGAATTCTGTCTTCATTATTTCGGATGTCCATGCTTCTATTCAAAAGAGAAATTTAGAGAAGTTCAGGCCTTGATGAGAAGAACATCAAGTTTGATTTTGACCTTGGTAATTCTGAGACATCATGGTCTTTATGGGAAAGAGTAATGTATCTCAGACAAGTGAATGTCTTGAACTGAGTAGCATGAGCAGGAAGTTTAGCTCCTCAAGTATCCTGCAACTTTATACCCATTTCTCCCTAAGTTAGGTCAACAATGCCACCTTTAAGCTTAAGCAGGAGTCTGAGGTGGTTACAAAGTCCTGGCTCACAGAGTGTGATAGTTTCATCCACGTGATCATATAGTCCTTGGCTTCTCTGACTTTTATCACTCCCAAGACTCCCTGGGCCTCGACTCCTATGGTGCCAATGGGGCCTAAGTAGGCAGTCTGGACTACCAAACCCACCGAGAGACTGTCACGTTCCCCACTGGATTGATGTCGGTAACAAAGTATTGCATTGTCTTCAGACTTTCTATATAAGTGGAAGTGTGTCCTAGTGGACTCTCGCTTTCCATTCCCCAACCACCTTGCTCTGTTGAGCACTGTTCTACTTCCTATTTGACTTCGTTTTCTTCTTAGAATTCTATACGAAATGTGGTCATCACGTTTTGCAAATGTGTCTCATTTATCTTTCTGTGCCTGGCTTCTTTTGCTCAACACAGTGTCTAATAAGTCTCATTCATGTTGTGACAAGTACCCAGTTACTCCTCTTGAAAGGCTGAGTTTGTGTTCTGCCATGTGTATAACTAATGTAGCTTTTTTTATCCCCACCCACTTTCTCCTCCTGTTTTGACATTGTTTATCTATTTACTTATTTACTTACCTGTTCATTTTTATTTATGTTCTGTGGGTAACTCTACTGTGAGGTAAGTTCAAGCCCCCAGTATAATTTATTTGTCAGCATGTAACACTTATTTATCTGCTACTGTGAACAATAGTACAATGAATGTGGAGAAATAAATATTCCTACAAGATTTGTATTCATTTCCTTCGTGTGTATGTACAGAAGACAGATGGCTGGCCACATGATATTTCTGTCTAGCCATTTGAACAACTTTTATGTCGCATATGAGAGTTCAGTTTTTTCTTCCTCAATACTTGCTTTTCTTTCTCTGTTTTATAAAAACAGTTATACTACCAGGTTTGATTTTAGATCTCATTGCCATTTTGATTTTTTTCCTTGATGGCTAATAATGTTGGAGGTATTTTAAACTTTAGCCATTTTTATGTTTTCATCATAGATATTTCTGTCCAGGGCCTCAACAACAAAACAACAAAGTCCCTGAATTTTTAAAAATGTATTTTAGTATGTAGACAAAGCTGGCTTTGAAACTTTGAATGTGAATATGTCTCACTACTAAGTGTTAGGGTTAGAGGTCTTATACCAAACACTTCTGTCTATTTCTTATTATAAATTGCATGATTTCCTTATTTGACATGCTTGTCCTTTATCACACACCTGGTTCGCAAACATTTTTTCCTAAACTATGCATTGTCTTTTAATTGTATTGTTTCCTTAGCTGTGAAAAAAAAATTAACTTTAAAATGGTTTCACTTTCTTGTTTTCATTTTTATTGCTTGAACTTTTGGTGATTAAGAAAAAATAAAAACTGCTAAGGCCAACGCCAAAGGAATTGGCTTTACACAATTGCTTTATACAATTCCATGGTCTTGGGCTCTCTGAATTCTTTCCATTTTCAGCTGACTATTCTTTATGATGTAAGGAAAGGGTCCAGGTCTTTCACATGTGGCTGCTCAGCTTTTATGTCCCTGTTTATTGGAAAGATGGCCTTTCTCTACTGCGTCTCCACAATGTCCACCCCTGTGGTGGTTTGACAGGTATGGCCCCTGTAAGACTCAAGTGTTTGAGAGGTAGGCCTTAGGAACTGGCACTCTTAGGAGGTGTTGCCTTGTTGGAGTAGGTGTGGCCTTGTTGGAGGAGCGTGTCAGTGTCACTGTGGAGGTGGGCTTTGGCTACAAATTTGCTTAAGCTACCCCAGTGTGGTACACAGTCTCCTTCTGCTGACTTTGGGTCAAGATGTAGAACTCTCAGCTTCTCCAGCATCACGTCTGCCTGGACATTGCCATACTTCCCACCATGATTACAATGGACTTAACCTCGGAAACTATAAACCAGCCCCAAATTAAATATTTTTCTTTGTAAGAACTGCCATCATCGTGTTGTCTCTTAACAGCAATAAAACCCTAAGTAAAGACAGAGCTTTCGGTCTAAAATTACTTAATCATATACTCTTGAGTTTTTTACTCTAAATCTTATTCTGTTAGTCTGTCTGATTTTATGCCAATATTTCTTTGTCATACAAATTGGCTTTGAATTTTTGAACTTATAAGTCTCTTATTACTAAATCCTGGGCTTACAGGTACTATACTTAAGCCAAGGACATCTGTTTAATTTTCTTTTTTTTCTACTGTTGAGTTGTATGGGTTAATTAAATATTTTGGATAGTGACCCTTTATCAGACAGAATATTTTCAAATGGTATGTTGTTTCTAACTTTTTTTTTCTTCCTTAAGTGCACTTTTGGTCATGCGGTGTCTTTCATATTTCCATATAATTTTTAGAATTGTTTTTTGCTATTTTTGGAGAAAAATGCTATTGCAATTCTGATAAGATTGTGCTAAATCAATATATCATTTTGGGCACTATGATATTTTAATATTAATTCTTCTAGTATATGATCATAGAATATATTTTTATTTATCTGTATAATTTTATTTACATTGTCAATATTTTATAGGTTAATGAATGTATCTTTCACCTATTAGCTATGTTTGTTCTTAAACATTTCATTTTTCATAGTATTATAAAACGGAATGTTTTTTAATAAGTCTTTTGGACTTATTATTATTATTATAAAGACACAAAGGCACATATTTCTAGATAAGTTTTTGTGTTTCACGCCTTTACTAAATTTTTTGTTCGATTCTACTGTTTCTAACAGCTATCCATGGAATTGCTAAGCTGTTCTGTAGAGATTTGAATGTTCTTCTTATTCTTTTTTCTTCTCCAATTGCTGTTGATAGTATTTCTGACTCTAGGTTGAATAGAAATCATGAATTTTGCATCCTCACACTGTACTGACTCTCAGAGATCACCTCTCATTTCCCACTGGAAATGTTAATTGTTTATCATTTTACTATTTGCATGCATATTAAACACCATTTCAAGCATGTTAAACTTGCTCATCAAAATAAATAAGAAAGAGGTGTAATAAAGCACAGCAAAACAAAATAAAATAGTTAAAATTAAAAAACAAATAAAAATAGATGTTATGGAATAAAAAATATTTGACCCAACCATATGTTGTTTCTGAGCTATTTACATTAAATATAGTTATATAGTAAAGTTGCAGTGAAAAGATTCCAAATGATATGCAATCTAAACTTTAAGAAAAGAAAAAATAAGAATGCTTATAATAGTGTCTGATGAAGCAAACATCAGAGAAAATACCGTGGCCAATCTTTCCAAGACATTATAAAGAGTAAAGAGGGCTCAATGGCAGGATGTCACAGCAACCCTGAAGGAGTCCCAGCCAGAAGACCAGGCAGTCCAAACACAGATGGACAGAACTGAGGGGACAAACAGGCAGCACCACAACTGCAGTTAAGACCTCAGCATCCCTCCCTGTTCACTATACTAAGTCATCCAGAATGCAAACTCACTAGCACTGTCACCCTTCCAGACTGCACTGGTATAGAAGGAGCACGTATTTTTTTTTTTTTATGCAGTTTATTCAGGAACCTTGAACAATCATATGACCCTGGGGAAAGCCAGCCCACAGCTTAAATAGCCTCTGGGTAGCCAACCCAGGCGTGCCACGTGGGCAATGCAGATAGGTCCACATACATGGAAGCAAGCCAGATCCTCAGCCTTAGCCAAATGTGGAATTGTTCGTGACAGAGAGCACTCACCATCGGGAAGGTGGAAGGCGGAAACCAGCTCCATCTTTAAGGCACAGCATTCCGCAGCTCTCTACAGTTCCCCCTTTTTGTTTTAGACGCATCAGGCAAGAGTAGAGGTCTGATCTCTGATATTAGAAATAAATTGGGACTTTGTACTGATGTTCATTTAGGTGTCATCCACCCAAAGAGCATCAGACCCGTCCGATACCTTTTTCTCAGAGGCGGGACCTGGGGCATCAACCCGCATGCAATCACACATGCTCTTCTCTGGGTCCAAAGCGGCAGACCCTGAGGAAGGAACACGTATTTAACAGTAGCAAAGTCATAGTATTTTCAAGTGTCAACAAAGCTTACAGCAAAATAGGCCATCTCTATGCCACCAGAAAACTAGACCTACTTAAAATAACTGAACTAAAATAGAGTAATTTCCCCACTTATGGCTGTCCTAGACTCAAACTATAAACCAAAAAGAGAAACATAAAAAGAAAAACTATAAAGACTTGGACCTAACAAACCTCCAAACAATCCAGGGATCAAAGAGAAAGTTTGCAAGAGAGGAAAGGGGTAAAGAAGACAAACTGAGTTGAAGTTTAAAAAAAAATAAAATAAAAATAAAGAAGCATAAATTATTAGGGCACAATAAACCTACCACTGGGGAGGACATTTAAAGCCCTAAAGGATTAGGGAGAAAAAAAAAATCTAAATTGATGACACAGGCTCTCTTCTGGAGAACCCTGGAAGAAAAGTAAAAACAAAGTTAGAGTCGGCACAAAGAGAAAATAGTTTTGCTAGCTTTGTTTCTGGAGAAACAATCTCTTTCTGTTGGTTAAGCTGGGTTTGGGTTTTGAAGCAGGCTTGTTTATCCCTGGGTTTTCTGAAAGTCACTAGGTAACCAGTTTTGCGTTTGCCTCTTGAGTGCTGAGATTCTATGCGTGAGCCAACCTGCTTGGCTTGTTATAAAGTTTTTGATTAAAAATCAATACATGCAGCATCCTTTAGAATACTGATAACTGATTAAATCATCACAAAAATAAAGCTATAAATGGTGGTGATGACTAATACAATGAACAATTAAGATAATAGTTATGTTTAGTTCCCCCTTTTTGAACACACAAAATGTCTCTCTGGAAATAAACTACTAAGGATGAAGCAATATATTTCCTTTCCTTTGATTAAGCACTGTTCATCTTATGCTAAAGAATAGCGTAGTCATGAATTTAAGCTGATGTTTAGAGACTAGGAAAATTGTCTTTCATGTTTATGTTCTCATTTATATAATCAGGTCATAAAAATGCCTTTACTGCCAGTGGTTCTTAACTGTGGTGCTTGCAAATTGGAATCATTTAGAGAACCTTAAGATATGCTGATGCCTGGGTGACACCCAGTGAAATTCTGACTTAGTTGGCTTATGGCAAAGAGTCTCAAAATACGGCCTCAGATGTTTAGCATGCAGTACTTGTGGGCTTGTTAGAAGTGCACATACGTAAGTCCCACCCTTGCCTGACCATCTACATTTAAACAAATCTTCCCAACGATTCTGAGGCAGGGTATCTCAAATTTCAGTGTACTATTAATCTTCCAGGCAATCTTTCAAAAGTGCAGGTTGTGATTGCTGGTTTTGTATAGAGACTGGAATTATTAACAAACTCTCCAAGATGATAATTGGTAGATAGTGGACCACCATTTGAATGACAAGGATCCATAGGACATATGTACATTTGAATTTATAAAAGCACTTCCTAGTTTTGGAATGCAGCCAAGGTGTAGGATAACAAGATTATTTTTTTGTGAGTCTGACAATGCTCATAATACTTAAAGAAGTCCCCCTTGACAGTCCATACTTGAGATTGCACAATCATGAAAAGCTTACTCTTTCTGAAAAACAACAAAAAAAGTTTACTTTTAATTTCTGTGTTTATGCTACAGTATGGATATAGAGATGAGAAAGAGGACAACTACTGAGAGTTGGTTCTTTTCTGCCATATTGGAGGATTCAGCGATCAAACTCAAGTTTCTAGATCTCCAGCCACTGAGTCACCTTGCTGGCCATTATTATCTTTTAAGTGATGGTTACGAATTCTAGTTTTTTTTCAGTTGCCCAGAATTCCAACTATGATTAATTTATTCATTATTTTCTAGATCCAACATTGAACACCCTGATTTCTTTAATGTTTTCTGTGGTTATTTGAGAATTTCACACATCTATCATATAAAGTTGTATGATCAAATTTACCCCCTAATTTTCTCTTCTTTAATTCCTTTCCTATCCCTCCATGGCTTTCCTCTCCTAACTTCATGTGTTCATTTTTTTTTCAACCCCCTGAATCGACTTAGAGTTCTAAATATTTGCCTGAGTGTATAACCACCTACTACAACCCTTGAAGAAAACCTACCCTATCTCTCCCAGAAGCCATCGATTGCTAATAACTACTCAGCGAGGAGTGGGGCTTTAGGAACTCTCCCATGTTCATGCTGGCTTGCTCTTGTGCAGGCCTTGTGCCTGCAGTCCCAGACACTGTGAGCTCATGTGTGCAATAGCCCACTTACGGATGGCAAATATTATTTAACAGCTGATATCTACTATCTCAGGATCTTACAGTCTTTCCCATCCCCTCTTCCACTATGATCCCTGAGCCCAACGGTTCTGAGAATGTAATATAGATGTCTTATTTAGAGTTGAACACCCTTAAGTCTCTTGGTCTCTGTGTATCGATCATTTGTAGGTTTTTGTATCAATGGGAATTTACCACAAAAAGAAGCTTTGCTAAAAAAAAAAAAAGCTGAGAAATGCGCTAATCTTTAGGTATAAATATAAGAATTTATGGGACAGTTGAATACTGTGCCCATTTAGGAGAATATAAGTATTAGGTTCTCCACTAGGACCTATGAACTAATGAACCATTGTCATTCATTTTGGGTCCAATAAATGGTACCAGATATGAGTTTTGTCTTATGGAACAGGTTTTAAGTTCAGTCAGAAAGTGTTTGGTTACACCTATGATATTCATGCCATTATTACATAAGTATTACTTATAATCATTATTATAGCCAGGAAGGTACATTGCTGTGTAAAACTATTATTGATTACTTTTTCCCCATCAAAACATACATAGAGATGTCCCTCAATGGAGGAATGGACACAGAAATTGTGGTACATTTACATAATTTAATACTATTCAGCAATTGAAAACAAGGAAATCATGAAATTTGCAGGCAAATGGTGGGAACTAGAAAATATCATCTTGAGTGAGGTAACCCAGAAGCAGAAAGACACACATGGTATATACTCACTCATTAGTGGATATTTGCCATATAATATAGGATAATATAGGATAAACATACTAAAATCTATATTCCTAAAGAAGCTAAACAACAAAGAAGACCCTAGGGAAGATGCTCAGTCCTAATTCAGAAGGACAAATGTGATAGACACTGGAAGCAGAAGACAGGGAACAGGACAGGAGCCTATCACAGAGGGTCTCTGAAAGACTCTACTGACTGAGGTATTGAAGCAGAGAGGCTGAGACTCATAGCCAAACTTTGGGCAGTGTACAGGGAATTTTATGAAAGAAGGGGGAGATGAAAGACCTGGAAGGGGCAGGAGCTCCAAAGGGAGACCAACAGAGCCAAAGACAAAACAAAACAAAACAACAACCAAAGAAAACTGAGCCCTGGGGGCCCTGCAGTGACTGATACCCCAACCAAGAACAATGCATGGAGAGGACCTAAAACCCCAGCTCCCATGTAACAGCTCATACACTCAGTATCCAAGTAGGTTCTCTAGTAAGGGGAGCAGGTACTTTCTCTGGCATGAACTCGGTGACAGGCTCTCTGATCACCTCCCCCTGGGTGATGCAACCTTGCTAGACCACAGAGGAAGACAATTCAGCAGGTCTTGATGAGCCCTGATAGGCTAGGGTCAAATAGAAAAGGAGGAGAACCTCCCCTATCAGTGGAACATAGGAGGGACATAGGGGGAGAAGAGAGAAGGAAGGTGGGATTAGAAGGAGATGAGAGAGGGGGCCACAGCCAAAATTCAAATCGAATAAATTGTAATAAATAACAATAAACATGCATAGAACTTTCCAGCATAATGATATCCAATGATAAAGCTTCTAGGTCAACACCAACTTAACTTCTCCATGTCTTATGGTTTAAGTACATGGTATCTTCAGCAATAAGGTCTTATTATTAAGTTCTGTTAGGTAACCAAGGGGAGTGACAATAACCTCTAATGTTTGGGGAATGTTGGTTCTGTACTATTCAACAATTTTAAAGAAGGTAACCCATATCTAGCATTGGGCTTTATGATAGTCTGTGCTGTCGGGGAGAGGCATTGTCTCCAACTAACTCCATTTAAACTCCTTTTATGTTTGTGTGTGTGTGTGTAATGAAGTTTCTATAATAGTAGGTTTCCATGTGACTTTTCCAAAATAGCTAGCTATTAGTTCTTCTTCCTCTTATACCCTCCTTTCTCATTTCAAACTCCATTAAATTGTTCCATTTTTTTTCTCATTAATGTTACCTATATTCTGCCCCTGCTTTGAAGTCCCCCCAGATGGCCCCTTACTGTTTTTCTTATTTCCATGGGTACTCCAATTAAACACATGTGTCTATAGGTCAAGAGCTAATACTCTTATATGAGGGATAAAATGCTCTGTTTGTCTTTCTGGGTCTCAGTTACCTCTTGTAGAGTAATTATTTTCAGCTCCATTTATATTAATATTTGTCAACTGATGGGCAACTAAGTTGTTTCTATTTCCTGGCTATTGTGAATCGAGTAGCAATAAACATGGATGAGCAAATATCTGCAGATGGATCTGGAGCCCTTTGAGCATATGCCCAGGAGTGTGTAGTAGATCTATTTCCAGCTTTTAGAGAAACATGCACTGATTTTCTTGGATTTTCTCAACCAGTTTTTACTTATAGCATTAGTGAATAAATATAAGTATTCACTTATTTATTTCATCATATTGGATGATGGTTAGACTCCTTTTCCCTAGGGTGGTCCCTAGGTGGACCTTTCACTTCTTTGCAGATGATGCCCTGAGATAACTGTCTTTTAAGCATCGCTTTTCATTTCTCACATTGTGTTGGTGCATGTTCATTTGTTGCAATGTTATCTAGAGACTTCCTCATATAAATAACCTCATGTCCAGTCCAAATCTCTCTCTGACCAGTCACTGGGTGTACATTCCCCCACACAGTTCTTAGTCACCTGGAAACTGTGACAGAGTAAAGCTCATATTCCCCTCCACAGACACTTTTCTTCCTGTACTTGCTACATCAGTCAGGGAAACTCTTGAGTCTTGCTTGACTCTGTTCCTACTTTTCTGTCTCAAATTGGGCTCAATGGTCATAGGAGTCTCCCCATCTTGACTCCATCTACTCTCTTTCTGTGCCTGCTCTGGTACAGGGCTTCACCATTTCTTGCTTAAGTTTTGTTGTGATTATCTAAATCTTCTCTGCCTTTAGTCAGCTTGGCCTCTCACCCATTTCTTGTCTTTAAAGCTCTGGTGGTTCTGCATTCACCTAAGAGTTAAGTTTAAGATCCTTGATTTAATTTAAGAACCTTTAACACTTTGCTGCTTGTTCTTGTTTTCAGAAGCAACTTTCCACCTTGAACCTGGTACATTTTTAATATGCACCATTTTTTTTCTATCTGTTTGAATCCTACTTAGAATATCTTTCTAGTCCCATGTGTACCTATTCCTTTCTCTTTTTTTGTCCTCCAAGATAGGGGCTTTGAAAAGTTTCTGTCCTTGGTCCCATCTCTTTCAAGGCTGAGTTACATAACATAACACTATCATAGCTTAGGGCTACCATTATCACATTGAACTTTAATTTCCTGCTTACTTGTTTGTGTTCCTTGAACAGTTTCTTTTAGACAGGAATTAGCTTGTTCCCCGTACCCAGAACCTTTAAGCCTAGTGTCTGTGTTATGGTGTTTGCTTAATAAAGATTAATAAGAAAAGTTCCCAGATGTCTGAAGGAAAGAGTTGGCCATGGCAAAACCCATCAGAGAATAGCAGACCTATCAGAATATCATAGATCACACATTGTAGCTTCTTTATTCCTCACAATCTTCAGGTTCTTATAATTGATTGTCTAAAAATTGTGTATGTAAAGTGAGCAGGGAAGGGTTTTCTAATTGGTCTGAGTGGTATATTTTGTCTTCTCAAAGCACCATAGTATAATTTTAAAGGCTGTTAGTCAACACTTAAATTTTTAATACACTCATAATCATGCTTTCTCTAGGTTCCAGTTTACTTTGAACCTGGAGAAAAAGTCTGATTTAACTGACATAATTCTATACCCTGTGTTTTCACCTTCTTCCTATTTCAGACCCTGGGTCACAAGCGGTGATTGTGCAATATACTCCTAATCAGTGTGAAGTCAGATGATAAAACACCTTCAGATTCTGAGCTGGCACTGTTCTCTCTCAAGTTGTGTGCTTATACTAAGCTCTTCAGCCTTGATTCATCCTTTCACCCCGGGAGCTGCATTTACAAACTTTGAAGAAGATACCACTTCTTCAAAGTTCACTTCCTACATTATATTCACCTAAAGAAAATTTGTGACGTAAGCCAAACCATAATAAGCAAAAAGCAAATAAGTGTATAGGGTGGTTCAAAGACAGCCTCTCCTGGAGCCTTTGAGCCTGTGTTTGGAATTCAATACTCCAGTGGCTTCTGAGTTTCACCTTTGCCTCCTGTTTGTGCTGAGTCACCTTCTTGGAATCTGCTGAGAACAATTTAAAGCTGACGTCAATGCTGAAGGTTGATGGTCCCTGAGTGGACTACATTCCAATGTGAATTCATATCTCGTAATCATTCTTGCAGAGAAAGTCTGCCCATTGAGTCTAGCCAGCCCACTGCTTACTAAGTTGGAAACAAGATATGTTTATTCTTATTTTTCTACATTTCCTAACTTACTTCCATCGGATGCTGCCTTGAGCCCTGTTTCTTATTTCCTGACTGCCCTCTTTATCTAAATCTGATTTTGCAGGGTTCACTTCATTCCATCCTCTCCTAAAACTTTATCGTTCTTGAAATTGTATTTCATTTTCTTAAATTATCTCCTAGTCTTATAGTTTGGTTATGAGCTGAACCTTTAATGGCTGAGCCATCTCTCCAGCCCTATTTCCTGTTCTTTTTGAGCAGAGGTTGCATTTTTTCCTATTCAGCATGGGAAGTGCTTACTGTGGTATGCAGCTCACTAGGAGTCTATTTAAATGTCCTGTGAAAGGATACCTAGAGCTGTTTCTGCCCTGTTATCTAAGGGCTTATCCCAAACCAGGTTAGTACAGGGAATTCTTTGGGCTATTCTGTTATTTTCTGTGACTTTCAAAATTATTAAATATGAAATTTTCTATGAATTATGCTTTTTTGGCTCTTATGGAACCTATCTTTTTATTTTTTTTCCTAACCCTCCATGGGGCTGTGATGAAAGAATTACAAGATGAAATCATCGGCTTAAGGGTGAGAGCAAACTGTATAACTTATTTCTTCCATTAATTCCCAGCTATAGTGAGAAAACTGGATCAACTGGACTTCTGTGAACTTGACCACAGTTGTCTTCGTCATGTCCAGCGTTAGTTCCTGGCACACCAAAAGGGCTTTTGTTCAAATAGATATGTTATGCCAGAACGTGTCTGTGGCAGATAATAGTGATCTTGTGCTAATGTTGTCATAACAGCCTCACTGACTCTTGGTTGTCATCTGTGTCTTCAGTTGTCTTCACTATGTTGGTATCAATAAAAGTAGCATCTCCCAACAATCAAAGAAGAAATGCAAAATATTATGGCTTGGCAAGCTGAACTTTTAGAACTTCCAATAACTTATGTGGTAAATATTTAAAGAGAGGGTCACATTTGAAATTAAAGTCCAGGGTTTCTGCTCTGGGGTTTTATGTCTCTGTGAATAATAAGCAGAGATCCATTTGAAAGTAGCCCACAGTCCCAACTGGCTTTACTATGTAACTGGAGGTTGCAAATTGTCTCCCTGAATCAGAGACCAAAGTGATATGTATTTAATGGTTTTTTCCCTTTATTTATCTGAAATAGTACCATGTTGAACCTAAGGAAATCAACGGAAAGCAAGAGGGACATGAACATATGGTATGATTTTACATTTCTAACAATATTTTTCAAGTTTTCTAAACAAGTACTTATTATTTTTTTTATAGCCAGAAATCCTTGTTCTAACAAATGAGAGCTAAAAGAACTCATGAATTATTTAGGTTAGCAGCTCTTAGTATAGTTTTTAGACTATAGGCCTCATTGGAGATCTGATGAGACTGATCTGAAACTCTCCTCAAAAAAGTGAGTGTCTCTCCGTAGAAATAAAATTTGCCGTATAATTCCAACAGGGATCTAGACACCAGGAGCCTTTCAGTGGTACAGCCCCTTATGTCAGAGACTGCAGCATCTGGGACCTGCTCTCCCATAGTACCCTGGAAGCTGGGGCAGGACTAGATCGGAAGGTTTTTGTCTTCGCCTTAGAATTGGATGTTCAGGAGATCTGGCAGCACTTTGCACACATCCTTCCAATTCTGAGCTCCCATTCTGGTCTATTATGAGCTTCCCAGAATGCAGAAAGAGCACCCCTGGCCTTTGATCACATGGAACAACCCCTCCTCCCCCTCCCCCACCAGTGACTGCTAGTACTGACTCCACAGCTCCTCATGCTGGCAAAGTTACCTTTTGATCAGAAAGGTGAAAGTAGCAACTATAGATGGACAAATACTTCCTTTAGAATCTTGAATTCAATATTTTATCCCATTCTCCTTGATATTATTTGAGTTCAAGGTCATCACAATTTTGCTTTGAGCATATTTTCTTCTTCTTCCAGTTGTCTGGCTGCTTCCTCTGACATCTGGTACTGATGAAGACAGCAGGGACAGAGGGTTGCCTCTGTCTGTCTATTCTAGAATCATTAGTTGAACTGAGTCCCATGGTAGTTCCTGGCTTGACAACTGCATGACATGTAGTGTTTAGGGCTACAAAACCATTGGTTTCCTGACTTCAGAGGAATTTCTAAACAAGAATAACAAAACACCTAAATCAGAAGCGAAAGAAAAGGCCATCGATAAGAGCAAAAGAGCAACGCACATTCCAGAATCAGTCTTTCACCGTGAGCAAATGAGAAGAATCCTTATCTTGTCAGAAAGTCCTACAGAGCATCATACATGGCTTCAGATAGCAGATCTTGCAGACAGGAGAGTTCTCTTGGGTGCAATAAAAGATCAAACATAGATCTAGAAAGAGCTGTCTGATATTTTTTTGTTTTGCCAGTTGGTAAACCATCCATCCACGATGTCATTGCTGCAGAGAGTTCTGAATCAGAACTAGGATTGCGTCTCACACAGAATGAAGCGTTCGTGCATGTAGTAAGGCAAGGGGCACTGTCTAAGTACTTCCAAGTACTTGTCATGGGGAGGAGCTTCTGCATATCTTTAACATTTGTTCCCATAAAGTTCCTGTGGGGCAAGTGGGGGTGGCCTCATCTTTACAGGCAAGAAAACTGAGGTCCATAAAGTATTTAATGCAAGGACATATAAAGCAAGAGACAGAGCTTTGTATATGAGCTTATAGCTCAGGCTTTCTTCTCTACAACAAACAGGTTGTAGAGTGGTGTATTTTATACAGTGGTTTGGAAGTGCCAGTATTATTTTCTGTACATATGTACATTAAAATATTAGTCATCCACATATACTCTACATGTATATGTAAATATTTATAAATATTGGTTGATAGGTCATTAATAAAATTAAATTCAGAAAACATGAACATATGTTTGTGTAAACACATAAACACACACACACACACACACACACATCAGTTATATATCAACCACAGCTAGAACCAAAGCTGGCCGTGATGAAGAAGAATCCTCATCTCTTTGCCACCTTTCATGTATAGTATATTTTCTCCAGTCCTCCCAGAAATGTGTGTTTCTAGTACAATTGTATTAAAAATGTATACATAGTTTAAAGCCCATATTGTTTCCTTATTATTGTTTAGCCACAAGTCTTCATTTGTCATAGTGTAGTGTTCTTTGACTGATGTTTTAATAAGATCTACCCGATAGCAGAAGAACTAAAAAGAACGAAATAGCATCTGAGTAGCCTGAGAAGAAACTGTATGAGGTTATGAAAACAAGAGATTTGACTGAACCTCTGCATTAGGTGGAGAAACTGTACATTACCTGATCTGTAACACAGGAGAGCATGACCTGTCTTTTGGCTGAGGGTATATGTGTCTCCATTAGCTTTTATTTCTACTTTGCTGCTAGCCCTACAAGGACAGTAGTTGGGATACAATCTTCAGATATTCTTTTATCCCATTATCAATAAACTCATGATTTGTGGCTAATAAATATTAATAAGGAAAGTTTGGCGGAGTGTTTAGGAAAGAGTCTGCCATGGCAAATCAGCCAGAGCAGGGTGGACCTATCAGAAATGAGTGAATTATGTCACAAGTTGTAGCCATTTTTTTTTAAAATCACAATCTTCACTTTCTTATAACCGAGTAAAACAGAGGCAAGCCTCTATCTCCGCTGTCTTCATTTTTACGAGGACCCAAAGGAAAGAGCTGAACAATAGGAAGAAAAAAAAAACTCATGAGGTTTGTTGAGAAGTGATATTGCATGCCCACTGAGTGCTGAGCAAGAACGAGAAGTGAAAACATATGTATAGACATGACCATTCACAGATACAGCCTGTCGGCAGTCTCGGGTCCCACACTCTCCTCTCCCTTCTGGGTGACTTGAGAAACACTCTGTCAAGCACAGGCTTTACCTAGGGTGGAATAAGACTAACGTGAGGAAGCACTCCATGGTGCAGGATACCAAGAGAGAAGCCGCTCCATCACAACGAGCAGTTAGTATCGGGAAGGTGACCTTTTCTTCCTGCAAAATAATTTTGGTTACCAGACTGTTGAACGTCAAGGTTCCCTTCTTTATAAAACGGTCATAAAAACCATTCTGATTCTACTTCATGTTTCTCGAGAGCCTGCTTTCATGGGGCTTTCCGATATATTGCAGTGGGAGGACAAGCCGTTTGTACGCCTAGCAAGGGGAAACTTCAGTAATCAGGGTTGTTTGTTTGTTTGTTTGTTCCTCAGAGTTTCTCCCTTAGCTCGAAAATGAAAAGATTATATTCAGGACAGGCACTGGGCCCATGAAGCCAAGTGTCCTTCATTTCCCTGTGACTAGCTTTGTGTCCGAAGATGTCTTCTCTATCTGAAGGAAGCCGGCTCTGCGTACTTAGGTTCTGTGCTAATAAACGTCTGTTCACTGACATGAATAGGGTTGTGTCTTTACTGACACATCTGTCAGAAAGGCTGCTTCAGAGAAGCACCTCACCTTGGCTGCGGGCCCAGCATCATCATGGGGAGGAAATGATGTACTCCTTGGTAAGAGTACAGCCGTTGAGGAGCAGAGAGCATTAGTGTAAGGTGCCCCTTAGCCATCAGTGTGTGCCTGAGGTGTTTGGCGTGTAAAAAAGAAGCAGAATGGAGCAGAAAGAGGATAAGTCCTGCTTCAGTAGCTAACACTTTCTGATTAAGTCAAAACCTTCCCAGCTCCAACCTTCCCCTCCCCCAGTGTGGACCATGAGCCGTCCTCTGAACCAATTCCACTGCGTGCAGTAAGCCTTGAGGTTTTAGGTAAAAAGACATGCAGCCTTGAATGGCCTAAACACAAGTTCTTCCCACCAGGCCTTAGGTAAGTAAGGTCTCCTGAGCAAGCATTTTTTTTTAAACCATGAGAATAGGCAGAGTATCTTTATGTCTGAGCATTGGCCCCCACTTTCCTGCAAGTTTGTGGAATTATTCAGACAAGCCAGACACATCTTTTCAAGTCCTTGCCCTCTTGTGTCTACAGTGCCGTCCTCACACTGTCCCTGCTTGTACACACTGCCTCTCTGTGTCCGACGAACATGTGATGTCTATCCCGGGGCTGAGAGTTTCTGTGATAATGATTTGTTGTAAATATAATCTGTTAAATATTGGTACTATGCATTCATCTTTGTCCCTATCCCTGGCATGGAAGGTAAAAAAAAAAAAAGAGGTGATCAAAACACACCGCATCCAGCTGTTCTGCACTGACAAGTATCCTCACCACTTTTCACCTGAACGCAATTTCCTCTCTAAACAATACAGAGCAAGAAATGTACTTGTAAATTTCATCCCTGATTCTGTGTGTCAAGCACAGCGGCCCTGACACTTAGCATTTTGTATGTATCTGTTGAATAAATGAATAAACAAATCTCACAGGCCCTCTTGGTAAAAGTTTCATTGAATGCTCTCTCCTGCTATAGAATATTTAGTAATCTGTAATCTGGTGAGTTAGCTTTCCATCCACGAAATATGTGGGATGGGAAATTCAAAGCTTTAATTTGATTTATGGTTGACTGCGGGTCTCTGCTTACACTGTTTAGCCTAGTGGCGCTTGGGCTTTCAATTAAGATGTGCCAAGACAGGGAACTCATAGAGGAAGAAGCTTGTCCAACTGTGGCTGAGAGGGAGAAGGCAGACAGGCTCTTAAATTCCTTAAATGCCATGGCCTTTTCCTCTGCTAGGTTCCCTGTATAACCTAAGGCTTCACCCTTTGGGTATCATGGGCTACTGACAACATCTTAGTTCCTGGCCTTTGTGAAATACCTAACATCCAAGCCACAGCATCAGGAGAGGATGAGATCTGTGAGAAGAGTACACAGGTCCTCAGCAGCAACTCCAAGCTCTTTCAAACTCAGCGTGGGTGCTGCAGGAAAGCTAACAGGTAGACCAGATATCAGAGCCATAACTCACTTCTCTAGTTTAGTATTAAATTGAAGTACTTTGAGGATTAAATCATTAACAAATGTTGGTGAATTAACAAAACACATTTTGAGACTCTCTAGTCTCAATAATAATAATAATAATTAGGATGGCAGGATTCAATAGATGAACAGGTAGGTTAGGAGATGGGTATACAGATTGGTTGATAATGAATTGATGGATTTTTAGGCTGTGTTCTCAAAGTAAAAGAGAGAAGATCTAGTAGAGAAGGTAAGAAGCAATTTTAAGAAATTACAAGGAGTTTTTGTTTAGCTTGTTATTTTTCTCCTGTATTATTATCCAACATCTTGATTTTATTCTTACTTACTTTTCAAAGGTGAAGAACTTCAAGTGTTTTGTTTTTAGAATCTTTTATGCAGTGCTATACTCATAATAGGTTTTTATCAGGTTTTGCTGCTTGCTCATTTGATAGTAGCGACTAGATAAGTTCCCTTCTGTGACCATGAGTATTGTTATTGAGTGGGGGGGGGGGGGACAGAATTGTATGAGTCTGTCTGAGGTTATACTGAATTGATTCACAAGACCCTCTGAACACTGGAGATTGAGGCAGTGGAAACAGTGTGGCAGCTTCCCAGATGTTGCTTAAACTGTGTTAACTCTTTGATGGATCCTGTATCAACTGCTGTGGAAGGCAGTGATTCCAGAGATGCTGCCAACCCCGGCCATGCCCTTGACCTATGGGCTCACTCATGAAGGGGTTGAGCTCAGCAGCTGGAGGGACAGTGGTCTTATCAAAAAAGTGAAGAAACAAGTGAGAAAGAATAAGCCAAATCATTATTTTGACATTTGTAGATATCTGGTATGGCAATAGAATTGAAGGGACTTTCCTTGTAGGTTACTCTAAGATATCTGTTTTAGCATCTTTGGCAATACTCTCTAAGGGATGACTAGTCCAAAAATCTCATTAATATAAGCTCTGCTGCTCCGTTGGAGGTAGGTGCAATGCAGGTGGGTGTGAGCATAGAGTTTATAAGACCAAACTCACCTCAGCAACTGGCACTAATTGGCTCCCCTGGGAAGTCCCAAGAGAAGCTGTCAGTCTTGAAGACTGTTTTTTGTTTGTGATTTGTTGTGATTCCCCTTCTGCTGCTCTTTCTCTACCTCCATCTACACTTCCCCTTCCTCATGCACACATAAATGGTTGTTCCCAAAGTACAAATAATTAGAAAGAGAAAATATACCTCATCTGGGACTTAACTGCATTTTTCCCCCACTTTCCTGTCCTTCCTCCATTCTCACTATGACTGGAAGACAGTCCCCTGTTTTGTGGGAGGATGCTGATACAGCTAGAAAACCCATTGAACAGTATACTGTCTCAGTGTATTATGGAAGGTGATTCCTAAAAAAAGACTTTAATTCTACTCTTCTGAAAACTGTCAGTGATCTTAATCCCATCTTTAATTAGGTCGTTATACTTTAAGGTTAAATTACAGGGTAAGGGAAGCTACATTTGAAGGATTTGGAACATAAAGAGAGGCTTTCTGTGGTCCTGTGAATGATGATAATGATAATAATAGCTACTTTTTAATAAGCAATTACATGTGAATTAACTACTCTGGTCCCCTTTCATAGGAAGATACAATGCCTCAGAGAGAACTTGTTCCAGAACTCAGACAAGTGCAGCGTCAGGATTTGATCTTAGGTTTGTCTGACTCCAAATGCTGAGCTCTCAACTGCCACGCTCGGCTAGCCTTTTGTTTTATTTCTGTCTGAGTTCTTTTAGCCCAGTGTAGAAAAGTAATTTTAGTTAGCTACCTAAGCCAGCAGGCATACTGTGGCAGTACTTGAGGAAGAAGACCGACTGGGGGCTAGTTGACTGATCACACTGCTGTATTGTTATCTCATGTGATATATTTCAGGGTGTAATTTTGGGCATTGTTGCTAAATCCAGGGGACAATGAGTTTTGTGGGTGCTGAGGATGTATGAGAAGAACTTTAGCTTAATTGTAACTTTCTCCTGATCTTTCTTACAGTAAGGCAGGGCAGAGCAGCTACTGGAGAGATTTGGAGGACACTTCTCTCTTGCTGAATTACGTAGACTAAGCTGTGTTCTGTCTCTCCTTGGTTTATTTTCTTTGTTCAGTGTGTCTTGTAGTATACAGGGTTAGAAGACTTTCAAGAGAATAACCAAGTTCAGAAATATTATTTTAATTTGTTTCAAACACATGTGAAGCCCAGGAAATTGACAGTTTCTCCTGTTTTGAGCCCCCTTAATTTAAGAAGCTTATGTTTTGGCTAGTACTTATAAAAGGATTTAATTCTGATTAATAAAAATTGATTAAAAAACATTACAATCTTTAAGGCATTCCCTTTAGGCTGTAAGTGCTAAATAAAGCTTTCCCTTTGGTTTATGGATGAGCAAAATTAGCTATCAAAATTACTCAGTGCTAAGTAATTCAGATCAGCCCCAAGCATTCATCTGCCTATTTAAACTGACAGAGATTTCATTGTCGTGGTACTTTTAATGGGACAGAAAAGTTACAAACTGAAATCCTTCTAAAGCCATCTCACCATCAGGCTTTGTATTTTTTATTTTTATTTTATTTTATTTTATTTTTTTTGTGGAAGAATTTAAAAAGAGAGTTATAGGAAGGTAAATGGGGAAAAAGGAATCACTAAGGAGTCAGATTTGGAGTAAGAAAACTGAGTCTGAAAATCTAAGTTCAGACAGTAAATAGAGCCCTCCTCTCAAATACATTTTCAACAAATACTTCTGATCTGTAATCAGGTTATTTCTATGGCACAAATATACATTTATAATAGGGTACAAATATACATTTATAATCCAATTCATCTTCAGCCTAAATGTTTAGTTTCTCCTGTTCTAACCTATGTTCAAAATAAAAATTCACACTAACAAAAAACTCGATATCAAAGTTTCTTTTGGGTCTTCATTCATTTTCCTTTCTCCCCATAGGTTATATGGAGATTCCATGAACAATAAAATGGCCGAACGTTGAGACAACATAGAGAGAGTGGCTGTCTCGGGTCTGTGCACAGACAGGACAATCAGCTACTGACTCACAGCCTGTCTGGGAAGGTTAGCAATGACTTTGAAATTTTATCTAGACTATCTCTTCTCCTTTGGGCAGGAATGTTCTTGTACTTTCCCAGTAGATGATAATCTGTCCTGTATTTTAATGAAACTTCGAATGTGGAGGACACAGGCTCCCCGAGGAACTCATTGTGAAGATGGATGGTGATCAGAGCCAGGTTTTGTGGTCTATTTTTACTGTTTGTGTTCTCCATGGGGATGATAAACTTTTTGTAAAAAGGATTGCATCTATATAAAACCATTTTATGTGGTACTTGAACAGATTGACGGGTATTTACAAAACATAGCTGCCCTGTGGATCAACTAATCCAATCCCTTCATTGTAACTAGTGGAAGTCTTCTGTGTTTCTGGTGGGTGCCTTCTTTAAAATCATGCTGTGTTACTGGCTCAGTTCTCTCTACTCATTCCCATTTTTGCCATCTATATCCACTGTCAGCATTTTCTTCTCAGTGTTAAAATCATGTTGACTCTTTCAGGTTGTATTAAAAATATACACTCAGGGAGGCAGTGGCAGGCAGATCTCTGTGTATTCAAGGCCAGCTTAGTCTACAAAACAAGTCTGGGACAGCCAAGGATACACAGAGAAGCCCTGCCTTGGAAAAAAAGAAAAGAAAGAAAAGTAAAGAAACAAAGTATATAGCTACTTTTCTTTTAGGAAACAAAGTGATTTTCTTCATTAGTTTATTTTGCTTTTCATATTTTCATACATGTATGCAATAGAACGTAATTACTCTAATATCCCACAGCTGGGTACAGTGGTGAATGCAGAGACTCATGACAACTCAAGTTGGTGAGCGTTGAATACTAAATCCTAGTCGAGACATTTATGTGGTTTTTTAAAATATAATTTTTAATTAATTACAGTTTGTTCACTTTGTATCCCAGCTGTAGCCCAACACTTGTCCCCTCCCAATCTCACCTTCCCTTCCTTCCTCATCTTCTCCGATACCCCTTCCCCAGTCTACTGATAGGGGAGGACCTCCTTCCCTCTCATCTGATCCTAGCCTATCAGGTCTTAGCAGGACTTTCTTTCATGGTCTTCCTCTGTGGCCTGATCAGGTTGCTCCCCCCTCAAGGGGAGGTGATCAAAGAGTCAGCCACGAAGTTCATGTCAGAGACAGCCCCTGTTCCCCTTACTAGGGAACCCCTTTGGACACTGAGCTGCCACAGGCTACTTCTGTGCAGGGGTTCTAGGTTATCTCCATGCATGGTCCTTGTTTGGAGTATCAGTCTCAGAAAAGACCCGTAGGCCCAGATTTTTTGGTTTGGTTGTTTTCCTTGTGGAACTCCAGACCCTTCCAGTTCTTTCTATCTCCCCCTTCTTTCATAAGATTCCCTGAACTCTGCCCAAAGTTTGGTCATGAGTCTCAGCATCTGCTGGGTAGAGTCTTTCAGAGGCCCTCTGTTGTAGGCTCCTATCTTGTTCCTTGTTTTCACCTTCTTCCAATGTCTATCTCGTTTGACTTTCTGAATGAAGATTGAGCATCTTACCAGGGTCCTCCTTCTTGTTTAGCTTCTTTGGGTGTACGTTTATCCTATATTATAAGTCTAATAGGTGAGTATATACCATGTGTCTCTTTCTGCTTCTGTGATAGCTCACTCAGGATGATCTTTTCTAGTTCCCACCATATGCCTGCAAATTTCATGATTTCCTTGTTTTTAATTGCTGAATAGTATTCCATTGTGTAAATGTACCACAATTTCTGTATTTATTCCTCAATTGAGTGACAACTATCTCTATTAACACTAATCATGGAAGTGCACACCTATAATTCTAAGTTCAAAGCCAACCTGGGCTACATGCTGAGGCCTTGTTTCAAAGAGAAAAAAAAAGGGAGGAAGGAAGAGGAGGAGAGGTGGAAAAAAGGAGGAGGAAGAGAATAGGGAAGACTATAATGCGTGGTGCCTGTAACATACTGAGGGAAAGTAAGGTCAACAGGGAAATGTCTCCAAGGCTTAGGCTGCGGTACTCCTTCTGTAGCTTCTGCTGTGGGGGTGTGAGTACTCAGCAAATCTTAGCCTCAGTTTATCACCATGAGATGAGTGTCCAGATGACAATCAAATTCCTTGTCAGGCTTCATAAGTTAACAAATGCACAAACAAAAACAAAATGGATCCCATTTACAAAAAAGGCAGTGAAGGCATGGAAAAGATGAAACCAACCTCAACAGATTTCTCTACTGAAGAACTTGGTTTCACATATTCTAGGTAATAATGCAAAAATTACATTGTGGGGCTTCAAAGCTTGGGAGAAGTTTTCTTTTTGTTTTTTTTCCCCTGTGACTTTTAGTATGCCATAGGTCTTGTTATGAGATTTTCATTCATGCTTTATTGCTGATTCTCCTCCAAGCCCTGTCCCTGCCCTGCCTTGCTCTCCCTTTCCTTTCTTCACCTGCTTTTTTTCTAATTTCACAATGCATATATTCTGATTTCATTACTCTCTCTTAAAAAGACGTCTTTCTTCCTTTTAAAAATGCATGCCCAGTCCCATATAGCTTGACTAGATTCTTGGAGAAGCAGAAGGAACGGACCGTTCCATTGTGTATATTGCGAGTCTGTGACAGAGTCTAAATTCCTGCATGTGGTCCACTGTTTGTGCTGTACAAGCCTTTCCATTTGCACCACTGAACTCTTCAAGGGCAGAGGCCTTCCTTATTTGTATGTGAAGAGCGCCTCACCTAATGCTTGGCTTGATGACCAGTGTCACCAATGAGCGACTCAAATGTACCATAGACGGAAAGAACTTCCTGGACAGTTTTTGAGCTTTTTGCACAGAAAGCACTATTAGGAGTGAATTTTTGAAATGGTTTGAGTTTGTAATCAAAATGATAGATCAGGAGTTTCCAAAGGTTATAAAGATAATTAAGAATAAAATTCCTTATGTGTGGTTTTAAAAAGGTCAGAGTACAGTACAGCTTTTCAGACTTCTCTGGTTGGCATTTTTTCCTAGGTCTGGATTAATTCTCTTATTATCTTGAGTCTAGATTCTGTCAGTAAATGTAGAATTATTACTTAAGGAAGTTCATCTGGATAACTAGTATATGGGGAAGGGACATAGTCCCACAGAGATTGGCTTCATTTTTCACCTTGTATAAGGCCACTGCGTGCATACGGCTGCAATTCATTAAATTTATGATGAGTCTACTTTTCTACTTTGCTATTTCATTATCCCCTTGTATTTTTATATGCTCCTGGAGAGCATAAAATATATCTCATATGCAATTATCTCTCCTCAGGTAGCTAGTGTTTTGTGATCATAGGATGAACTCAATAAATATTTTCTGAGGAAAAAAAATAAAAAAGATGAATATGGTAGCTCCGACATTTTTCCAATTTAGGATGTGAAGATGGAGCTAGTAAATGTGATGAAATCCTATTAAGCAAAAGCTTATGTCTTCAAAGTAGAGAAAATAAGAAAAAACACCTATAATTTCACTACCAAAGAATAGCCACTGTGGATAGGTCAGATTGAGAGGGGAAGGTAGCTCAGTCTGTAAAGAACTAGCTATATATCCATGAGGATCTGAATTTTATCCCTCAGTTCCTTGTGGGGAAAAGCCAGCCTTGGTGGCACATGCCTATAATTGCAGATACTAGAGAGGTAAAAAAAATAAAAATAAAAAGAAAGAGTAGATTCCCAAGTGCCATCATTTAGCTGGCTTAATCACCTTTGATGAACTGTAGGTCACTAAAAGACCCAAATCAGGATAGACAATGTCTCCTGGAGAGCCACAACCAATTTTGTCCTTTGGTTTCCATAAATATGGACATGTGCATAGCATGCAAACATATTCCTTTATACATAAGTACATACACACACTCACAAGAAGATGTTAGGTTATTTTCATCTATACATAGTCTAGACAAAAAATATTTTTACTTGTAGTTGTTACCATAGTACATGTGTAAGTCTGTGTCTTGGGGCTTTTTCTTAAATGCAAGCCTTCATAATTATCACATATACTATGTTGTTAAGTTAAATTATACAATAAAAAGAAAAGAACTGCTGATGTCAAGACCATTTTCATGAACAGAACATTTATTTGAAACTTCATGGTTTCTCTTCTTATTCTAAAGATTTATTTTTGTTTAAAGAATTATTTATTTCTTATTTATTTATTATGTTCATGCGTGTGTAAGTGTGCCTGTGTGCAGATGCCCACAGAGGCTAGCAGCAGATGTGAGATCCCCCTAGAACTGGAACTTCAAGTGACTGTGAGTTGCTTGATGGGATTTCTAGGACCTGAACCTGAGCCTCTGTAAAAATAACACATGTTTTTAACGACTAAGCAAACTCCCTAGCTCCAAATTAATTTTATTCTTTTAAATTTTTTAAATTCTCATTTTGTTATATTAATTACAGTTTATTCACTTTGTATCCTAGCTGTAGTCCCCTCCTTCATTCCCTCCCAATCCCACTCTCCCTCCCTCACCTCCTCCCATGCCCCTCTCCAAGTCCACTGATAGGGGAGGTTCTCCTCCCCTTCCATCTGACCCTAGCCTATCAGGTCTCAGCAGGACTGGCAGCACTGTCTTTTCCTGTGGCCTGGTAAGGCTGCTCTCCCCTCAGTGGGAATTGATCAAAGAGCCAGCCACTGAGTTTATGTCAGACAGCCCCTTTTCCCCTTAACAGGGAACCCACTTGGACACTGAGCTGCCATGGGCTACATCTGAGCAGAGGTTCTAGGTTATCTCCGTGCATGGTCCTTGGTTGGAGTATCAGTCTCAGAAAACAAACAAACAAACAAACAAACAAACAAAAAACAAAACAAAACAAAAACCAAAAACTTGTGCCCAGACTGTTTTTGGTTCTGTTGCTCTCCTTGTGGAGCTCCTGTCCTCTCCCCAGGTATTTCTGTTTCCCCCTTCTTCTATAAGATTCCCCACACTCTGCTCAAAGTTTGGCTATGAGCCTCAGCATCTGTTTTGATACACTGGTAGGCAGAGTCTTTCAGAGGCCCTCTGTGGTAGGGTCCTGCCCTGTTTCCTGTTTTCTCCCTCTTCCTATGTCCATCCCATTTGCCATTCTGAGTGAGGATTTATCAGCTTACCCTGGGTCCTTTCTTGTTTAGCTTCTTTAGGTGTACAGATTTTAGTATGTTTATCCTATATTATAGGTCTAATATCCACTTATCAGTGAGTATATACTATGTATGTCTTTCTGCTTCTGGGATACATCACTCAGGATGATCCTTTCCAGTTCCCACCATATGCCTGCAAATTTCATGATTTCCTTGTTTTTAATTGCCGAGTAGTATTGCATTGTGTAGATGTACCACAATTTCTGTATCCATTCCTCCGTTGAGGGATATCTGGGTTGTTTCCAGGTTCTGGCTATTACAAATAAAGCTGCTACAAACACAGTTGGGCAAATGTCCTTGTTTTGTGCTTGAGCATATTTTGGATATATGCCCAGGAGTGGTACATCTGAGTCTTGAGAAAGCACTCTTCCTAATTGTCTGAAAAAGCGCCAGATTGATTTCCAAAATGGTTGTACAAGTTTACATTCCCACCAGCAACGGAGGAAGGTTCCCCTTTCTCCACATCCTCTCCAACATGTGTTGTCATGTTTTTGATCTTAGCCATTATGATGGGTGTAAGGTGAAATCTCAGGGTTGTTTTCATTTGCATTTTCCTGATGATTAAGGACATTGAACATTTATTTAAGTATTTCTCTACTATTTGATATTCCTCTGTAGAGAATTTTCTATTTAGCTTTGCACCCCATTTTTAAATTGGATTACTTGTTTTCTTGCTTTTTAACTTCTTGAGTTCTTTATATATTCTGGATATTAGTCCTCTGTCAGATAGGATTGATGAAGATCCTTTCCTAGTCTGTAGACTGTCGTTTTGTTCTGATGACAGTGTCCTTTGCTTTACAGAGCTTTTCAATTTCATGAGGTCCCATTTTAATTTATTATGTATTACAATTTATTCAATTTGTATCCCTGCTGTGGTCCCCTCCCTTGTCTCCTCCCAATCCTGCCCTCCCTCCCTCTTGTCCCTCTATGTGACTCCCATAGTCCACTGATGGGGGAGTCCTCCTCTCCTTCCATCTGACCTTAGCCTATCAGGTCTCATCAGGACTGGTTGTGTTGACTTCCTCTGTGGCCTGGCAAGGCTGCACCCTTAAGGGGGAGGTGATCAGAGAGCCAGCCACTGAGTTCATGTCAGAGACAGCCCCTGCTTCCCTTACTAGGGAACCCACTTGGAGGCTGAGTCTATGGGCTATATCTTAGCAGAGGTTTCAGGTCCTCTCTATACATGTTGTTTTGTTCTTAATCATCTGTATGCACATGTTTATATGAGAGTACTTGCACATGTGAGTGCAGGTACCCAAGTATAATTGTATATGCACATGTGGGTGCAGAAGAGGAGTCCAGGAGAGGACTGAGGCTCACTGCTGTTCAACTGAAGTTCCACGCCTTGGAAGTGAAGTTGCAGGGGATTTTAGCCAATTAATGTAAATGGTAGGAACCCAAACAGGGTCATCTGAAAGTAAAGGGTGTGTTTTTAATTGCTGACCTATCTCTCCAGCCTCCACAAAGCCACTAAAAAAAGAAACAAACAAGCAAATAAGCAAACAAAAACCAGGATCTCAGTATGTAGTTCTGAATATCCTGGACCTCATATGGCTGGCCTTGAACTCTGAGAGCGCTGGCATTAAAGGTGCGTTCCACCATGCTCTGATGAAGGATTTTTTTAAGTGTTAATGCTCTTATTATCATGTTTCTTATTAGATTTTCCTTTATTTTATTTAAATATTTATTTTTTCACATAATATACTCTAGATTAAACAATTTATAAACAGAGAATGTCTTGGTTGTCCTTTTGAATATTTTCAAGGTATCAAGTACCTACTACTAAACTGCTTTTAAGAATTTTTGTCAAACTATTTTCTCTTTATAGCAATGCATGTCTATTTCAAATTACATATATATATGTATATATATGATTTTTGACTGATTTTTATCAGAAAAAATTCTAACTTTAATTTTTGAAAGGCATCAGGCTTACTGCTGAGGTCTAGTTTTCTCTAGCACATTTATCATGTTTGTTTGTTTGTTTGTTTTGTGTGTGTGTGAATTGTTCTCTCGCGTACTTCTATCTACACTTCTTATTGAATTGGTTTGTTGTCTCATTTTATAAAATATATTATTTCCTGCACATATATTCACTTACTACACTTTAGCCAATACTCAGGGGTCTTTTTTTTTGACACCTGGTAAATCCAGAGGCAGCCATCAGCCATCGCGGCTGCTCGTTGGGCTTTCACAATGCAGTTCTGGGTAAGCTGAGTTACTAAAATGTCCCTCTTCCTGTTAGTTCAGCATTGCACAAGTGAGGCCTGCCTGGTGAGGTCCGTGACTGTCAACAGTCTTCCCTGTGTCTTCACACAGGTCCACACAGAGCACGGGAGTTGGAGCCGGGGGCACCGTCAGTCTGTCTTGCTCCTTGAGATAAGTGTTGCAATGGAGTCAATATGGTTGGCTTCTCACTTGAGCAAATTGCCAACAGCATGTGTGTGGCTCCTTAAGAATAATGAGAACTTCATTTTTGGAGAGGGGACAGATTGGGTCTGTATTTGGCAACCTGCGTCTTGTTGCAGCTGGGATTGCTTGAGATACTCCATGGAGCTATGGACTCATCTGACAGAAAAATGTCCATTTTGTCTAAGGAGTTGCTGAGTCTGTCAGCATCTGGAAGGTACAAATTCCCTAGCCTGACTTCCCTCTCTAAACCACCAGATGTGACAAAAGTTAATATAAGATCTTTACCGTCTCTTTCATTCCCTTCATTGTTTTATCAGAGAGTTAACCGTTAAATGCCTATTGACACACTGTAAGCTGAAGTTCCTTCATATAACAGGGTGTATTTAAAAATATACTCCAAAGCATACAAGTAGAATCTTTATAATTGTTTTAAAGATACAAACCATTTTTTTTTGTTTTGGTTTGATTTTTTGTTTTGTTTTTGTTTTCTTTTTTTTCTTTCTGTGTATCCTTTGACTCGCTTTGTAGACCAGGCTGGCCTCAAACTCACAGAGATCTGCCTGCCTCTGCCTCCCTGAGCACTGGGATTACAGGCGTGAACCACCACGCCTGGCTGTGTACCTTTTGTGTATGCGTGATTTGCAAGCATGTATGTGTGCACCCTGTGAATGCCATTGCCCGTGGAGAACAGAGAGAGATGTTGTGAATCATCATGTGGTTGCTGGGAACAGAATTCAGGGCCCGTGGAAGAGCAGCCAGGGCTCTTGACAACTGAATCAGCTCACCAGTCACAGCTAGTATTTTTTAATACTTAAAAAAATATCCATGAAATAGTAGTTATGGTATGGATGGTGTTATTAAAATCAGTTCTAAGAAAAGCTTTTCATGTAAGAATAAAGGTTTGGGGCAGAATGTGTGAAAGAAAGAAAGAAAGAAAGAAAGAAAGAAAGAAAGAAAGAAAGAAAGAAAGAGAAAGAGAGAAAGAAAGAAAACTACCTCCATCTGTAAATTTTTCCCAAATAGCCCCACCTAGATTCTTTGGTGGGTGGTGGTGGTTGAGACAGGGTTTCTCTGTGTATCCTTGGCTGTTCTGGAACTCACTCTGTAGACCAGGCTAGATCTGCATAAGGTTGTGGTTTAAATCCAGATTTTATTAGTTTTCTTATGAGTTTGGAGTGTCTCCCTGTTATTTACAGTATTAAATTTAGATTCACCTTAGTCATATTACTTATGCAAATTTTATTTCACTTTTAAAAACAAACATTTAAGTGTATATAAAATCCTATGTATTTGATGTTTTAGTGTACATGTGCATTGTGAAATGATTAACCACAGTTCAGTTACCTGAAAGATTCATGATCTTAGAATCATTGCTATCAGTATGTATATTTTTAAATGCTACAACATTGCAAAACAATTTCAAGTCAGCTTTCTTGATTCTACCTCAGGAAGCTTACACATATACTCTGCAGGAAATAACCTACTCCAGGCTCCGTCTGTGTAATTAGCTTCTTCAGGTATCCACCTGCTGTTCAACAATCTCCTTCAGTTTTGCCTCCTCAACACCGTGCCATCTCAGGTGACCACAGTATGATCCTGTGTGTGTGTGTGTGTGTGTGTGTGTGTGTGTGTGTGTGTGTGTACGCTTTAGAAATAAGAGCTCATTGTATTTGAATAACAATATAGCTGGTATCCGGCAGCAATACTTTCTCTAATGTCACCTTCCTATCCAAACCTCTAGATGAAAGTTGAATTTCTTGGTCTCTTTTAGCCTCTTGTCCTTTCTAGGGAACAGAATGCCAAGTGCTTCACTGTGTTGACTCGGAGGTTTCCCATGTATTATGCATTCAGTAATAATTATTTGACAGTTATCTCCTGAGACATTAAGCAGATCTCAGCGACAATCATGCTTCTATGGAATGGAGAGACACATGAGCTTGTTATTAACTTTATATTTTAAATCAAGTCACAAACACATAAAATAGATTTCTGTTTCGTGGTATAGCTCTTAATCTTCAAGTAAGTGGTTTAAAACATTTAAAAAATATATTTTGAAACCCCCAAAGAGGTCATATTTGGCAGTTAAAAAATTATCCAGATAATTGTAGTGATAATGTTTGAGATAACATTCTCGTGGCACAGTGACTATGATAGGGAAGAAAGTTAGGTGTTAGTCTGGTAACGTACTTTGGTAGTTGGAGTGTTTGCTAATATGTGCAGGAATCTGAGTTTGACCACCAGCATTGCAAGTAAAATAATAAAATAAAATGATGA
Organism: Meriones unguiculatus; assembly: GCF_030254825.1. Classification (NCBI taxonomy): domain Eukaryota; kingdom Metazoa; phylum Chordata; class Mammalia; order Rodentia; family Muridae; genus Meriones; species Meriones unguiculatus. The sequence goes on from NC_083354.1 coordinate 83,335,464, forward strand.
CAAGATAAGATAAAGCTGCATTTGCACTGAATTCTGGCAGTTTAGGAAAAACAAACAAACAAACAAATAAAAAAACTTGAAAGAGACTGAGTTGAGCTCTTGGGAAGTTATATAAAAAAAAGTCATGAATAATTACTATTCAATATAAATGGGAGATCCCTTATAAATTTTGCAAGTTAGTGTTGGAGTCAAATGAGTTAGAGCTGGGAGTACAGAGTATCTGTATTCTTTCTGATCTCACCCTGCAGAATGGGATGGTGCCCTTCCTCTTTATCCCTTGCTCTGAAGGGGTGGTCACCATACTCACAGGAAGGAGAAAGGGCAAAATTGAAATCTCCTGAGATGGAAAGGAAAGCATAAATGAAGGCAGCACTCCCATCTTTAGAAACTGTTGAAATTTGACCACTATTCTGTGAGAAAGATACACACCATATATTAATAAAGCCCCAGGGTACACTGACAGCTACACTAACCAAGCACTTGGCACAGAAACAGAATTGAATGCTTAATGAAGGGCCTTTCATCTAATTCTTCCAGCAGTCTAATGATACAGACACCGTCCTATTCTCACTTCACAGATTAAGAACCTGAGACACACATTCTTAGAATTTAAATAATTTTTTAAAATTTAAATAAAAATTTCAGGGTCACACACACAATTATTGGCTAATAGAGTGCAGTTGTTTTTTTTTTTTTTTTGTTTAACAACCTCTGTAGACGAAAAATTCTGCAGTCCTCAATATCTTTACATAAAGTGGCATTGTATTTACATATAACTTATGGACAATCTCTAGTGTGATCCAGATCTTCTGTGGATTTTTATACTACCTCAGACAGTGTCAATAGTATGTAAATAGCTATCACGTTGTTCTCTTTAGGGAATAATAACAATAAAATATTTATAGATGTTCAGTACAAATAAAAAAGTATTTTTAAAATTCACTAAATGCCATGGGATAGTTGTGGATATATATCTGGTGAACGCACAGTGCCAGCCTTTTATCTAAGTACAACAACATATGAACCATAGTCAATGCTGTTAAAAACTACATCCTGTTTCTTAGCCTTTAATCCTTCCATGGGGTTTTACATATGGGTTATCTAGATGTCTCTGAAACCTCAATCAAACCATGGCAACACCACTCTGTGATAATCTTCATTACTATGAGTTCTGCTTTCATGAAAGGCACATTGCATTGGGTGTCAGGACAAATGAATTCTCATAGCAGATGTGCAATTTTTTAAGTTAGAAGGTGATTCACTTTTGTGAGGACAGGACTGGAACCAACACATTGAAAGCACAGAGAACAGTATCATTTGTAATTGTGTGATGTTGAGGGCGCACATGCTGGCACATATATGAGTACTCAGGGCTAACATACTTTAAATGGTATCATGAAGGCATAAAAGGAAGCGATATTCTTTTGCCTCTTACTATAACACTGCTATTTCTGTTGAACCTTGGACCTTGCAGTCATTAGGGAACCATAAGAAAGGAGTGGCCACTGCCTTCTCATGTGGCCTACCCCTCCTGTGAGGAATTTCAGTCTCTTCACTTTGAAGGTGGTGTGCCTCTGACTCTTTTGCTTGCTCTTGGAGCTCCTTTCCTCTTCCTGGATCCCCTAGTCCAGCCTTGATACGAGGGCTTTTGCCTTATCTTATTGTTCCTTTTTCTGTTGCCTGATCTTTTCAGAAGAGAAAAACTGAGGAGGACTGGAGCTGGGGAAGATGAGAGCTGAAGGAGGGGAGTTGAGAGGAAAGTGAAGTGGGGAGGGGAAACTGTGGTCAGGGCATGTTATATGAGGGAAGGATCTATTTTCAGTTTAAAAAATTGTATACCTTTTTGTTTATTATCACTAAGTAAAAATAAGCATAGAGGGATGCAGAAGGAAAACATGCGTATGATACAGTCCTCTGAGAATCAAGGTTGATTGACACATTCTTAAGAGATGGCCTTGTGGAATTGGCAGCTTATCATGCCGTGGATTTCTGGAGATAACTTATCACTGGATCGGGTTCTGTTTGCTCTGGCCCATTATTACAGGTTATCTGGAAAAGATGCTTTCTGAAATATTGACAGATGCCTTTGAATTACTATTTTGGAAGTCGTCAAGACATTTTTCTCCCTTCGGTTTAATGCCCTTGACTTGAACACTAGTTCAAAACCTTTCAGCTGTTGGGTATTGTCTGAGCATCTATAATGGGAGTGAATAATATTAATTAATATGGCTGTGCCTTTACCCTCACAATTGAGTCTCTGGCTCTGATAGCTGTTTTCAATGAATTCACTGCCTGGGATTGTTTTCTTTTCATTGCAAAGCTGAGATAACCTCCCAAGCCTGGAACACCTTCCAATTTATCAAAACGGACAGCCTACTGTTCCAAAGCAGGCTCCGTCCTAAGGCACACCCACTGAGCCAAGGGAAGTGACTTGTCCTGCTGGGGGAAAAAAAAATCTCTGAGCTTATTGTTATTTTAATTGCATACAGGGGACTATAGAGAATGGGGTGAGATAGCAGCGACCCTTAGCCAGTCTGGGGAATGTCTTCTATGTGTGGGATCCTGGGCTAAGGGAGAAAAAAAAAGACTAAAAATAAAATGCATTTACTCAGAACCTCTGGGGCAAGGTGCAAAGAGGCTGTGCTGTCAGAGGCAAGATTAAAAATTAAAGTGCTTGAGATCTGCAGAGTAACTGCCCTCAGCAGAGCCATGGGCTCTTTCTAGTTAACTCTGTGCCATCTTATTAGTTCTGACAAATTGGCTTTTGAGTACTAATGTCCTTTGGTCTTTTGTATCTTCCCTGTCCTTAGTGCATAGTGACCCATTTGCTCATGAGTTCTTTGTGGCTGAGTGATTTTTACATTGACAGAGTCCAAGAAATATATACAGTCAACACAATAGGGGCTTATCTCTTCAAAGTTGTAGGCAAGTCCCAAGTGGTAGGAGTCAAAATATAACTGCCGTCTATATAAACTATTTCTGTTGATAATCTGCCAAACAGTGATATAAAATAAAAAATAAGGCCTAGGTATGAGCAGTATTTTAAATTTATCCACTTATAAGAATCAATGGAGAGAGATGAGCCCTGAGACTATATACACACAAAGAAACCAAAAGTGCACTCAGCAGGTTTTTAAATAGATATTTGTACACATACATACATACATACATACATACATACATGTGACAATAATAATCAAAAGAAAAGATGAGATCAGTGTGAGAGTAGGGGTTAGACATAGGAGGGGTTGAGAGAGGATAGCTGAAATGGGATGGGGGAGAGTAAAAAGACAGAAAAAGTGTTATGATTCTATCTCAATTAAAAACATACAAAATAAGCACAAGAAATTACTCATGGGTGAGAAATTTATATTTCCACATAGACCAGACTGGTAGAGGTCAGCCTGCTTCTGCCTCCTGAGGGCTAGCATTAAAGGTATGTGCCATTATGCCTGGCTATTTCTGTGCTTTAAAGCATGGTTATATTCTCCACCTTACTCCTTCCATGTCAGTTTAGATAAATATTTGCTGTGGCTTGCATGTGATTAGTACCCCAAGGGTCCGGTGTATTTAAAGTCTTGAATGTGTGGTCGGGAGGTAAAGCCTTTAGGAAGTAAGACCTAATAGAACCTTTTTAGTTTACTGCAGAGATATAGTTGCAGTTTTGAATATGGTTCCTTGGCAAATCTTGTGTGAAAATGATGCTAGCAACTTGAATTTTCAGGATTGTTGTAACAGGAACACGTTTGGCCCCTCCTGCACTCTTTCTCTCTTGCTGTTCTGGGTATGTGATTACTTGTTTCTGCACAGGGTTCGACTAGCAAGTGTCCAAAACCCCTGTCCTCACCAGAGACTAACGAAGTGGGTTGGCCTCATCTTGGACTCTGAATCTCTTAAACTATGATCTAAATACCCCCTTCTTAATAACTAGCCTCTGCTGGTTATTTTGTTACGTAGTGCAAAGCTGACTGATATGCCACCATATTAAACAGCTAAAAGTGATAATCAAAGTTAGGATTAAGAAGGTCTAGGAATGAATTTCCCTTTGCCCAAGTCTCAGAGCTTCTTTGAGCCCAGACCCAGACTGTTGCCTGCTAGGGGATGGCTCTTAAATCTTGGTGATGTCTCTAAAGATATATATCCTTGTAAGCTAAGGACTAAGGCTCATAAGAAGAACATGTTTTATGTGCAATGAGTATTCAAATTAAATTGTCTCACTATGATGTTCTTGTATCATTTGCAAAGAACAACGAATAATAATTTATGAACAAAAATATCTATGCTACAAAGAACCTTTTTTTAAAAACATTAACTCCAGTTTTCAGCACAATAAATGTGTTCAATGATAGCATTTATGTTTACAGAGAAGAAAACTTTCAGTCGTCTGGGTCACAGTACATGTCAGAGCGCTGAGAGATCTTCATGTTTTAGCACAAGAAAGATGATCATATAAATGGATTTGGGGCAGTTATTTTAAATTTCTTTTATATTATCTGGTCTTATGAATGCTTTGAGTAGTACAGTGAATTAGGGCTGTAATTTCTAGCCTTTTAAATTCTAATAACTTCAGATCCAGGTTAATTTTCTAGGCTATTAAAGTGTATGGTTCTGCTGTGTTTATGAGTAGAGGAGAAATATGAATATATTTAGATTTCTGTCTTTTTATTCCATTTTCTAGTACAAATGAATTATTTTTTTCATAAAAAGGTATGTCCACTCATACTTCTTCTGAATATTCATCTTGATTCCATTTCTTGTGACCTTCTGTAAGCTCTAAGCTGTTATATCTGAAGTGTGTGAGTTCTTGTAGCAGAACAGTGATTTAGTGACATTTGAATGTCATGCCTTCTTCTTAGCCAGTTTGTGTGTTGCATGCAGACTAAACTTTAGGATTTTTTTTTTAACACAAGATATGTTGATGGGTGATTGTGACACAAGTGGTCATTTGAGCCAATTATGTTTTTTTTTAAGCGTTTCTGTTTTGTTCTTCAATGGCCTGTGGTACTGAGAACCCGGCAAGAGTTTCTGTTGTGCCAATTATGCTTTAGTTACTAGGTTGGCTACCAATTATTTTGACCTAACTGCTTAAGAGATGACACCTCCCCCTGCATAGAGATGTAAAGCAAATAAGGCCCAAAGTTGCAGCAGCTTCACTGTGGTCAGCTTCTCCCCAGAGGGTTGTACCCCCTGAGCAACTTCCTTTTAGGGAGAGTGGCAGAGTGTAGAAAGATCTGCTTCTGCAGGAGTGGCCTAGCTGCAGGAATAGGGTTAGGAGCACTCTTCCTCAGAAAAGCCACCTTGCCTGGCGGTAGGCCAAGGATGGCCCTTTCCTGCCATGACTCAGGCCCTGCCTACTTGTCGGTTAACAGTCTGGGAAGAGAAAGCACAGCTGTGACTGTTGGAGCCACATGCTCCCTCTCTGTTGGTGCGTCTTGCATGGTGACTGCCGGCTGTAAGTGGACCAGGTACGCTGCTCCTTTCTGGAGGGCAATTACGAACAGAAGTATAGGGGCCAGACTACGGGTCAGGCTAATGTAGAATTTGGGGGTCTGAACTTAGGAAGAGGTAGGCATTTCTCTTTGGGATCAGAAGCAGACAGATGATTTTGGTAATAACTGTATCAATAAATTCTCGATACACGGAACCTTAGGAATATGCGTGTTTGGTGAAAAGGAATTGATGAGAGAGACTTTTTTTTAAAAGTTTATATAGTGTTGAGTGAGTTGTGAAGGTCCAGGCTCTATCCTATTTCTTTCGCTGTGCTCTGGAAGTAAAGCTCCTAAAGTTACCTCCAGGCAGATGTAGCAGTCTCCTCACACTCTGTATCCATCCTACCTGTGGATGCTACAAGTCTCTCATTACTAAAAATGCAAGTCCTTCCTGGTAATCTCCTTAGGAAGGAGCCAAAACATTCTCACTACGGCTGACATGGTATTCCTGGGCCTGATTCTGACCCTTCTCTCTCTTATCTTGCCCACTCTTACTCTCAGTGGCTTTACTCTGGTCCCCCTGATTCCCCTGCCACTCCTTGAAATATGCTTCTCAGAGCCCTTCCACCTACATTTCCCTCAGCTAGAATGTCTTTCCTCCAGATGTCCACATGACTCATTTCCTGACGTCCCTCCTGTCTCTGTTCAACTGGCGTTTTAGAGGAGAGACTGTCTGAAGTACATGCCCCATCACTCGCCTTCAGCTTCCCCTGCCATCTTCCTCCTTGCTCCCAGGAATACTGCCTGCCACATTCTATTGAGTTGACTCATAGGAAGTTGTCTCTCTGTGGGTCAGGAAGTGCTGCTGAATGTTGACCATTTCATATGGTTGAATCTAAAATAAATGCATTAATTGTTTGTTACTATTATCCATTCCTTCACATGAGTCCAGGAATTTGTTTGGATTTTGGTCACATCTCTAGTACTTAAAATATAGCAGGCACTTAGAAAAGTTGCGTGGAATGAATGTCAATGAAGATGCAAACTAGTGGGATTTGTTGATAGTAAACAGGGGAAACTTAGATAGGAAGTAATTTGTGTGTGTGTGATTTAGAGGAGACCCCAGAATAAAAGGACTTCTGAGAGAATTTAGAAAATTCTGAAGGATCTATTTGAAGCCAAGTGAAATGCAGTTTCTAATTTGAGGTCTGGCTATTTATTAAATTATAGGCTTTTCTTTTTTAAATGTGATTTTCTGAAATTGTGGCTTTTAGTCTTTTTGTTATTATTTATATATTTTATTTATTATTCTTATTTTAATTAATCAATTAATTTATTCACTTTCTATCCTGATTGTAGCCCATCCCTCTGCTCCTCCTACTTCCACCTTCCCTTCCTCTTCTCCCATCCTCCCTCCCCTATTACTTAGATAACAGGAGCCCCACTTATCCCCACCATCCACTTCAGCTCATCAAGTAGTATCAGGATTGAGTGCCTTCCCTTCTCCTGTGGCCTTTTGAGGCAGCTCTGCCAAGAAGAAGTGATCAGAAAGCAGGCAACAGAGTCCATGTCTGAGACAGTCTGTGATCCCCTTACTAGGCAACTCACCCGAAGCCTGAGCTGCCCATCTGCTACATCTCTGTAGGGGTTCTAAGTCCAGTCTATGCATGGCCCTTGGTTGGTGCTTCAATCTTCACAAGCCCCTCTGTGCCCTGGTTAGCTGGCTCTGATGGTCTACTTGTGGAACTCCTGGCACCTCCAGGTCCTTCTATCTTTCCTCCTACTTTTTCCATAAGACTCCTATGCTCTGTTCAGTGTTTGCTCTGAGTCTCAGCAAATTATAGGTTTCCTTTTGCTGCTGGGTGGAGCCTCTCAGAGGACAGCTATGCTAGACTCCTCTCTGTGAGCATAGCAAAGTATCGTTAAGAGTGTCAGGGGCGTTAAACCTTTTTATTTTTATTTGCATACATGTGTATTTATTGATGTGAGTGTATGCCATATTTGTAAGGTTCTATGCAAAGGCCAGAAGAAGACATTGAATCCCCTCAAGCTAGAGTTACATGGCGTGTGAACTACTGGGTATGGGCTTTGGAAGTAAACTTAGGTCTTCTGGAAAAGCAGCATGTGTGCTCTTAGTCGTTTAGCCATCTCTTAGTCCCAGTATGACACCATGATAATATAACTCTGAATTGAGAACATTGTGCAAATGGCTAATTAGAGGGATTAAGGTTGCCAATTGTGATAAAGTTGATTTTTTATTAGGGAAAACATTTATAGTCTGGTTCTAAAAAATGTGATTAATGGCCTAAATACCATCCACACTAGATTTTGAAGTATTAGACAGAACAGACAAACTGTTCTAAGCACATCTGATTGTGAAAGGAAATAAAGACACCACACTGAGTCAGAGAGAAAGATGGAATTAAAAACCAAGCCATCTGAGCTGATACTTTAGCTGCTCTTTGAAAGGTGCTATTTGTCCCACAAGCCAAGGATTTGGTTTCAATGACAAGAGAGAAGAAAAGCAAAACTGAGACTGTGTTAGAGCACAGACATTTAGTATACAGTTGTGGCTTTTAGTAAAAGGAACTGGGGACATATCCTTCTGTACAGAGGAGACAAGGAAGTCATGCCTTACAATGGTATATAGTCTACAAGGACCTGGGATTTTAATTCATGCTACACATGTAGAATAAGAAAATCACAGTTTGAAATCCTAATCCCCTGAAGGCTCAGGTTTCTAACATTCCTAAGGCATTTAGAAAAATTACTTGCAAGCATCATGGGAGAGAGATGCCATTAAGCCAAACTTTGCAAGATTTCCACAGATAAAATATCTTTGAGAGATTAATTCAAAATTTTGAGTTATAAAACCCCTAAAAAAAACTCTTCCATAAAAGCTAGCTTAACAGAGTAGGGTCAAAATCTAACATCTTTAGATGTTACAGAAATCATATAAAACAACACTGAAAATGAAACATGAACGACATAAATGTAGGAAACTAAAAATGTGCTAAACATGAACTAGAATTCTCAAAAAACAGTTGAAGTTATAAATTCTTCATAGGCAAAACAAGGTTTAATATTCACGTAGAGTAATTCTTAGAAACAAAGAAAAAGCCATGGTAGAAACAGAGTCTAAAAAATATAAAAGAAGAAGAAACATGTGGGAGGGGATGAGGTTCATTAAGTCTTTAATAAACATTCTAGAAGACAATATTTGATCATAATACACATGAATAAACATTTTAAAAGACTGCAGCTATTTCAGTCAATTAACACCGGATATGAAGAATTCACAAGTCAAAGAAGAATGAGTGACAATTAGAAAATATTTAAAATGAATGTTAATTTTAACTTATGACAAATTGTTAAGGTGATTGTTAGGAAACTACAGCCTTACTTGTGTGCATTTGGAATGAAAAGATAAAAGAATGAACATTAGGAGTCTCAATATCCAATTCAAGAATTTAGAAAGCACACAGGAAAAACAAAAAACAAAAACAAAACAAAAACCCACGGAAAATATATTCAAGGCAGAATGTATATATTAATAAATAGAAACCCGAAATCTTATCTGGCTTCTGAAAAGACTGAAATAAACTATAATTAAATAATTATAATCAAATTGAACAAGAAAAAAAAAGTCAGTGATAATGAGTGAGAAATGCTTTAACCTGGAGCAAGAGATAACTAACTTCCTGCTTTTTATGTTTAACTGGTGGCAGTCAGTAGTACTGAGTGGAAAGGAGAGGAGGAAATAGAGGCATAAGGATAAAGGAGGCGCCGAAATATCATCGATTTAAAAATTAGACACTTTGCAGGACAACCATTAGTAATAATGCAAAGTTTAAGGAAAGTGGTGAACTAAATAAATGTTATTTGTATATCCAGAAAAGGGTTACAAAAATAAGTTTAAAAGGAGATATTATGGGGGCTGGTGAGAAAAACACGGGGACCTGAGTTCAGCCTCCTAGAACCTGCATGGAGTGTGGGCCTGTGGCGGTGGTAGGGAGGACAAGCTGGGCAATGCTGCATGCCTGTACTTTCACTGCTAAGGAGGGGCAGTGGGAGCAGCTCCGGAACATTTTGGCCAGACACCCAGTTCAGAAGGAGACTCTCCCAGCCTCCCCCAATAAGGTGGAAAGTGGTCTCAGGGAGGGATTGTTTCAGCACTGGTCTCTGGCCTCTACAGGCACAGGCACAGATGCCCGTGAGCCACGTCTCCAGAATGTATACACACACGCCCGCTAAAACTATTAAAAAAATAAACAAAAACTATAGAAATGTAGGAATGAATTGACTAATCTAGGTGTGAAAGTTCCTTTTAGATAACATTGCAAAAGTTTTAGGTAAGACACACAGAAGCTTAAATGGAAATGGGTTTCATACTTAAAGTGCAGTAAAAGCAAGTGTAATCCAGCCCTTCCTGGATTTGTGTACATGGATGAAATGAGCCTATGCTGCTCGATTTTGCCTGTTCTAGGGAAAAAAAAAAAAACATTGCTTTTAGTGTTTGAATTTATTTTTAACGCATAAGATTATAGAGTTATTTTTGAGAAATTTGGCAAGCTAATTCTATCGAATATATAAAGATTCAAAGACCAGTAGTAACAAATTCAGTTTTGAAGATGACCACACAGTACAAGTCATGCTAAAAGTTTAGAAACTGAGATCTTCAGATATTGGAGCAGCAATTCTAAAATGGCATAAAACAAGTCCAAAACCCCGCGTGTCTAAGGACGTGTGACAAATCGAGGTGGAAAGGCCACACAGAAGGCTGCAAAAATATATAAGTATTCGCACTGAGTGAATAAAGATGACAGGAGGCCATTCGTGTGACATACAAACAAAATCCAGGCCTGTGAGGGGGTTGGAGAAATGGTTCTGCAGTGAAGAGGGCATACCCCTTTTCCAGAGGACTGAAGTTTGGTTCTCAGCAGCCATGCTGTACATCTCACAACTGCCTCTAACTCCAGGTCCTGTGTGATCTGACATCTCTAGCCTCCATGGATACCTGCATCTATGCCCACATATCCACACAAAGACACATAATTTTAAAAATACAGTAAAAAATAAGTAAATCTTAAAAAAAAATATCCCAGGTACAATGTAGATAGAAAGGTAAAATTTAGAGTTTATGTAATTTTTAATCTATGAAGAATTTTTTGTCATTCTTTTTTTATTTTAATATTTTATCAATTACACTTTATTTACTTTGTATCCCCCCTGTAGTACCCTCCCTTCTCCCCTCCCAATTCTTCCCTTCTTCCTCCTTCTCCATGAATGTCCCTCCTCAAGTCTACTGGTAGGGGAGGTCTTCTTTTCCTTCCTTCTGATCCTAGTCTGTCAGGTCTCATCAGGAGTGGCTGCATTGTCTCCCTCTGTGGCCTGGTAAGGCTGCTCCCCCCTTAAGGGGAGTTGATCAAAGAGCAGGCCAATCAGTTCATGTCAGAGACAGTCCCTGTTCCCATTGCTATGGAATCCACTTGGCACTGAGCTGCCATGGGCTACATCTGTGCAGGGGTTCTGGGTTATCTCCATGCATGCTACTTGGTTGGACTATCAGTCTGAGGGAAGACCCATGTGCCCAGATGTTTTTGGATCTGTTGCTCTCCTTGTAGAACTCCCGTCCCCTCCAGGTCTTACTAACTCCCCCTTCTTCCATAAGATTCCCTTCAATCTCCTCAAAGGTTGGCCCGTAAGTCTCAGCATCTGCTTGAGAGGAAAGCATAAAGAATTTTTATTTTAAAGGAAAAGGATGTATTGAGAGAATTTTATGATCGCTGAGTAGGGAAGGATTTTCTAAAACATCAAAGCACAAGTTACAAGGAGATCTAAATAATAGTTTTACAATATTGAAATAAACCCTACATATAGCTAAATACAGCAACAATATTAAAATACTATGAGCTTCAGTTAGCTGTTAGACATATAACCAATCAAATGAGTACATGCTTATACATAAACACTTAAAAATTCAGTTGAGTTGTGTAGGAGCAAGACATTCACAGAAGAGAAAATAAAAACGACTCGCTAATGTATAAACACCTGTTTGTCACCCTAATAACTGGGTCAGTGAAAATTAAGCCTCAAATTTCCATTTCAAACCCATCACTTTGGGAAAATGAAAAGCTTAACCTGCTAAATAATAATGATGTAGGAGAAAAAGAGGAACAGTCAAGTAGGAAAATGGTTTAATTTTTTTTTAAAGTGAGATAGCGCGAACTTAAATAAAATAGAACATGAACATCCTGAAGAAAGAATTCCAGTGCTAGAAATATTCTCGGCGTTTGCTGAGACGCATACTATTTGACACTCTTTTTGTAAGAGCAGAATCCCCCCAAAATTAATTAGATATTTTCATCAGTAAAGGAAAACACAAATCAAAATCATGTATGCAGAGAGTGAACCATAACATAGCAAATACCATGCTAAACCGCGTGAGAGATATTCACATGAATAGGTAGGTCACAATGACATCAAGGTCAACAAGAAGAAATTACGCGTGAAAAACTCAGAAAAGTGGCCATGCCACTCCCTTAAGGTTTACGACATGACAAACAACGCTCTGTATTTTCAAACAACATATTCCCAGTGAAAAAATAATCACAAAAAAAAATGTAAATCCTTGACCCCAGTGCTTAAAATATTTCTATGAAAAGAGGAGAGGAAGGAGGAAAAGTGGATGAGAGGTACAGGGATACACCGAGGCTTCAATCTGTTTTTGTGGTTTGCATACTCCCCGACATTTTATTGGATAATGAATTGAGATGCTCAGCACAGTCCTACAGGGATGTCCTGCATACCTTCACCAGCTTTCCCTAATGATTACAACTTGCATGGCTATACTGCGGGATCCAGGTTGGAAGCTGGGTGTCGGCCCTGTGTGTATGTAGTTCTGTTACTTTTATCACGCGCAGATCTGTATACTCACGCTCCCAATTGAGAATCAGAGCCTGCCACACCACTACCTAGATTTCTTGCTGTGGCTTTGTGCTCAGTCTTTCAGGCTGTTTTCTGAACGTAACTGCAGCTGCTTTCTGTTGTTATTGTTGAGGACTACTCCGTGATATGGATTTAATGACTTTTTAACCAGTCACCTGTTGAAGGGCATTTTGATCTTTTGTGTTTTGACGATTATATACAGGTTTCTATGAATGGATGTGCATAGGTTTTTTGTTTTGTTTTGTTTTGTTTTTGTTTATTTGTTTTTGTAGGCACAGGTTTTTATTTCTCTGGAATGAATGTTCTAGAATAAATCCCTGGGTAGCATGGTAAATAAATGCTTAGGGTTTGCTCCAGCTTCTTTTCTTTCCTTTTTCTGTGCTGGTAGCAAACCCTGGACATTGCATGCTCAACCTCTGAGCCTCGTGCTCAGCTCTGCTTCTTTCTTTATGTTGGGTTTTAACAGCTACGTTACCTTGGCTATGTGTGAGAGGTCTGGTGCGTCTGTATCTTGGCAAATATTTGGTATTTTCATTGTTCTATTGACTCTACAGTGAAATCTTATCATCATAAGTTACATGCATCCCGTGGATAGCTCACTAGATTTTCACCGATGTTGCAACAAGCGCCTGTAAACCTAGCGGTTTAAGGCAACAGCTTTATTATCTCACAGTTTATAGGTTAGAACTCCAACATTGGTCTCAGTGTGTTGAAATCAGTGTTAGCACAGCGTGTTCCCTTCTGCAGACTGGATGGAAGAATCAATGTCATTCCGCCTTCTAGTTCCTAGAGACTATTCATCTCCTTGATTCTCAGCTCTCCTTTATCTTCACGTTAAACAACCGTAGAATGAGTTCTCTCCTGGACCACAGGATCCTGACCTCTTTGTCTCAGTCAGCTACACACATCTGTATAAAGCAGTATGAGTTTCATATTTTAGAATTCTGGGGAGATTTTTAAAAATTATTTGTTTATTTTTATTATTACAATTTATTGACCTTGTATTTCAGATGTAGCCCTCTCCCTCATTCCCTCCCAACCCCACCCTCCTTCCCTCTTCTACCATATCTGGAAACAACCCAAATGTCCCTCAACTGAGGAATGGATGCATAAATTGTGGTAAAATTGTGTAAATACACAATGGAATACTACTCAGCAATTAAAAACAAGGAAATCATGCAATTTGCAGGCAAATGGGATGGAACTAGAAAATATCATCCTGAGTTTGGGGGGACTTTGAAACAGGGTTTCATTTTATGTTTCTGGCTGGTGTGACACTCTGTATGTCACCCAAGCTGACCTCTGCCTCTTGTTGCTTCTCCCACCTCAGCCTCCCGAGTGTTAAGAATATAGATGTCGGCCACCATATCTATCTAAGTGCACGGTTATCAACCCAAGCACTTGACATCCCTTCTTCCACCTGCGACCTTAATCTTCCTTTGCCAGGTAGTACAACAACTTTCCCCCTCCTGGGTAATGGAGAAGGATGTTGTGAGGAGGTTTCATAGAAAAGATGAAAAGTGCGGTGTCCTGTGCTAATTGGCCATTCATATGTCCTGTCAGCAGCAAAACGCCTTTGTCTTCTGACCACGTTCCAATTCCATCACTCTTTTATAGTTACTATTGAGTTTTGAGAGTTTGTTCAATGTGCAGTTTTTATCAAAGTGAATCTTCTACCTTGTGTTTGAGTTATAAATATTGCAATGTGTTTTCTTCTAACAAAAGGGTTTTATTTTTTCTTAACTATATAGTAGACATGTAATAATATTAATTAGGAAATAACTTAGACAAATGGATCCTGTTGATAAACAATATTGTGAAGGTTTACACTAATCACCTGGTTGATATTTTTCTGTTATGAAATCATGGCTTTTGTCTCACTTCTGAGAACTCTTTATCAAGATCAGTCCTTTCTGCTTCTCTCAGGGTTTTGTAGCTTCCCCCTCTGCATCCGAGTACTGGTTTCATCTATTTTGTACAAATGGGAAGGTGCTGGTTGAGGTTTATTTTACCTTTCAGCGGATATCTGTGTGGATTACTCTAGCTGCCCCTCCCACCTCTGCCTGAGACTGTTCTTTCTCTATAAAATAGTTTTCCAACCTTTGTAAAAAAATGAGGTGGTAAATTAGAAGTTCTACACCATGACTGTTATCCCAGAAAGATGAAGGTCAAGGCAGGGGGACCGTTACAAGTTTGAAGCCAGCCTTGCCTACACAGTGTGTTCAAGGCCAGCCGTGGCTATAGTATGAGATGTTGTCTAAATTCGTTTTGGTTATATTATATGGAGACACATTTTTTAATAGTCTCACTTTGTAGATGAGCCTCATCGTGAACCTCCTGCTTCAGACACCCTAGTGCTGAGATAATAGGCATGAGCCATCATGTTTGTCAAAATAAATGGCTTTATTTCTTTGAAAAAAGAGAGAAAAATATAATGAATGATTATATATAGCCAAGAATAAATAAAGCCAAGAATATAATTTAAGAAAATGTTTTGGTTAGACTGAAATATCAAGAGTAATAACACAAAGGGGAAATATCCACATTCCCCTGCTCTAAAACCACTTAAGTGGAATCACCATCAACACAACACTAATAGCCACATGACTTTGCTCAGGACCACTTCCCTACCCAGGAATAGGAATCCTTTTACTCCCATACGTGGAAAGTAGAGGCAGAAGAATCTCTGTGAGATTGAGGCCAGCTTGGTCTACACAGTGAGTTCCAGGACAGTCAGAGCTTCATGGTGAGAGCAATGTTACTTGTATGTATATTTGTATAGTCTAACAAAAATCCAAAAAATTAACAACCATCTTTTACAAATTCTCAAAAAACCAGATGTTGAGACATTGCTAGTTGCTGTTGGAAATATAGAATGATGCAACCTCTTTGCAAATACTTTGGTGGTTTCCAAAAATGTTAACATGTAATTACCATATAACCTAACCTAGTGCTTTTATTAAAAAGTTCTCACTTATTTGTATATGTATATTGTGTGTGCCTCTCCAAAAGAAATGGTGCCATATGTCTTAATAAAACTTTGACCAAAATGTTAGTGGTGGCCTTGTTCAGAAAAACTAACATGGGGAAGCAACCCAAATGTCTGCAAACCAGTGAACAATCAGAGGAAACAGTCCTCATAGACACTGTAACATGGATGAACCTTGACAATGTTACTCTTAGCGAAAGAAGCTGCACACTTAAAGTTTCACCAGCATGGCTGCCTAAAATAAGCTTAACAACGACACCAACACTTGGCATGGTAATGTAGACTGGGGAAAGCCCAGGAGGGCTTTCAGCCCTCACAAAGAACCTATAGGTAACTATGGAATATCTACACTGGGAAAACTAGTCTACCCCAGAGAGGAAAAAAAAACAGTGTTACTTAATACCAAATGGTCATCCCCAAAAATATACATACAAGTAACATTTTATAGACTGAGCAGGTTGTATGCTTAGGAATATATATATATACATATATACACACAAATTCATGTACGCATACGCATGTATGCACATTACAACAGTTAATAAAAATGAGGCCATGAATTTGAAAAAAGGAAGGGTATATGGTAGAGATTAGAAGGAGGAAAGGAAAGCGGGAAATAATATGAATATATGATAATCTTAAAAATAAGGCAGTCATTTAAAAAAAAAGAGAAACCAGAACAGAAGATGACATAATGCATCCTTTCAATCGAAGGAAAGCATGGAGATTAGTGGCTGACTGGAGTTGTCAAGCACAGAGCAATTGTTAATGACTTTAGGACTGAGATTTTGTAACATTGGGCAGAGTAATGGTTGCACGACTAATTCTAAGTATAACAGAAATCGCTAGTCTACACTTCAACTGTTTTGTGAATTTATCTCAAAAACTGTTTTTTTTTAAATTCTTTATTAATTACACTTTATTCACTTTGTATCCCCCCTGTGGTTCCCTCCTTCTTCCCGTCCCAATCCCTTCCTTCCTCCACCCTCTGCATGCATGCCCCTCCCCAAGTCCACTGATAGGGGAGGTCTTCTTTTCTTTCCTTCTGATCCTGGTCAATTAGGTCTCATCAGGAGTGGCTGCATTGTCTTCTTCTGTGGCCTGGAAATGCTGCTTCCCCCTCAGGGGAAGGTAATTAAAGAGCAGGCCAATCAGTTCATGTCAGAGGCAGTCCCTGTTCCTATTACAATGGAACCCACTTGGATACTGAAATGCCATGGGCTATATCTGTGCAGGGGTCTTAAGTTATCTCCATGCATAGTCTTTGGTTGGAGTATCAGTCTCAGGAAAGACCCCTGTGCTCAGATTTTTTTTCTTTTGAAGTAATGTATGTGCATACAGATACTGTGTTTATGGTAGTCCAATAAGAAGTGTGTAAGATCATCAGGCTAAGCTCATCCTGGACAAAGGGATCATTGTTTCTCAGTTCCACACTTGTCAGAATCATAATAGTGTATCTACGGCACAGTGGTTTTATGAGAAAAATGGACTCACACTGGATAGCATCATGCCTGGCACAATAGAAACACCCAGGCCATCACCCTAAGCTGTCTGAGGACAGTCTGAGAAACAGCACTAGATCTTGGCTCAGTTAAGGTGTGTCTCTGTTCAATGGCCCTTGAATCAAAAGAAAGCACTGTCAAAGTTTTAAGAATTACTTACTAGAAGTTGATTCCCACACAACTGCCTTCGACGATCTATATGCTGTGACAGATGATAGAGAATGTGCACTGGAATGAAAGAGAAGTGTGCATCATAGGTGTGTGTGTGTGTGTGTGTGTGTGTGTGTGTGTGTACAGCTTCACTCTGCGGTACATCTTTAAGACTGTGTATTAAGAGCTGTGTTATACCCAAGTTTGTATGTTTCTGCTAGCTTTCCTCTCACAAAAAAAAAAAAAAAATTCTTTTTTGAGGTTTTGTATACAGGTCCCAAGCTTTTATTGAGCTTCTGAAATAGTGTCATCTGTGTGCTGGTAAAAACATGGTTTTATTCTCACACACTTCTTCAGGTTTCCAGTAATAATAGTGGAATGCCAGCTGTTTCACTTGCGTGGATTCACCTCTTGGGTGTCTAATTTTTTCATTAACTCCTCATGCTTCTTTTCAGTTTCCGAAAAGTTTTGAAATAATTCTCTTTGATCTCCCTCTCTCAGACATTAAAGCGCCTGATGACACTCCGAAGGAAAACTTGAAAGTATGTGAGACCCATACAATAGATTTCCACTTGCCTTTTGTATTGCACCGTCTGGGTCTAAGGACACCGTTTTGCTCTGAACAGTTGGAGCCATGCTGCCAGCTATGTAAATTATGGATGTAATTTTGATTTGGGAATCTGAGTGAAATAACCAGATTATAGTTGAGACGTACCAGTCGCCTTTTTCACTGGTAACGTGTATGGAAGGTGGCATTGTTGGACATGTTTTTCTAGGTTGTCTCATTATTGGAGCTTTGTTGTTTTTTTTTAAACAATAACTTTATTAATGATTAGAGAATTTCATAGAGTGTTGTTATTCACCTCTAAATACTCCCAGATCTAATCCTCATGAAATATGTGGCCCCTTTTTTATTTTTTTTAAAGAGGTTGTAGCTGTCACATCTTGTCACATTGTCTCACTGTAGCTGTCTTGCTCTTCTAAGTTTTACAATCTTTCTGCACCTCTTCCCTGAGGTGCCCTGAGCTTTAAGTGTCATGGCTGTGGTATAATTTATTTATTGGTTATAGGTAGCGCCACAGTTGGTTAATCTCTGTATTTTTGATAAGTTGTAGTTAAGCTTTTGTATTGGTTTCCATCTATAGCAAAGAGAAGCTTCTCTGATGAGGAATGCTAGCTACACTTATGTGAAGATATAAGGCTAATTTTTAGAATGCAGTTAATTATTACACTCATTTAGAAAAGTGGCAGTAATATGCTCTTCTTTCACTTCCATGGCCTCCCCGGCTCCAGATATTTTTACTGAATTTACTGTCCAGGCATGTATTCCCACCTATTGAATAGGCCTTAAGTCTAATTAAGTGACTATTGGTTACCTCTAGGGTATAAGTGCCACTCTTATACCTATAAGGATATCTTGCCATGCTGGTCATGGCTGTGGTTCATTGGTGTTACAGCTGGACAGAAATATTGTTCGGCTTTCTTTGTTGGGACCTTGAATGTTTCTTTCCAAAACTATGAGAGCTAGTTCTTAATATGAAGCCTTTCAGTTCAGATTCAAACTGATTTATCCAAGTCCTGTGTCAGGAATAACTTGTGTCTTTAGCAGTGGGGTCTTGCCTTCCTTTCTGAAAGTAACTAAGTACATCAGCAATAGCCTGCTTTGTTTGGAGGTCTTTAAAATCCGCTCTGCAGCAACAACTCCAAAGGAGCTTTCCCATGCCTGACACTGGGCTTTTTGTTAGATAATCTATGTTTTCTTAAGGGGGCACTTCTTCCTCCCTCTTTTCTCTTTCTCTCTCTCTCTCTGTTGCCACCCCTTCTACCACCAAGCATCCCAGGAAATCTCCCTCACTCATTTTCCCCATTTCTTTCATGCACCTTTGATTTTGTCTCCTATATTTCAATTTTTGAACACAAGAGACAAAGGAATAGAAGTAGAGCATTTTGTGCCATCTCAAACACTCAAGCGGAACAGCAGTGCCAAAAGAATGATTGCTCATCCTCTCAGTAGTCCAGGAAGAATTGACCAGAGACTTAAAGGATTTAAAGTTGCAAGAAAATAGGATTATTCCTTGGCTCTCGAGGCTCAAAATAACCTTGCTCACACCTTTGCTGGCAATGGAATTATTGTCTTATGAGAACAGAGCCAGCGATGATAACAAGAGTGCTGCTCAGTATCAGCCGCTATTTTAAAGCACATCCCGCAGTTTCTCCCTGTGTCTGAGTGTCATTAAACTTTGTGTGACGGTCACTTAGACCCGCACATCCTACAGAGAGTCCCTTTGTATGTGAAGCACCAAAATCTATGTCAAACTTCTCGGGGGAAAATGTTGGTTACATTTATTACTTGATGGATTGAAGGTATAGCCCAGTGTACTTGGGGAGGTCAGAGGACAACTTGGAGGAGTCAGTTCCCTCTTGATAGGCTGTGGAATTCAGGGGCTGAACTCAGGCTGTCAGGCTTGTTGGGAAGTACATTGACCCACTCAGCTATTTCATCGGTTCAGTAGATGGAAAATAGAATATATACTACATTGATCATGTGTATGTCAGAAACTATGGACTGTAGATTTTGCTTGTGAAATACCACCATTGAATGGGATTAGTAGAAATAATTAGAGAGAATTTATTAATCAGGCTGACTTGAAGGGTCCCCTTCCCTATATGCGGTCTTAAACTTTGCTGAGTAGTTCATTTTGGTCTATAATATATACCATATAATACAATATTATTATAATACCTTATAATTATAATTATACTACCATACATGTTCAACTGTCTCAAATATTAAAAGCTCATCTCTACTGCTGAATTCTCATCTTGATTTCATAATGGTCTTTATTATGTTAAATGGTCCTCAGAGCTGACAAAGATCATACATGGTCAGGACAGAAAGGTTTGGATACAGACACACAAACATACACACATATCAAGGCTGGTCATATATCAGAGAATAAGTATATAAAGTTACCTTTATCTCATAAAAATAATTTACCATGACACTTTGTATACGCAGATTGTTGCATGATTCTGGGTTCCATTGTCTCGATTTTTTAAAGTGATTTATTTGTTTTTATCTTATATGTATGAATGTTTTGTCAACATGTATGTATGCATGCATGTGTGCATGCTGGTGCCTCCAGAGGCTACTTTTGTACCCTGGGACTGGAGTTACAGACTATTGTAAACCAAACTGATAAGAACTAAACTGCGGTCCTCCACAAGAGTAATGAGTGCTTTGAGCTGCTGAGCCATCTCTCCAGCACCTCCTCCGTCTCTCTGACATGACATCCAAGATGTGTATTTTCTTTATTTTTGGAGATATTCGTTTATAACCACGTAAACCAGGAAAGTTTATAACCAGTCTAAATGAACTGAATCGTTGAAATAACTCCAGACGGTAAGCTTGGAGTCAGTGACTGAGAGCTATCATTAGGTCCTTATTTCCGCTGTGTGGCTACTTCTTCTTTTATATTGATAGTATAAAGCAGACTCTATATATACATTTAATCTTGTCCCCAATTTGAATACATTCCTGACACTTTGCCTATTGCTTAAGCAGCCTTGGGAGACCCATAGTTTTTCTTTGTTTGAAAAGTTTTAATGAAAGTCTCAGGACAGAGTCTCAATGGACTGCTGGAGATCATGTGCTCATCGCTGAACTTGCCATTGTGTCAAAAAGAAGGTGTTTTCCTAGACAGTCTGAGGTGTAAAAGGGTGGGTTTCCTGAGAAACATTACACTGTCGCCCTGAGAAATAAGAAGAATGAGTCTGTCCTTTCTGTACACACAACTACATTATATAATTCATTTTCATATCTATGAACTCATTACACATATCTGATTATATTGTGTGTGAAGATACCTTCTCTTTCATTTACAACAATGGTTCTCAACTTGTGGGTCACAACTATTTTGCGGAGGTCAACCCACCCTCTCACAGGGGTGGCCGAAGACCATGGGAAAGCACATTTACAATTCACAACAGTAACAAAAAAGCAACTGTATTGTTGGAGGACACCACCACAAATGGAAACTGTATTAAAGAGTTGCAGCCTTAGGAAGGTTAAAAAAAATCACTACCTGTAGTCTGGTCCAGAAAATACATGGAAATAACCAGTCTAAACAGTTACTCATGGCAGAGCTGAGGGTTTCCCATGTCATATTTTCAGAGCCTAGGCCAAAGCCGGTCTACTTCCTGCGGATGCTCCATTATGTATATCCCATTTCATATGGCCATGTGATTTGGAAGGTACCATAATCATAATAGAAGCCAGAATATATGTTTATGCTATCTTAGTCATTTAGCTAAATGTTTCTTCTCAACCATTGACCTAAAGTTCTTTGCTAGAGGCATATGTTGTTATAATTAGATTAGATAAATGATACTATTATGATAGTAAATGAACGATCACTTCTAATACATGTTAGAACAGGTTTTAAATTAAAACCAATTCTTTATATCATTTTCCAAAACAAGACTGTGCTGAATAGCGGCAAAGCGCCTTATCGTGGGTAGGAAATGTTCTAGAATGTTTCATCTTTGCAGGCAAGAAAATAAAAACAAGTAGGGCAGGTTTCTGTAAAGCATGCAATGTTGCTCTGTCCCATTTCTACACAGCCTGCAGTATCAGGAACCGTGGTGTATCTTTGTTTCAGAACTGCGCTCTAATAACTTTTGGATACTGCCTTTTATTTTAGTTATTTAGCTAATATGTTTGTTGTCACTTAAAATATAGTCCCATCATTTCTCCCCTTTTGCTCACACCGTTATGGAGAGTGTTCCAGAGAGGAGGCTGGGAGTACGCTGGTGATACGAAGGGAGAAAATGGGGGTCGGCACTGAATGAGGAGGGAGGAGCAGAGATAGTACAGTACTATAATCCTTTTGTCTCATTTCTGCCTATTCTTCTTCTTTTATTGAAAATAGAAATTTTTCTCACATAGTGAATCCTGATTATAGTTGCCCCTCCCTATACTCCTCCCAGTTCCTCCCGAGCCTCCCCTCCCATCTGGATCTGTCTCTTACTAGAAAAGAGTCTAAAAGATATTATTCTAAGGTATAATAATAAAATATGAGATAAAACAAAAACTATCACATCGGAGTTGGACAAGACAAACAGACAGCCCAAGAGAAGGCACAAGAAATGGATAGACATGAGTTCACACACTCAGGAATCCCCCCAAAACTAACCTGTAAACCATAACGTATACTCAGAGGACCTGATGCAGACTGGTGCAGGCCCTGTGCATGCTGCCGCAGTCTCTGTGAGTTCACAGGAGTTAAGCTCATGTTAATTTAGAGGGCCTTCTTTTCTTGCTGTCCTCCATACCTTCTGCTCTCACACTCTTTCTGCCTCCTCTTCCATCGGGCTGCCTGTAATCTGAGGGGAGCGATTCTCTGGAGACATTTCATTTAGGGCTAAGTGTTCCAAGGTCTCTACTCTCTCGGACTGAGCTACAGGTATAACAGAATGCCATTCAGAGTAATTTTTCTGCCTTTTAAAATTTATTATAGTTTATTCACTTTGTACCCCAGCTGTACCTCCTCTCAACCCTCCCAGTCCCTCCTGTATTTGCTCTCCCTCCCCCTTCTCCTACCATGCCCTTCCCCAAATCCACTGATAGGGGAGGTCCTCCTCTCCTTCCATCTGACCCTAGTCTATCAGTTCTCATCAGGACTGGCTACATTGTCTTCCTCTGTGGCCTGGTAAGGCTGTACCCCCCAAACCCCAAGGGAAGGTGATCAGAGAGCCTATCACTGAGTTCATGCCAGAGAAAGCACCTGCTCCTCTTATTAGGGAACCCACTTGAAGATTGAGTCTATGGGCCACATCAGAGTCATTCATGGTACTTGTTTGGGCTATCAGTCTCTTCAGGGCCCCCAGGGCTTGTTTTGTTTTTTGTTTTTGTTTTTGTTTTTTTTTGTTTTGTTTTGTTTTGTTTTTTTTTTTTTTTTGGCTGTAACCAGTCCTGATGAGACCTGATAGGCTAGGGTCAAATAGAAGGGAGGAAGACCTCACCTATCAGTGGACTAGGGAAGGGCATAAGGGGAGAAGAGGAAGGAAAGGTGGGATTGGGAGGAGGCAAGGGAGAGGGACACAGCAGGATACAAATTGAATAAATTGTAATAAATGATAATAATAATAAAAAGAAATGCTCAACATCCTTAGTCATCAGGGAAATGCAAATCAAAACGACCCTGAGATTTCATCTTACACCCATCAGAATGGCTAAGATCAAAAATTGAAGTGACAACACATGCTGGAAAGGATGTAGAGAAAGGGGAACCCTCCTCCATTGCTGGTGGGAATGTAGCCTTGTATAACCACTTTGGAAAACATTCAGAGTCATTTTATTGTTTTTTTGTTGTCACTGGTTCTTGGTCACCCAAGCAGTGTTGGTACATTTCAATCTGCTGGAATGCATTCCCAGGTTGGAGTTGGGGATCTGGGATAAGGCAGTGAGTGGGAAGAGGGAAGTTAGGAAAGGAAAATCTGTTGTGACCCACTGGAGATGTGTGGTGCAAGGACGAGAGAGAGAGAGAGAGAGAGAGAGAGAGAGAGAGAGAGAGAGAGAGAGAGAGAGAACAGGAAGAAAGCCTCAGCAGGTAGTCTGCTGCAAAGCTGGGTGTGAGAGAAGATTATAACAGAAATAGCTGCTTCTAGAAAGAGGCTAAACTGCCATTAAAATAAAAAAAAAATTATGTAAGTCCATTTTTTGTTCACAACATTAGGCGAAAGTCCTGGTTTCTCTAATGAAATGTTGCTGAATAACTGCTGTGTTTATAACTGCTTGATTCAAAATCAAGTGTTGATTCTTGCCACTTGATCCACCACTTTAAAAGCAACAGTCTACAGGCCGATCCCAGAAGTGACTGTTCAAAGAAATGGATTGTACAGGAATTTGCTGTTGATAACAGTAAGTGGGCTGGAATCGGAGATGTGAGCATTTTAGCTGTTTTGACTTTTGTTCAAGAATATAAGTACGCTAGCATGGATCTCTCTATTGGTCCTCAACAAATGATGACATCTTTTAAAACTCAGAAGATTATTTATCAATTAAGGATGATGACACTTGTACTTTTTTAACTTCTCTAAAAGGTTCTGAAATGTCAACTCAAGAGTGAAATATTATTCTTTTCATCTTCAGCTGTAACATAACCATTTTACAAATCTGTGAGAACTTTACAATCCAGCAAATTTAATAGTCTATTCCCAGGAGAAAACATTATGACTGACAAAGATAATATTTTATAAGGAAAGTAGATAACCTAGCTTGTGAGTAAGATGATTTGATTTTGTAATCTTTATTTACAAAGGCAAATAACATGTCATCAACTTTTAAAATCTGATGTTGGGTAAGGATGTGTGTTAAAAGAGGACCAGAGTTTTGAATGAAATGTATCTGCGTGTCCACACGTTTTCTATATATACCATTTACATATATAGTCTATGCATAGTACATATAGAGTACTGTACGTATTATGTGATTATACACATAATTCTACTGTTGCGTCTCAAAATCCCAACTTAATAGCTGTTTGACAGATTATATACATTAAAAGGCAATGTTGATGTCAATAAAGCTTAGATGCTAGTCAGGCTGAAATTTGGTTTCTATGGTAACACTGTTGGGTCCCATCAGTGGTGATGATGAAGAAAGAGTAACACCTTTCTTTCAGGAGTAATTGAGTGATTGTGTCACATATAGGACTGTGTTAGTCATTAGGAGAACAGGCTCCATTCTATTGGTCAATTCAGAGAGTACTATATTTAAGGTGATAGGTCACAGCGTATGACTACTGGGACATATTGTTAATTGGGGTCACCAAAGCAACAGTCTTCTCTGTTAACATCCCCTGGTTAAACCTGATGACATGAAATACACCTATATTCTTTGTGAGCCACACTCGAATCTTCTTCAGTTAGTCAGGCACCATTGGGCTCTGGTTTAACAGGTGCAGTAAGGTTTAGTTGTTTTTAGTAAAATATTAGATAAGATTAATGTCTCTTCCTCTTAGCAAACCTGTACTTATTAGGTGAGAAAGGCAGACAGGATGATGTAGGGGTTTTGTTGTTGACTTGATTTTGCTTGTTTGTTATTTGTTTGTTTTTTTGATGTGAGTTTTGAAGAGAGACATAAGGTCAAATATAAATGTGTGTTCGTAATTATACATTATAAGTGGAAAAGTATACATTGTCACAAGGAGAAGGAAGATCATGAAAGTATTTTTATAATAAGAGAGTTTCAAATTAATAATTAAAGATGATGAGAGTAGAGTATAAAATGGTTGGCAAAGTAAAAAAAATGGATGCTAAGTGACTTGGAGATGAGAGAGAACATGGCATTGAGGACTATGGTGGTGATGGGGTAATGAAAGCAGACAATGTGACGACAAACTAGAAATCCTGGGCAAGAGTGACAGAACATGACAGGCAGAGCTCCTGGGGCCATGATGGCTAAAGGGGAAGGTGTGAGTAGAGTTTCCACCGAGTGAGGTGCTGGGATTAAATGGTCATGGTTGTCATGTTGCCACTGACAGTCTATAATGATAAAGCTTGACTCTGTGTGGAAAATCAATATAGGATATCAAGAAAGAATGCAGAGTGAACAACTAGAAGACTATCGCAAATGACTAGGTGCTATAATAGTAGTAGAGTAGACATGAAGATAAGCAAGCTGCTTTGGGGGCATTAGAGAGACAAGGTGGGCAGTAGTTGGTTTAGTAGGAGAAAACGACGTGCCATGGGTTTCTTATTTTCCAGACTACATTGAACAGGTGTGTCTGTCTGTCTCAGTAAGCTAAACATGAGAACACCGAAGAGAGACAGTAGACTAAGAAGATGGAAACTTTGGGGACAGTCTCTAGGAACTGCATCTTTAGCAACCTGAGCTGAAGATGGCAAACAAATAAAAAAGTAGACAAAATATAAACAGTACAGTATTACATACACCAAAGGCAATAAAAGCTTTAAAATAGTAGTTCTCAACCTTCTTAGCGCCACAACCCTTAAATACAGTTCCTCATGTTGTGCTGACCCCCAATCATAAGAGTATTTTTGTAGCTACTTCCTAACTGTAAGTTTGATACTCTTATGAAATGTAATGTAAATATCAGTATGAGGCAACACCTAAGGGTGAAAGGGTCATAGAATCCTCAAAAGGGTCTTCAGCCACAGGTTGAGAACTGCTGGTTTAAAGGATGAGGGATTTAACATCAATGGTTAAGTACTGGGAAAGAGGTAATCAAGGGAAGTCATGACAAAATCACTATTGACAAGACTCAAACTTTTCCAAAACTATGGAAGTGAGGCAAGCCATGCAGAAGTGGACAGAAGGTTGAGAAAAGGAAGATAGTAGAAATGATACTTCAAAGAAGTTTAGCTGTGGAAGGTAGATAAATACAGCAATAATCAAATGAAAGGAAATTCTGGCTGATGAGAAGTAACAAAGAATGGATAGAATAGTGTGGGAGTTTCTGGTGGGATTAACTTTGTCAGTACTTTCTCAGTAACTGCCTCACTGGTAAGCATGTAATTAAAAAGTAGCTACTATTTACAATATTGAGTATTAAAATTACTTCCCTTATGCTCTTATTTTCTAAGGAGCAAGAATAAAGTGAATAATGTCTGCCAATCATCAAAAAATCTAAGTTCTGATGGGACCTGATAGGCTGGTGTCAGATAAGGGAGGAAGACTTCTGCTATTAGTGGACTAGGGAATAGGGATAGGGGAGGAAGAGGACTGGAGGGTGGGACAGAGAGGAGATGAGGGAGGGAGCTACAAATGGGATGTAAAGTGAATACATTGTAAATAATAATAATAATAATAATTATTTTTTTAAAGTCATTAAAAAAATGAAATGAGGTTCGCATAGTTTTGTGGATCTGCCAGGAGACATGTGACTTCTGGGCAAGAACTCAGGATGTTATAGGCAATGTGGGCTTGGTCAGTTGCCTTGGTCCCCAAGTTCATTGAGAAATGGAGCACCCATCTTGGATGCTGTACATGAACTATGTTTGTGTCATGACTAAGAAGCTCTGACAAGGAAGCTCTGACAGATTTAGGGAACCTAAACCTTTTTATGTTGGATTCTACAAACACAGATAATTCCTGCCCCGGAGGGAGACTTATCTTTAGTATTCCAGAAAACAATTAGCTCTTCCTTTTGCTCCAGGGATAAATACCACTGCTCTCCACCTTCAATGGCTATTTGCTGCAAGGATGTCCTTCAAAGACAGTTCTGGCCTGAATATTTCACTCTGGTTTGTGAAGAGGGGCAGAGAAGCAGAGAAGAGGAGCTCATGAGGTGTTGCTTCCTGATTGCAATGACAGCTAGCATCTGCAGACATCGCCTGTGTGGGAGGGTTATCTGTTTCCTAGTCCCAGTGCTCATCAGAAGATGCTCTACAATGACATCTAGCTGTCACAAGATGCCCCACACGGCATGGTTTACAGAATAGTTTTTTTTTCTTATAGCAAAAGGAGGCTCTAAACTCAAGGTCAATATGTTGGTAGAGTTAGTTTCTTTTTTTAACTTTTTTTATATGAGAACTATGATTTCTTTTGTGTATATGCCCAGGAGTGGTACAGCTGGGTCTTGAGGTAGTGCTATAGTGCTATTCCCAATTTTCCAAAGACAGTTGTACAAGATTGAACTCCCACCAGCAATGGAGGAGTGTTCCCCTTTCTCCACATCCTCTCCAGCATGTGCTGTCCCTTAAGTTTTTTAACCTAGCCATTCTGATGGGGTGAAATGGAATCTTAGAGTCATCCTGATTTGCATTTCCATTATGATTAATGATGCTGACTGCTTCTGTGAGTGCTCCTAGGCCATTAGAGAATGCTCTGTTGAGATTTCTCTGCTTAGCTCTGTACCCCATTTTTAAACTGAATATTTTTGGTTTGGTGGTGTTTAATTTCTTGAGTTCTTTATATATTCTGGATATTAGTCCTTTATCAGATGTAGGGCTGGTGAAGATCTTTTTCCAGTCTGTAGACTGTTGTTTCTGAGGTTCCATCATACAACAAGGACATTTTCTCAAAGAGGAGGCTTTATTTGTAATAACCAGAAACTGGAAGTGGCAAAATTGGATTTAAATCAGGTTAACCTTTGAAATGTAGACATCCATCCCTGTGCATGTGTGAGCCCAGGTGTGTGCGTGTGCACACATGAGTATGAGTGCACATGTGTGCATGTGTACGCACACACACTTGTTGTGTGTATGAAGTAATAAAGCTGCCCAAGTAAAGAAGGAAGGCTTGGGAGTGAGAAGTGCCAGAATGCTTTAGTGATGGAAATACGGGGGAGATCAAAACAAGAATTGAA
Organism: Meriones unguiculatus; assembly: GCF_030254825.1. NCBI lineage: Eukaryota > Metazoa > Chordata > Mammalia > Rodentia > Muridae > Meriones > Meriones unguiculatus. Next base: position 83,363,815 of record NC_083354.1, read on the forward strand.
ACAGTGGCACTTGAACCACATTCATGTCTCAGGTAGCATCTGCTTTCCTCCCTGTGCAGCCTGCCCTCTGTAGCTTCTGCTTTCTATGTACTTCTGTTTATATATGTAGCTTCCCTTGGAGTATCATGAGAGGATGTTTTAATGGAAAGGAAAATACATTTAAGTTGAGCAACTGATTGTAAAATCACGATTTTAGGCTTTCTGTGGACTTGAGGACCACTGCATTAATAATGCGCATGATATTTTTGTGGAAGCTCTCCTTCAGCCTCGTCTTCCTGTCAGGTTTTCTGGGGGTATCACTTTTTATTTACTTGAATGGCAGTGATTCCTGGGCTGGCTTCATGGTTACTGCAGTATTTTAGCTCTCGTTTGCTGAGCCTGACACTTTGTTTTCATAGTCTGCAACTGGGGACTGGTGAGTTTACTTTAGCTTGTCACCAGATATGACATGTATGTTTAAAAAAAAGCGCTGTTTAGCACAATTTATAGACAGCATTTTTTTATCATTCTAACATAAAACAAATAACTGTTAGTACATAGTTTGATACTTTTAAAAAAATACTCATGATTTTTATATAATCACAAAATGTTTTTGAGTTTTGCATTTTAATGATATGCAAAATGAGAGGGATTTAGGCTATTTTGCCTTTGTAGATTTAATTAGATTTTCTAGATTTACTGACTGTTTTCTAGCTAAGTGGAATTTCCACAACCATATACCGGCTGTTTGAAATTCCCCATTCACACACTACAAGGGATGCTTGGCAAATTGCAGCATAAACCAGAACCTTATTCACGTGTACAGCCACAACCAAGATGTGGTATCACAAACACTCAGTCAATATTTGCTAGTAAGTACTTGTGACTGTAGCATTTTATTTGGCTGTAGTTTCAAGGCCAGAAGTTAAGCCACTAATGTTGGTTCACATCTACAGTTCAGCAGGTAGGGGGCCAAAGGCAGAAGGCTTTCTGCAAATTTGAGAACAGCCTGGTCCATGTGGTAAGTTCTAGGCTCGTCTGAGCTGCTCCACAAAAGAAATCAAAGCAATGCAGGACAAACACAAACACTGAAGAGCCAGCAACACTGCAGCAGAGAGCATGAACTGCAAGGCGAGCCTGCTGAAAGCTCACTTAAGCAATGACCCTGTCACCATGCGACAGGCAAGCTGTTTAAATCCCTCTGTGCTTCAGACTTCCCATCTGTGAGTCAGAAGTGATGGGATTCTCATGATGTTTAATGTAACAGGCTCCGGGCAGTGGTCAGTACAGTGTTGTATGTACATTTCACAGAAGGCAGCGTTTAATTGCTGTTGGAGCCCCAGAGCTGGCCCTTGTTAGAATTCTGCAGCCACGGGCTGGGCTCTCAGCATTGCTGGCCTCGCAATTCAGTTTTCCAAGTGCCCCTGATTTCATCAACCCACGGTGTTTTAGAGAGGAAATGAGCAAATGAGCTCATGGGAATGACCAACGTAAAAGCCACAAGCTCCATTTATTAAACTGGCAGAAAAACATTTGAAAATAATTGTAATGGTGATTTTCTTCTCTAGCAGTAATTTCCCCTATACATTTTTGTTCATTTCTTTGTGTGTGTGTGTGTGTCCATGGCACATTCATGAGGAGACCTTTAGAGGATACTGGGTATCTTCTGCTTTTGCTCCTGCTTACTGCCTTGAGACAGGACTGGTTTTTCAGTGAGTTCCCAGAATCCACCTGTCTCTGCCTTCTACCCCTAGGATCACAGGTACACATGTCTTTATATAAGTCTTGGGTGTGTTAACTCAGGTCTTCCTTTTAGCAGAATATGCACTCTTACACACTGAGGCATCTCACAGCCCCTTTGTTAGATTTTCTTAGGTATTTTAGCCTCCATGTGTCAGAGATGGGCAACTTCAGTAGATCATGGGGGTGGAAACGTATGTGTGAGAGGAGAGAATATGAATATTCAGAAGCTCCACTTAAATATATCCACTCATTCCTTCAAGCCCCATTTCTCTCAGCTTGACCCTCTGGGCCAGCTTCATTGGATTTCCTAGGGTGTCCAGAGGATCTTGGGCAGGACTTTCTGTTTCCTTCTTGAACTCAATAGCCCAGACATCGCCCTCAAATTGGGTGGTCCTACTGGCTTGTTTGATGAACAGAGTAAGCAGTTGTAACTTAAAAAGCAGACTGGTATGTCTTACAGATCTCACTGGGACCTCTTAGAATAGTCCCTCAGGGAAGAGCTAGACCAGTGACAGAAGTCTGACCCTTCTGTTAGAGAGCCTGCTGGGCAGGTCATAATACTGCAGGGAGAAGAGACATAGAAGCCCAGAAAAGGCTAATGTTTATCCATCCCCACCAAGACCGTAGGTAAGTAAAGAGAACCACATTGGACTTCCAGATCCATTCAGCCACTGATCCAGTAACATCAAATGAATGTAAGTCAGCAAAAACAAAACAAAACAAACAAACAAAAAATGTTGAGCCCAGTGCTTGACAATCTGACTCACAGGCAATGCTCATATCAAGCCATTAGCTTTTGGATGCCTTGCTTGGCTGAGAACAGGAAACATCTCTTAAGTCTACATCTAGAACAGAGGGAAACCCACACTCGGCTTTCCCAGGGATAACTGCACAAATAGCCAGAGCTTTTATTTTATAATTGTGTGATTCCTTCCTTCAAAAGACTTACGGAGGGATCTCCATTACTTCTCAATTATTCATCAGTGGTAGACATTAGCTTAGACAACCCGAGGGGTCAAGTTCAATATTGTCTCACTTGGTCTTCTTAGGGTTCTGTAGTGTGGCAGCCATCCATTCTCTTAGTTACTACTCAGAGAGATGAAGGAAAAGCCAAGAAGAGTCTTGGTTTCATTTGGAAGTTTCTTATGTGACAAAAGAACGTGGGGTGTGAAAAGAAAATAAGTTGAGGTGATAAAGTTTGTATCAAGTGGAAAGCATGAGTTAACAAAAATGTAATAACAAAAAATGAAGGGTTTTATTCATTTTTCTAGTACAAGTGAGTTCACAGCTTATAAAATGAGTACCTGTCATATTAAATATGTGAAATACAGCCTGTAGTCCAACTAGAATATGCTCATGGCCTTATTAGCTCACGTCTTGTTGATACATTTAGTCCTTCACTCTAGGTATATTTTCTTTTGTTGTGACCATGACCCGTAAATCTCTTTCAACATGCTAGGAATCTAGGAATTATTTCTCAAATTGTTTAGCTATTGTGAGGCCTTGGCTGGTCTTGTTGACTTGACCCAGTGACTTGACACAAAATAGACTCCTATGGGTAGGGGAAATCTCAGTTGAGGAAGTAACTCCATCAGATTAGCCTGTGCTTATGTCCGTGGGACATCTTCTTGGTTAATTATTGATGATGAGGTCTTAGGCCACTGTGGGCGGTGGCGTCCCTGGGCAGATGGTCCTGGGTTGTATAAGAAAGTAGGCTGAGCAAACTACAGAGAGCAAACCAGTGAATGGCATTCCTCCCTGATCTCTGTTTTAGTCTTTTGCCTCCAAGTTCCTACCTTGACTTCCTGCCCTGACTTCCATCAGAGAATGAACAGTCATCTGAATATATAAGATGAAATAAACCATTTCCTTTCCGAGTTGCTTTCAGAGATTGTATTTATCACAGCAACAGTAAAAACAAGGTAGGATGGGCCTGGACAGAGGTAAAACAGAAGAGCTGTAAGCAAGGTCATGTGGAAGACCTCTCTGAAGGCTGGAAATGCTGTTGCATCGCTGCCACATTCATATGCATGCTGAGTAAGCTAAGGCAGTTCTTCCTCTCTGGTTACAGGGGAACTCCTTAACTCCTTCCAACGTGATTCCTCCACCATAATGCTGGGTTTCATTGATAGACCTATTTCCAAAGTTCATGTGCTAGTATCTAAGGCCTATGCATGTTTCTGTAAGGTAAGGTCTTCAAAAGCTCTGTTCACATATGAGATTTCATCAGTGGTGTTTTAATTTTGTGAATTTAACTCATAGTCCCTCAGTGTTGACTCCATGCGCTGCCTGAGAGAAACACCCACTTTATTCCCGTCAATCGAATGCAGTGTGAGCTGTGGCAGACAAGGAAACTTCCAGTAAACAAGAAAGAGAGGTGTTGGCCTATTTCCCTTCAGGAAATGAAAAAAGTTAACGAATTCATGGAATTGAAGATTTCATGTAAAATTAATGCACAATTTTGGAGAAGTATGTCTCATTGTTGGTTGCGTGATAGAATTACCAGAGGGAGAATTCAAAACAAAACAAAACAACAACAGCAGCAACAACAAAGCAACATCGAGGCCTCACTAGACCTATAAAACCAGAAAGGTTGCACATGAAACTCAGGCATCAGTAGTTTCCAAAAGTCCCCGGGGGATTCCCCTGTGTAAGCAAAATTGAAAAGCACTGTTGTGTAGTGACGGAGAATGGAATAGGACCGAACTAAAAGCAGCTAGCAAGAACACTAGATAAAGAAAGGTATGTGTTCAAGGACAAACTGTCGACTTTGGGAACAAAGTAGCCAATGATGTTTGTGTAGGGTTTTTCTCTCCATACCCAATAGCCCTATACCTCTCCCATACACTCCTGTCCTCCTACAACAGCTTACACCCACATGTCTTTGACAATGGCTGCTGGAAGCACCCCATTTTGACAAGCTTGGAGACCTGGACATTTCATGTCACATCCCCACATAATTCATTAAAAAAAAAAAAATGTGGGTGGGTGTTTTTGCCTCCAAAGGTCAGTGCCCATGTGCATGCAGTGTCTGCAGAGACCAGAAGAGGGCATCAGTTCTCTCTGGCGCTAGAGTTACAGATGGCTGTGAGCCACCATGTGAATTTTGGGAATTGCACTGTTCTATGGAAGAGCAGCCTGTACTCTTTACTGCTGAGCCATCTCCCTAGCTCCCACCCAAGACACACATTTCTTAAGTAATGACTCAGGATAATGGATGTGAATTATCCCGCTTGCTCTCCCCTAGTCAGTAAAATTCTAAAGTGCAAGCCGTACTAGTGCTTTTCAAAGAAACCATTGTGGAAACTTTTCCATAACAGCAAGGGCGGGGTGAGCTTTTGCCAGAATGTACGTCTTCACACTGCTTCCTTTTAAGAGAAATGATTCTCTATAAGAAATGCCAGATGAAACACTGTACTCACACATCACTGTAAGCTCTTTAGTTCATCATAGGCCAGTAGCATGGAGAGCATAGAGCTCTGCGAACCGTACCTTGGATAGAAAGAATTTACAGTGTCTCTAGAGCTCCATCGGTAGTGAGCAGGAGTCACCCACTGGGAACATGCTTTGACCCTGAAGCTTTTTCTAGACAACATTTCTATCTGACTTTCTGCATCCTGATTTTTCCTAGGATCTCTTGGTTATATGTCTGCTTCTAGAGAACCCAGTAAAACAGGTGATGAGGAATGTATTGGAGGATAAAACCCAATATTGTAAGAAGACCATTCTAACCAACTTGAAGAACAATTTAGAAAAAAAAATGAATGAGTGTAGGCAGGAAAAGAGATTGAAAACAGTCACAATATGCTCTTAGCTATCAAACTTAGGACTTGGCCTCATCCATTACTCAGATATAGATTTTTTCCTTTTAAAATCAGCATATATATATATATATGTATATATATCACATTAACATATATGCAAATGTAACTTGGGCATATTCTTCTTCTTCTTTCCCCAATTCTTCTTCTATGTCCCTAGTGGCTCCTTTTCAGTTTCATGACTTTCTGTTCCTTACTGGCTTCCGCCTAGAAAAAAAAGCACATCTTACCTGCTTTGTGAGGTTGCTTTCTTTCACTTCCTGCTGAGGTTTCTACTCATTTTAGGGGGGAAAAAAGTCCCTTTTCACCATTTCAGGCTTTGAATTATTTTTGAGGGGGTAGGGAAACTGGTCTGCATTTCACGAGGAAAGTCGGGAGGATGCCAACACTTTAGTGGAGATGCACTAGGAATGACAGGGTCCTTGTAAACTAAGACTTCCTCTGTGAGATTCCTGTAGGTATTAAAACTCACAGACTGATTCTGAATTACAGCATAAAGACACATAGGCATATTCCAAATACTGTACTAAGAATAAGTAATTAAAGCTCTTGAGTATATCTTTTTTCTCCCTCTGCGAATGAGGAGGATGAGGTAGATGACTCCTGAAGTGTCTTCCCATGCTAACATTTCGTGTTCAACAATAGTCATCAGATTGCATCAATTAAAAAGCACAAGACTTTATTCCAGTAACAATTGTCACTGCTCAAAACAAATCAACAAAATCCATCATTCTTTTCTGAATGACCAATTCTTTGCAGAGCTAACCTTTGCCCATCCTTCATAATGATATGTTTACTGCTTTAACTTTGCTTTGGAAATAGGAACCATATAATTGGGTTGATAAGGTCAGCATGCCAGAGTCTTGGAGAGAGATTGGATAGAATTTGTGACTGTGTATATTTGCCAAGACATGTTTTTTGTCATGTTTATTGTACTTTAATGATTAACTAAAAAGAATAAGCCTGCTGCATATGCTATTTTATTAATGCGCTGTCCTTTGTGGGGTTTTCTAAGGTAATTTAAAAACAAGAGAAAATAAAATTATTTGAGGATGCTTTGGGAAGAGGTGGACGCATTTGTACAATTAAATAGTAATGCAATAACACAGTGCTCTCAAGGCAGCTCACCACCAACTGTAGACTCCAGAGAGGATGTGGAAGGCTGTGTGAGATAGGTTTTATTTTTCTTTAGTTTCAAAGGAACCTGTAAATCAGGGCTGTGATTTTATTGATCAAGAAAGGCGATTTAACAGCGTGTTAAATCTTCTGCTTATTACTTTATCTCCTCTTGTCCCCAGACAACCCTTAAATACTGGAGTGTTTTGTAGACTCTCTCTTGTACCACTTCCCAGGCAGAAGTCCAGGCTTCCCGGTGGCTCTTCTCAGACACTCCACTTCATTGCACTAATTGCATTCCCTTTAGTTTTCTTGTTTTGAGTTTTGAGAAATTATTTTTAAAATGATAAGACATTGACCATGGATCTTAAGTGTACAGCTTGGCGAATTTTTCCGTATGTGTGCATTTGCATAAGTACTACCTAGATCATTTTAGTTTTAAAATGAAATTCAAGTAGTCTTCCTTTATCGTCTCTTCCTGGTCCAGTTACGGCTCTGATTGCCACCACCACAGCATTACTCTTGCCTGTTTCTTTTTACTTTATGGAAGTAGAATTGTGCATTTTGTCTGGCTTCCTGGATTCCACCATATATTACTAGGTTTCTGAGGGCTTCTCTATTCTTGTATGTGTGATGTGTGAACACGCACATATATGCAAGAACAGACTATATATATATGTATATATATATATGTACAATATAATTTAGAATGCATAGTGTACAATATATATTATATATATTTAAGTCTCTGGTTAGAATATTCCATTGAATGGATATATTATTCTGTTTACCATATGTATTTGATAGATTTTCATTTTCTGTAATTATGAATTGTGGTGGATTTCAACAAACATATTTAGTCATTTTGTTTTTAGTTATTGTAGCTAAAATTGTGACTGTTGGCTCATACTTCAGTTTCAGTAATTGCTGGTAAAGGGTTTCAAAGTGGTAGTGTTAGCTTTCATTCCCACCAGCCATGAAAGAGAGCCTTGGTATTTCAGCATTTGTTCTGATATATGATATTGTTAATGCTTTCAATTTTAGTAGATCTGATAAGTGTATGCTAGCATCTCATTAAAGTTTTTATTTTTGTTTCTCTGAAGAATAATGATGTAGAACATGAAAACTTACTTTGTGAAGTATGATTCAATTATTTTAATTATCCTTTTAATATTTATTTCCTCTGTACATTCTGATATATATGTGAAAAAATATATCAAATTTATAAATAATATATTCCTGGTGTCTGTGGCTCAGGTTTCCTTTATTAACGGTTTCTCTTTTCCTTTTGTGTTATGGAGGTTTAAGCCAGAGGTGCATACATGCCAGGCCAACAGTGATTCTAGTCACAGCCTTCCTGTACCCCTAATGATTGATTTATTTCCGATTTATTTCCTTCCTTCCTCATTTCCCTTCTTTTTCCTTTATGTAGTTTATGTAATTGTTTCATTTGATGAGAAGACATTGTTACTTTTAATAAATATAACATCATTATTTCTCTCTGTAGCTGAGCAGAAAACAGAGATGAACTAGAATTTATTGTCCAAATCTTTCCCTGGAATTTTCATGCCTTTAAAAGACTACAGTGAAGTTTTAAACTAGTTATAGGAGATGGATTATTTCATACAGTTGTAAGGTAGGAGAAAGAGTCTTCGTGCTTTTCATTTGGCCATCTCTTTAGAGCCCACCTGCTCTTAGGTTTCTCGTTAATGGTGATACACAGCTGTTCTTTCTTGAGAAATACATTGGACTGTGTGAAGGCCAGAGTCTTCTTATTTTTAATTATTAAGTATGTGAATTATAAAATTTATTTAATCCTTGATGAGTTCTTGATCATTCAGAATCTGGTTTATTAAACAGAAGTCTACTAGTTCCAATGACAGCATCCTGTTACTCCAAGCAAGAAAGATTTCTGCCGAAAGGTAGATTCTAGAATCAGTGACTTGAGGGTGCTAACAACCTTGTGTATATATCACCTGAGTGTGCAAACACCATTGTACATATGTGACCTGAGGGTTCAATCATTGTCATATCTACTTTTCTCTCATTGTTGTTGCTATCTGAATCAAATATAGATGGGCTTATCAGGTAAACAAACAAGCAAACAAACAAACAAAAAAAACCCCACCTCGTTTGTAAATGTCAACACTCTTATTACTGATGTCCGGTACCTCTCTCACGCATCTCGAAGGGAAAAAGAAAGCCTTTTGTGCCTTTCACTTTTGAATGTAATAATTCTACTGATAGATTTGATCATCTTGAGTCACCTATCAGGCTATGTGAACAAGGGGAAAGTAAAATCACTGTCATTAAGCCCAGGATGAAATGAAGAGATGAGCTTCCCCTCCCCCAAGAGAATAAGTAGGTATGCTACTGCCAGGAAAAGGTAAATATAAGCACCAGGCAGGCAGAAATAACAGTTGTTTGCTACAGAGAGAAGATAAGGTGAAACTTACTGTGCTATTGGTTGAATATCAGTCAGAAAATACTTTTTTTTTTAACTTTTTTTTTTTGAGACAGGGTTTCTTTGTGTTGCTCTGGCTGTCCCTGGAACTCACTCTATCAGCCAGGCTGGAGGAGACACACCTGCTTCTGCTTCCTGAGTGCTGGGATTACAGCCATGTGCCATGACTGCAGCCCCAGAGAACACTTTTAAAGTGCCTGGTAGAGAGTAGAGGCACAATGATTATTTGCTGAATTTGAGCTACTTTTTTACCTTCTGCTCTCAAAATTGGAGCCCTAAAGACAATTTCAGATGTCTAAGGATTGAGAAAGGAAGTTTCAAACTTTTGTGCATTCTCAAGGTCAAAATCACTCTATATATTGGAAACAAACTCTGCAATGCTTCTCTCACTAGATCCAGGGACACGCTCCTGATACTAAAGCATGGGACCCCAAGTCTCCTACATCATCATCCTGAAAGGGTTGAAGGCAAGGTTCAGTAATTGCTGACAGAACTTGGTTGTCAGCCCTTCTCATTTCTAAAGATTTTTTCAACAAGAAAATAAGATGCTTTACGGCTATTACAATGACATTGAAATGACTGATAAACAAGTAATTCATAAATGACTGATAAAAATCGTGGGCACTTTTGAATGGGCACCCTTGGAATGTTAACTCTACAGAAATGAGTTACAGAAATTGCACAAGGAAACTTGTTTTCTCTTTAGTCCTTATTTCTAGTTGTTGTACTAGCTACTTTTATGTAACCTTGACACAAGCTAGAGTCACCAGAGGAGGGACCCTCAAGGGAGAAAATGTCTCCAAAAGATCTGACTGTAAGCAAGCCTATAGGGCATTTGCGTAAGGAGTGAATGGTTGGGAAGGGCTCAGCCTATTGTGGGTAGTGCCATATGAGTGTGTAAGCTGAAGAAACCATTTTCCCCCTAAGTTGCTTTTGGTCATGGTGCTTCCTCACAGCAATGGTCACCATAACTAAGACACTAGTCATACAATATTTATTTTGCCATCTTTTTAAGAAACCTCTTTCTCCTAGCCATGGTATTAAATGTGGTAGATATCTGTATTATATTGAAAACATATACTGTATTTTCAATTATCAAATATGTGAATTATGAACTTTACTTAATTCATTAAGGCTTTTTTTTGATCACTTGGAATGTGTCTATTAATTAAAACTCTCCTAGTTGCAAGTGACAGAAACCTAAACCATCCCAAATAAAAAAGAGAAATAGGGGATTTGAGTAGATCGTAGATCTGAGACAATTTTGTGTCTCTCAGGCTTTAGCACCAGAATCATCTGGAAAGATGGTCAAGGAGCAGCTTAGTATGTTTACAGATAAAGATAGGTTGGAGCCTCCAATTGGTATTCTAACACATTCTTAATGATGCTGCTTTGAGCTGTACAAAGCACACACATAAAGAACTAGATCACAGAAAAATTCATCAACACTTGGGTATAAAATAATTTGGGGGGCATCATATTTTAACTGACTAGCAATATTTACAATTTAAACAATCTTCTTTGTTTGTTTGTTTCCAAATAGAATCTTTACTGCAAAAGCAATACTACTTGCTCCTCAGTTCACTTTTATAATTAAAATTTGTCGAGAGGTAGGTTGAAGGGTAGATCTATAGGCTAAATTAATTTCTTGGAAGTCATACAACTGTACAAAGAAAGTATAAATAACACTTTTCGAATCACTTGCTTTTCTGTTCTTTCTCATTGCGAGTAATCCTAACCTTTGCTCCGAGGCGACCCATATGGTCAGCCTAATGGGATTTTCTGTTTTGCTTGTTTGTTTTTCTTTGCTTTGTGTGTTCTCATTGTGCACATACCGGGAATCAGATGCCCCTTAACAGCACTTCCAGCTGAGATGAAAAGGGCTAATGCTGAATGCTGCCATTTCTAGTCCTGGTCACCAGATGAGTCAGAGACCTCTGCAAAGAGCTGAATCACAGGACTTTCCTTTCTTTTGGTCACGACCAAGGTATTGCAGCTGAGCTAGCACAGAAATTAAAATCTGGGGACAAGAATACTTTTATTTGTAAAAATGTCAGGTCAATATTGACATACAATAAATCATGCTGAGAGTAGCATGAGGGATGGGGAAGAAGGCAGATACCACAGTGACAGCTCCAACGAATGATGGCTTTGTGCACTTGTGTAACTTGGAGCGACCATGGCTTTCTCCACTGAAGTATCTGGGGTTTTCGTGCCTTCTCTTATGTCCATCTTCTTTTCAAAGGGCCTCTCCATCCTCTTCTCTCCACCTGCTCTCTCTGTTAGCATCATTGTCAGCTATATCTCTTTCCATGCGGCCAGGAAAAGCACTTCCACTGGAAACCAGGTCTAGCTAGTGCTTACGGTTGGTAGTCCTCCACATCACTCCCTTAAACTGAGTTGCCCTTTTTTCTTAAAGTTGGTAGCTCTCCAAAAAAACAGACCGTTTAACTCAGCAGCCCCTTTGCTTACAGTGGGTAGCCCTCAGAAAGGAACAACTGTTTCGATTGTTTCGGTAGCCCCTCTTCAAACTTTAGGTACACGAGACTGAGCGCTTCTGGGTCACGTGCCCTTCACTGTGCTAAGCGGTTGCAGGCTGTTGGAATAGCATTCAAGCTGCTAAGCCTGTACCACACACCCACCTCCGCTGGGAGCAGGCAGTGTATTTGGTTATACTGAAAACATGGAGAGGGTTTTTTAAGGGTTTATCCTACTGAGACTAGTTAGAAAGGCAGGGAAATTTGGGGAACACAAGAAGGAAGAGGAGCTTTTGACCTTGGAATCCAGTTGGGGCCTCTTGCCATCATTAAATCAAGAATTCCACCATAATTGAAGATGCCCAAGGCCTTTTTCTTTCCCAGAAATAAACCTGGAATTGTCTAGGAGTCACACCAGAAACTCCATTTACAGGGGAAGATATTATATTAAGGTCATTGTACAATCCTAGTGGCTTTGCTTTGACATTTTCAGACTATAATTCTATCTAAGGCATTTGTAAGGTCACCAAAATGCTAGAGTCATGGCTAATGCTGAGACCAGTAACTGTTCTTCAAGGAGCCCAGATCTACATCGGGTATGCAACTCTCAGCGATCTCTCTCCTGTTCTTCTGTGGATCTTCATACAGAGTGCCTCTTTTTTCCTCCCTCCTTAACTCTGATGCTTAAGCCTAGATGAAAATGTTCTTAACAAAATCTCCAACTTTGCTTCATACACTAGTAATCCTAAAATTCTTTTCTGTGTCTAAGTCATGAATTTTTGGTTCAGCCTGGGTCGAGGTATGTAAAAATCTAGAGAAACTTCTCAAGGGAGAGGGGCAGTGCGGAGCTGTGTCTGTGTACCCTAACCACTGACAACAGGCAATTATGACTTTTGGTGCCCAGATAAAAAAGGAAAGATGCCATTTAGCCTAATTTGCTATTGTCTTGGATGGTTATACTTCAGGATGATTACATTCATAATGGGAATGTGCTTCTTGAAAGAAACAATCAACACACACTTATAAATGAACATTTAGATGTATGCAATTAGACAGACCTTAAAACTTCATGTTTAGTAAGTGTTCCATCTACAACGAACAGTTGGGGAAAGTGTAGATTAGCTGTCCTCTTGATCATACTGAAATCTCCAAAACACAAGCAGGATTATGTTTTGAAGTCATGTTAATCCTGGAAGTTGAACGAAGTCTGTGAGCTGAGAGCGGGTGGCAGCTTTTTAACAGCGGCTCCCCAGGACCTAGGCAAGGTGATTAGACTCCTAGGTGAGTAAGAGCAACTTAGAGAGCGCTCCCTCACAGGAAAGTCTGTGTACAGTTCAAGTTCTGTCAATTAAAGAAACACCCACAAAAAGCTCCAGGACTTATTTTCAGCACGTGTATGGAGTGCTAGGAAATAATGTACCATCCAGGCCGGTGTTAGCACCTCCAAGTAGCTCATCTACAAACTAGATTAAAACGGCGATGTGAGTGGGTCTGTGGGAGGACACATTTACACAACGGATCTGTTATTTTGATGTTTCTTCTGGTCGTTTTGCCTGATTTTGTTTCTCGTTTTTTGGAGATAGGATCTCTGCAAAGCCCAAGGTAGCCTCAAGCTGTTTGTGTAAATAATGAAGACCTTGAACTTCTAATCATTTGCCCTGGACTTCTCAAGGGCTGGGATTACAGGTGCCACCAAGTCTGGCTTTTTAAGTGTTTCCTTTTCAAATTCAATCTTCTCTTCTTCCAATGCATACTCTATATGTAATGTACAGACATTTATTCTGGAAGCATTTCCTACATAATTACTTTTCCAGAGTTCTAAAGAAGTCATTTTCCTCTTTGGGATACCCTAGATAGCCATGTTGTGCAGTGAGTTCTGTCTCCAGCCCTGTGTTAGGTTCTGTTGGTTTGGTCCCTATATTCAAAGTGGAAGTTGGATGTCTCACATCTTTCCTTCCCCTAGGTCAGGGTCATCACACTCTGCTTCCTCCTTTAAGGAAGAGAAATGGCATCTCAGAACCACTGCAGAGGAGCTACCAAGTGCAGGCTGAACCCACGACCCAGGAGCACGGCATGTGGGGCTTCTGTAGATGGAGAGAGCATTCCCTTTTTAGACAGATGGGAGTAGATTTTGAGGAAAGGGGTCTGGAATGTAGTGTGAGGCCTGGCTGCCTTTGCAGAGCCTTACCCTGCTCCCCAGTTTTACATCACTGCTCAGCTGAAACCATTTGCTGTGGCTGGGCTCTCCACCATGAGGAGCACCGTCCATTTTAAGAGAGATGAATCTACACAAACCAGCACCAATGAAACTGCCCTTTGTTTGTGAGGGGACCATCCTGCCTCACTGACATTCCGGCCCAAGAAGCCTATCTGGTGTCCTGTTCTAGCTTGTTTAAAAAAAAAAAAAAAGACAAAGGTAACATAAAAATAGTACCATGCATTGCAAAATCAGTGAGGTTTGAAACAGTCAATTTGATTTTTTCAGGTAGCCAAGGTTAAGAACATTTTAATGTTTTTAAAGAAATGTATTAATTTTTGCTGGGAAGGAAAAGGGTCTCCTTTAACTCCAGGTTATTTCTTATTTAGCTGTTGGGAAAGTCGTTATTGGAATTACAAGTCTTGGGTTCAGAGTTAAGAGTCCAGTTAAGTTCTGTTAACAGTTCTGCCTGCTCCTACAGAAGCCCTGAGGTTGGATTCCCAGCACCCATCTGGTGGCTCAGAGAGTCTGATGCCCTCTTCTAGTCACTAAAGGCACTGAACATGATGCACAGACAAACATTCGGCAAATGTTCATACACATAAAATAAAAATAACCCCAAGCCTATTTTCAAAAAGGAATGCCCGAATCTTATGCTGAAGAAAAATTCTAGAACACTCAACTAGCTTCCCTAATGGGATTGCCATTGTTCTGCCTGCTTCAGCCATCAGATGGTTTGTTAAGCATTTTACTATACACTGTTTCAAAACTTAAATTTATTTTTATAATTTTAAGAGACTTTTTTAAACATGAGGAGAGGTTTTTTTTTAAAAAAAATAGTTATTTCCTTTAAGATAAAAATCATAAATTTGAGGTTCACATATTTGTCTCTCAGTTCTCATTTTCTCTGCTAGCCATGGTCCATATCTTAAAAAAATCTCACAACACAGTTTAAAAAAAAATAGTCACAAGTGCAATTTGACTGAGACTGTTTTTGTGGTTTTTTTCAAGTAATATAAGATTGAGTATCCTTGCAATGCAGTTAAGAAAAATGGCACAATCATTTCCCCCCAGATTTAAAGAACCACCCTGACATCTGGTGAATTCTAAGCTATTATGAACCAGTACGATCTGAGCATGCAGTTCACATCCAGGGGGAATCTCTGAGCCACTCTGAATTTTCCCCTGTGTTCAACACACTTTACCTCATAGCTGTAGAAGAAGCAAAGTAATTACTTACAAATAAGTAATTTACTTGCTTAGCAAGGGCTTCTGATCATGTTATGGTGGCTTTTATTAAATTTTCCACTAACATAATTATTGCAGGGAATCTCACCACATAAAGTAAACACTTCATTTGGCTCAAGATAATTAAAAAAAAAAAAACACACAACTAGTTTACACCTGCCTTCACCATTTCCATCCTCCCACCCCAGTGGTCTAGTTCATCTGCCAGAGGAAGTTGTAGGAACAGTCACCTAAAACATACTTCAGCATAAGGATGCCATGTCCAAACAATGGAGAGAAACCCCACTAGGATGATGCTAGGAATATAACCACAAGATAACGGTGACATTTCACCATCCTATGACATTCTCGGTTCCTCTTCTGTGTGATTTAGTGCCATAGAATTATAGACAGTTTGCTGGCTTGAATGGTCTCCAAGTTGTAGCTTTTCTGTTTTTGTTTTCAATTTTTAGATGAATGCCAGAAGTAACAACAGGAAGCTTTTGCCTAAGGCCCTATCACTACCCAGAATGAGAACAATGACACAGTCGTGTTCTCAGTGTTCAACAACACGACATGCTTGTCTCTGGGAAATGGGAAGCTACGTGTCCTTAGGAACTTCCTGATTAGTCAGTTAAAGCATAAGGGTTTTAGTAGGAGTGCTGTAGGCAGCTATATCACCAATACCAAGAAAAATACATTCCTTGGGGGGCAGGGGAGAGCAGGCATTCCTATAGGGTGCCCTTGGCTCTCTGACTCTACACAGAGGCTTCCAGCACAGATCTCTCTTCCGGGTAATCACTGAAAATAAGACTCTGGCCAGCTCATGCAGCCCAGGGGATGGGATGGTGAGGCGCTGGGAAATATACACTTAGTTAATGAAGACCAAGGCGTTACCTCTTCCTTTACATTGCCAAGCTCAGGACAAGAAAGAAGCTCAATCCTTGCAAGCTGGGCTTCCTGCAGATGCCATCTGGCTTTGCTGGCACTCCTTGCCCTTGTTGGCAGTGCGCACACGGGGGAAGTGTCCTGGATAGGGTAGTGGCTTTCAAAGGCCAGCAGCAGTCTGTGAGCCTGTAGACTGTACTTTGATCATTAGTGAAGGTTCACTGCAGAGTTCTATAGTTTGCACCGTCGTCCTCTCCTTGTTGCGTGCAGGGTTTAGTGAGAAGCAAGAGTCTAAAGTCAGGTGCCAGAGGAAGTTATATAAAATATGGTAGAGGTTTAATGTCAGGTTGTAATTTGGTGCTACTTTTTGACCCTTCCATAGCACATATGCCCCTGAGTGGCTAGAACCTCCTCCACCAACAGGCTGTATAACCAGTTTGTGACAACTGTGTGTGACAGTTCATTTTAATAGACAACTACGTTGGATTAAACAACACCAAGGAGATGAATGAGGTATATCTCTGTGTGTGCCCACAAAGATGTTTAAGGAGAGGGTTAAACTGAAGGAGTGAAGGCCAGTCCTAAATGAGGGTTGCATTATCCCATGGGCCGGGAGCCAAACCTTAATAAAAAAGGGAAGTAGGAGAAAGTCAACGCTATTCATCTGTTTCTATTTCCTGACTGTAGACACAATATGACTGTTGCCTTCTATTCAAGTAGCCACAATGCCCCCACACTGAAAACTGTCATCCAAAATAAATACTTCCTCTTTCAAAGTCTTTCTAAGTTCTCCACAACACTGAAAAAAATAACTTGCAGAAAAATTGGTACTGAGAAGTGGGGTCTGGTTATGAAGAACTGACCATGAGTTTCCCAAGCTTTAGAGTTGGTTTGTGGGAGGGATATGGAAGAGCTGGGAGTTTGAATCTAGACAAACAAAGAACTTAATGGACTGTTTGGGTAGGAATATCCATAAAGATTATGATGATAAGACATGATCAGTGGAGGGCAAGCTCCTGCGGTTTCAGAGCAAAGCAAGGAATTTCACATCATACACCCTGATTGTACTCATTTCTCAGTCCTTCCATGTTCACCCTCTCCACCTTTGTGACTGTCCCTCCCTACAAATTAAAAATTAAAATTAAAATAAAAACAGTTCAATTTGTATTATCTATATATTTACTGCAGCTGACTTGTTCCCCTCCCATACCCTTGCCAGAAGCCATCAATTGTGGAGAGTGGCTAGAATTAGCACCCTCACCACACTTTTAAAGAGTTCTCTTTGATGGCTTCCTGCTTAGACTGCTGCTTTTTTGCGGGGTGGGGTGGGGTGGAGCTAGAGGCTGCGACAGAGGCCTTCCAGGTCTCTCTTTCTCAACCATGCATCTGTCATCATTGATAGCACTGTGAAAGTTGTTTCGTCACTCTTTACGGTCAGTACGAGTGTGAATCGTGAGCTTCTACATGCTTACAGATCACAAACATGATTCCTGGCTACAGTAGGACCATGGACCCAGACAAGACCCTCAGAGGCAAACTGGACCACAGACATCATCATGGACTCAGGTGGCAACACCCTACCCCCATCAACAAGATGGCTCCCAACAGTAGCACGGCCCAGACATGGTCCATGGCAGCAGCAAGGACCATGGGGGTGGAGATCCTGAACTCACCTGTGCATGTGAAGGTCAGAAGTTGGTGTTAGGGGTTGTTCCCCTGTTCCTCCCCACCTTATTTTTTGAGCTAGGGTCTCTCCCTCAGAGCTTTCCATTCCAGCTGGAGAGCCTGGTCAGAGAGTTTCTGGATTCTGCCTGTCTTCATCTCCCAGCACTAAGGTTACAGGCGTGTGCTTTCACGCCCAGCTTGTAGGTGGAAAATGGGGGTCTGAACTCAGGTTCTCATCCTTTCACAGGAAGCTCTTCCCGAGCTGTATCCCCAGGGCCCACCTGGCACTTTTCATTGCCTTCCAAAATACTGCACAGATCCCTGCCTTATAACCTTTCATGTTTATATTTTCTGGATGACTTGTGAACTTTTTAGCTATCCCACACAGTTTCTTACTTCTAATTATTCTAAGTCATGCAATTACTTCTAGCATCAGTTTTACTCTGTGATTGAGATTGTGTTTAAAGAGATTTGCATTATCCTGTTTTGTCATCTTATAATTGTTTCTTATATAACCATTGTATCCCTTAGAGATGCTCAAAACAAGCAAACAATTAAACAAAAGCCTTGTCTTTCCATCCCAAATATTTATCAGCTCCTACCATGACATTGTTTTAGCTCAGAGAATAAAATGTTATTATATAATAATAAATTATAAAATTATAATAAATTATAAAATAATAAATTATAAAATAATAAAATATTTATAATTAAAATTTATATATAATTTACAATATAATAAGTTATAATACTTACCCAGAGTTATAAGCATTATTAGAAACTGCCAACCTATTATCTTTGTTGCACATCTGTATACTTTTTCTTCAGGAAAAATCTGTGGTAGACTTTTGCCTCTTTATTTTTTTCAAGAGCCAAAATTTTATTCAAATTTATAGCAGATAAGGTAGTAAGATTCAAGGTTAAGGTACTATTTTTCATAGAATGTAAGGAGTGCTGTGAATAAAGCATTTTATGGTCTCTCTATTTAGTGTGGAATTATGGGTACCCAACTAAGGATTAATAATATACATTAGGCAATTATTATTAAAACCATTGAATGCAATTAATTTTTTTCTGTAATTTTGTCTTTTTTTCTTTTAATTCTTTTTTTCATATATCGGATGCTGACCATTCCTCTTCATCCTCCCTTCCAAGCTCCCTCCGCCCCATCCAGTCTTTTTCCATTTCCCTTCAGAAAAGGGCAGGCTACCCTGGAGATGTCAACCAAACATGGCATATCAAGTTTCAGTAAGACTAGGTACCTCCCCTCATATTGAGGTTGGACAAGGCAACCCAGTAGGAGGAAAAGGGTACCAAAATCCAGCGAAAGAGTCAGATATCCTGCTGCTCCCACTGTTAGTAGTCTCACAGGAACACTAAGCTACACAACCATAACATGTTTGCAGAGGGCCTAGGTCAGACCCATACGGGCTCCATGGTTGTTGGGTCAGTCTCTGTGAGTCCCTATGGGCCCAGGTTAGTGGGTACTGTGGGTTTGCTTGTGTGACCCTTCTGGTTCCTACAATCCTTCCCCTCTTCCACAGGATTCCTGGACCTCTGACTAGTGTTTGGTTGTGGGTTTCTATATATCTTTCCATCAGTTGCTGTTGCTGGATGAAGTCTCTCTGATGACAATTATGCTAGGCTCCTGTCAAAAAAAAATAGCAGAAAATACTAAGAAACATTTCATAGACATTTTTTTTCCTTGCTGGTTGTGTTTGGCTCTATCTTAGGTCTCTGGGCTATGCAGTCTCTGTGTCCTGGCCCTAAAGGCAGTGTCAGGGGTGGGCTCCCTCTCATGGCATGCGTCTTAAACTGGACCAGTCATCAGGTGGCCACTCCCACAATTACTGTATCACCTTTGCCCAGCGCATCTTGTAGGCAGGACAAATTGTAGGTAGTAGGTTTTGTGGCTGGGTTGGTGTCCAAATCCCTCCACTGAAAGTCATGTCTGGTTATAGGAGATGGTCAGTTCTGGCTCCATTGCCCTCATTACTAGAAGTCATAGCTAGGGTCACCCTCATAGATTCCTGGGTGGTTCCGTTCCACTAGATTTATAGCTCATTCCTAAGATGGCCTCCAATTCCAGTTGTTTCTTCCAGGACTCTCTCTCTCCATCCTTCCCCACCTGATTCCTCCTGCTCCTGCCCCAACCATCCCAATTCACCCACAATATCTAGTCTATTTCCCTTCCTCAGGAGAGTCATATGCTCTTCCCTCAACCTTGAGCCTTCATTATTGCTTAGCCTGTCTGGGTCTGTGGATTGTAGCATGATTATTATTTACTTAATAGCTGTTATCTACTTGGAGTACACATACTATGTTTGTATTTCTGGGTCTGGGTTACTTAACTCAGGGTGATTTTTGTTTCTAGTTTTATCCATTAGCCTGCAAATTTTATGATTTTTTTTAACAGCCGAGTAAATCTCCATTATGGAAATGTACCACATTTTCCTTATCCATTCTTTAGTTGAGGAACATCTAGGTTGTTTCCAGTTTCTGGCTGTTATGAGTAAAGCTGCTATGAACATAGTTGAGCAAGTGTCCTTTTGGTAGGAAGGAGCATCCTTTCAGTGTATGCCCAGGAGTGGTATAAGTGGGTTGTGAGGTAGAGGGATTCCCAGTTTTTCCAAGAACCCTCCATACTGACTTCTAAAGTGGCTATACAAATTTGTACTCACACCAGCGATGAAGTAGTGTACAATTGCTCTGCATCCTCGTCAGCATGAGCTGTCACTTGTGTTTTTGATCTTAGTCATTCTGACAGGTGTAAGACAGAATCTCAGAGTTGTTTTGATTTGCATTTCCCTGATGGCTAAGAGTGCTGAACATTTCTTTAGGTGCTTCTTGGTCATCGAAGATTCCTTTGTGGAGAATTCTGCTCTTTTTTTTTAATTGGATTTTTTGGCTTGCTGATTTTTTGCCTAGCCTCTTGAGTTCTTTATGTTTGGGAAATTCTCCTGTCAGATGTGGAGTCAGTGAAAATCTCCTCTCGTTTTGTCTTATTAATGGTATTCTATGCCTTACAGAGCTTTTCAGTTTCATGAGGTCCCACTTATAAATTGATGATCTTAGTGTCTGAGCTGTTGGTGTTCTGTTCAAGAAGTTGTCTCCTGTGCCAATGTATTGGAGGCAACTCCCCAATTTCTCTTTTATCGGTTCAGTGTGTCTGGTTTTTGTTGAGGTATATGATCCGCTTGGACTTGAAATTTATGTTGAGTGATAGATATTGATCGATTCGCATTTTTCCACATGCCAACACCTGGTTAGACCAGCACCATTTGTTGGAGATGCCTTTTTTTTTTTAATTGTATATTTCAGGCTCCTTTATCAAAACTCAGGTGTCACACTCAGGTGTGTGAGTTTAAATCTGTATCTTTGATTCACTTTCATTGGTAAATGTATCTTTTTTTTTTTTTTTTTTTTGCCAATACCATGTTGTTTTTATCACCATAGCTCTGTAGTACAACTTAAAATCAGGAATGGTGATACCTTCAGAAGTTCTTTTGTTGTATAGGATTGTTTAAGCTATTCTTGTTTTGTTTTGTTTTTAACATATGAGGTTGAGTATTGTTCTTTTAAGGTCTGTGAAGAATTCTGTTGGACTTTTTATGGGGATTGTGTTGAATCTGTAGATGGCTTTTGGGAAGATGGATGTTTTTATGGTTATTCCTACCAATCAGTGAGCATGGGAGATCTTTAAATCTTCTGATATCTTCTTCAGTTTCTTTCTTCAAAGACTTGAAGTTCTCGTCATACATGTCTTTCACTTGCTTGGTTAGAATTACTCAACTCAAATACTTTACATTATTGTGGCTGTTGTTTCCCTAATTTCTTTCTCAGCCTGTTTATCATTTATATAAAGGAAGACTACTGATTTTTTTTTTTGAGTTAATTTTGTATCCAATCACTTTGCTGAAGGTGTTTACCAGCTAAAGGAGTTCTCTGATAGAAGTTTTGGTATCACTCATATATACTATTCATATCATCTGCAAATAATGATACTTTGACTTCTTCCTTTCCAAATTGTATCCCCTTGATCTCTTTCAGTTGTCCTATTACTCTAACTAAAACTTCAAGAACTATATTACATCAACACGGAAAAAGTGGACAGCCTTGTCTTGTCCCTGATTTTAATGGGACTGCTCTAAATTTCTCTCCATTTTATTTGATGTTCTGCCTTTCTTTTTAAATCTGAAACTTGAATGCAATCTTCCTCCTTGTGGATTTTCATAAAATATTTTTGAATTTTTGACTTGGAGTGTTATGTCCTATATGTATAAAGTATTAGTTTTTAGTGGAGATGGAGAGATGGCTTAGTGATCAAGTGCTTGATAAGGGTGGGGGCCTGAGTTCAGATCTCCAGTGTCCACGTAAAAATGTGGGCATGGCAGTGCCCACTTGTAAACCCAGTGCTGGAGGGAAAGAGGCACTCAGACTCCTGCAACTCACTGGCCAGCCAACCTAGCTGCATTAGTGAGATACTGGCTCAATAGGGATCCTACCTCAAAAACTAAGGTAGAATGATGGCAGAGGTATCTGATGTCAGTCTGCGGCCTGCACACACCTATAGCTACCCATTCACCCACACAGCCATTCATGCCCAGAAAGAAAAAATGAAAATGTGAATGCATATTCAGAAATTTCAGAACAGGCCCAGGAAACTTGAGTGTGTGACGGCATCAAATGACAAATTGTTCAATTTCTTTTCTGGGGCAATAGAGAAGCTTGGAAGATGTGTTCTCGGAAGTCTCAGAATATTATTTTTTCTGCTTAGTACTGTGCTAAGGAATGGTTTCCATAAGGGAGACTCCTGCAGCATTTAAGGTAGTCTGGAAGGATTCCAACTCCTGAGGCAGTTAAGCACTTATTAGCATAAGATTAGAGATGATCTTCAATTCATGTGTTACACTGAAAATCCTTTTGTTTTATTTTTCCCCATGAAGAACCTGTCCAAGTTCTAGTGAGTATGTTTTGGCAGAAAAAAAAAAAAAAAGCTGAGAGGATCTGGATGCAGAGGTCAACATTTGCCTTAAGAAATGGCAGGATGTGATTTCCTTTACACTGGCTGATGCCAGGTCTGGAGCTATTTCAGTGGCATGGGTTGAATATTGTGCGAGTTGTCCAGCTTTTAAACTGAAGGGAATTTATGATTGCTACTATGCACTATCTTCCATGGAGGGTTTTAGGATGCGTGATGACAGAACAGAGTCACACTCTCTTCCTTTGGAAACTCTCAGGGAATGCCAACATCGCCTCAATAGATAAAAGGTCGGTCAGGCTGGGCCCGTTTCAAAACGCTGTGGTGCCAGAATATGAAAACAGGATCAGCTCCAAGTCGGAAACAGGTGTGGATGCTAGAGACAAAGGGACGTTTTGCCAGTTTGAAAGCATAGCAGAGCGTACTGAGAGGTGACAAGTAGTAGGCTGCCCGGCCAAGCAAGCTGTCGCTGTGGAAGGTCCTGCAAGGCTTGTGAGTGGCACCCCCCCAGGCTGGCAGGGCCAAGGAAAACAGAGCATTAGACCCGACAGTTGGTTGCGCGTCGGGTACAAAGCATGCATCTGGCTTCTGAAGGCCTGGCCTGACAGCAGACTCGGCCTCCTACCTGATCAGCTCTGCAGTCTGTGGCGCTGTGAGGGTGAAGCCGAGGCAACCACAGTGGGAGAATATGAAGAATCCCAGACGTTAAGTCCATAATACGCCAGGACTAAGACCCACCCCAGAATATTTGATGACGTTTGCTGTATGTCATGGAAAGCCCAGGACTTTTCGCGCGGATTGACAGTTTTAGTTCTTACAATCTACGAGGCTGAAACTATCATTTCCCTAACCTTACAGTAGGAAACCGAGTCACGATAAGATCAAGAGTATAAGCATGGCTAGTAACAGTGCAATCCGGGCATTCTGCTTCAAAAGCCGGGGGCTAAACACCATGCTAACTTACCCACAATTGCAAAAGGCAGCAAAATCATAAAGAGCTTTACAACCGTTTGGAAAAGGTGTTGTATCTCATCTCTCTCTTTTTATTTATTTTTCTTTGTTTTAAATCCCCACTTTATTGAATATACAATTTTTTTTGTTTTTTTTATGTGTAATTTTATTATTACTGTTTACAGTTTATTCATTTCGTATCTTTTTTGAGATTCTAAGGATCACCGTTTAATTTATGCTAGGGTCAGTTTTGTCACCTGTAGAATGAGGAAAGTGCTGCTAACATCATCATACTTAGGAGGACTAAGTAATAGATGTTACCTAATAATCCCTGTCTGGCAACAAATGCTGGTTCCTTTTCATTCTTCCTTTCATTAAGAAATCCGGTCTAGTGTGGCCATTGTCACAGTAAATTCTACCAGAGTGGACGCAGGACTAGCCACAGGATTATCATCATGGATTGCTGCAGCCATGAATCATCTGAAGGAATGGGCGGGCATGGGAGCGTTAGCAGGCCTTCTGGTGTTGGTCTCCTTGGTTTGCCTGTGGTATATATGCAAGATTAGAGTCTCACAACAGTGTGATGCAGCCATGATCATTCAGGCCTTTACAGCCATTGAAGTAGGACATTCTCCCCAAGCATGGTTGGATACCATAAAAAGCTAAAATGATACGCTCAGGATGCGAGGCTAAGCACTGCACTCAGGGTCAGCAGCTTTCGACCCAGAGAAGAGCATGTCTGATTGCATGCGGGTTGATGCCCCAGGTCCCGCCTCTGAGAAAAAGGTATCGGACGGGTCTGATGCTCTTTGGGTGGATGACACCTAAATGAACATCGGTACAAAGTCCCAATTTATTTCTAATATCAGAGATCAGACCTCTACTCTTGCCTGATGCGTCTAAAACAAAAAGGGGGAACTGTAGAGAGCTGCGGAATGCCGCGCCTTAAAGATGGAGCTGGTTTCTGCCTTCCACCTTCCCGATGGTGAGTGCTCTCTGTCACGAACAATTCCACATTTGGCTAAGGCTGAGGATCTGGCTTGCTTCCATGTATGTGGACCTATCTGCATTGCCCACGTGGCACTCCTGGGTTGGCTACCCAGAGGCTATTTAAGCTGTGGGCTGGCTTTCCCCAGGGTCCAAGGATTGTTCAAGGTTTCTGAATAAACTGTATTGAAAATAAATAAATAAATAAATAAATAAATAAATAAATAAATAAAGGATTTAGTAATGTGAAAGTTAAAAAAAAAAAGAAAAGAAAAGAAATCCAGTCTAGGAATAAGATTGTTCCCTGGAATAGGGCTTGGCCAAGCTTGAGAAGGCCAAGGATGCTGCAGAGGAAGGGAGGGTGGAGGGAGGTCTTACATCCGAAGCAGGTTGCTTTATTCTTTAGATTTCCAGAAAAAAAAAATGGGGAAGGGGTTGTCAAGAATGTTTATATATTATTTAGTCAATGAAATCTGACATGTTAGAGAAGTAAAAAAAAAAAAAAAAATGCCCCTTCAGAAGCAAGTAAGTGGCAAATTTAATAATTGTGTGTTTTAAGAAACATATTACTTATTTATCATTTTAAAGACTGTTTTGCTCTCATTAAATTTGAAAGCATTTTCAGGAACACCAACTAAAATGAGTTTAAACTTTGAATTTCTGTAATTACGCTTAAGTTTCAGATTCCACTGCACATCTCCCAACATATGCTAATAGTCTGAAGAACTCTGTCCCCAGACGAAGCTGGCCACTGGGTCGCCAGTATCTTTCGTACCAGAAACATCAAGAAGCTAAGAAATTCCAGAGTCATGCTTCTGTCAACTTTATAATTTCCTTTATTTTCTCAGTGTGGTAAAGTATAACAATTTTAACAGCTTTGCCAAGGTATAATTACTGTATAAATATTACATATTTTCAACATTCCATTTGATGTGTTTTGACACATGCCAGTCAACTTTGCTTGAGTTTTAGCTACAAATGATATTCAAAGCTGTAGCTATACATACTTAAAAATTTTTGTACTTAAATTTTAAAGATCAAATAATATGTGGTCACTTTAGGAAATTTATTCTAGTAGTCATAGGAATAGAAAGAAACAACTCACCCATAATTCCAAAGGTAAATATACAGGGCATGTTCATCATTTGATCTTCATTTTGTTTTTATTTTTTAATTTATTATAATTTATTCACATTGTATTCCAGCTGTAGCCTCCTCTCTTCTCCCTCCCAATCCACCATTTGACCCTAGCCTATCAGGTCTTATCATGACTATCTGCATTGTCTTCCTCTGTGGCCTGATGAGGCTGCTCCCCCCTTAAGGGGAGGTGATCAAAGAGCAGACCAATCAGTTCATGTCAGAGGCAGTCCCTGTTTCCCTTACTAGAGCACCCACTTGGACATTGAGCTGCCATGGGCCACATCTGTGCAGGGGTTCTAGGTTATCTCCATGAATGATCCTTGGATGCAGTATCAGTCTCAGAAAAGATGCCTGGGCCCAGATTTTTTAGTTCTGTTGCTATCCTTGTAGAGTTCCTGTCCCCTCCAGGTCTTTCTTTCTCCCATTTCTCTAATAAGATTTCCAGCACTCTGCCCAAAGTTTGGCTATGAGTCTCAGCATCTGCTTCAATACCCTGCTGGGTAGAGTTTTTCAGAGTCCCTCCGTGGTAGGCTCCTGTCCTGTTCCCTGTTTCTGCACTCTTCTGATGTCCATCCTCTTTGCCTTTCTAAATGAGGATTGATCATCTTACCCAGGGTCCTCCTTCTTGCTTAGCTTCTTTAGGTGTATATATTTTAGTATTATCCTATATTATATGATTAATATCAACTTATTAGTGAGTATATACCATGTGTGTCTTTCTGCTTCTGGAATACCTCACTCAGAATGATCTTTTCTAGTTCCCATGATTTGCCTGCCAATTTCATGATTTTCTTGTTTTTATTTGCTGAGTAGTATTCCATTTTGTAAATGTAACACAATTCCTGTATCTATTCCTCAGTTGAGGGACATCTGTTTTTTTTTTTTTTTCCAGATTCTGGTCATTACGAATAAAGCTGCTATGAACATGGTTGAGCACATATCCTTGTGTACTTGAGCATATTTCGGATATATGCCTATCTTGAGGAAGGACTATTCTTAATCTTCTGAGAAAGCACCAGATTGATTTCCAAAATGGTTGTACAAGTTTACATTCCTACCAGCAATAGAGGAGGGTTTCCCTTTTTCCACATTCTCTCCAGCATGTGTTGTCATTTGAGTTTTCCATCTCAGCCATTCTGATGGTATGAGGTGAAATCTCTGGATCAATTTGATTTTTGTTTCCCTGATGACTAAGGACATTGAGCATTTCTTTAAGTGTTTCTCTGCCATTAGATATTCCTCTATTGAGAGTTCTCTGTTTAGCTCCATACCCCATTTTAACCGGATTACTTGATTTGTTGCTGTTTAACCTCTTGAGTTCTTTTTATGTTCTGGATAACAGCCCTCTGTCAGATATAGGGCTGGTGAAGATCCTTTCCCAATCCATAGGCTGTCATTTTGTTCTGGCAAAGCGGTGCCTTTTGCTTTACAGAAGCTTTCAGTGGCACTGGGGATCAAAATCAAGGCCTTGAACAGACCCCGCAAACACCCCTCCACAGAGCCCCATGTCCATCTCCAGAGTACATTGACCCACATCTTACTATATAACCCAGGCTGCCTTGGAACACTATATGGAGCCCAGATTGGCTTCAGAGGTCTGGTCCTCCTGCCTCAGCCTCCCAAGTGCTCAGAATACAAATATACACTGCTACACCCAGACGGATCATTATGTGTGCATGCGCAGATGTGCTGTAGAAATGGGCTCTTGGTATTTAACCTACAGTTTTCCCTCGGCCTTTATGTCATGGACATCTTAAACCTCTGTGTTTTTGTCCTCTTTCATAACAGCCTCTCCATATTCCGTTACATTTTCTAGCAAGGTTAGCTTGATAGTCCTCCATTGCTGGGTGCTCTGTTGGTTCACATTGTTTTCCTTTCGTGAGCTTCCATTGTCATCCTGTGCATTCATCTGCGTCTCCTCTTGTCATACTGATTCAAAAGACCAGCGTGTGTATCAAGCCTCTGATATAGCTGCCAAACACCTACCCAGAAATATTGTCCTGATTATATTCCCACTGGCAGAAAATGAGCATTCTAGGTGTTATCATTTTAATACATGACCTGACAGACAAAATAAAAAAATAAAATAAAAAAAGAGCAGCCTTTGATTTTATTTTTATTTATTTGTTTTCTAAGGATACTGATCTTTTCATACATTTAACTTTTTAATTTTATACGTTTTTCTTCATTTTCCTCTGCATATTCATTTTTTCTAACTGTTTTTTTTTTCTTCAAAGTTTTATGCTGTAATTCTTGAAGATGTTAGGACGTTTTTGGCAATTCATACAACATCCTCATTTTTAATTTTTTTTTAAATGTGTGTGTTGGAGGTGTTTTTCTTGCATGTATGTGTGTGTACCATGTCCTTTCCTGGTGCCCAGGGAGGAGAAAAGAATATTGAATCCCCTGCAACTAAAGTAACAGATGGTTTTAAGCTATTGTGTGGGTCCTGGGAACTAAACCCAGGTCCCATGAAAAAGCAGCAATAAAAGGGCAGCAAGAGCAGCCAGAGCAGCAAGTGCTCTTAACCAGTGAGTCATCTGTCTAGCCCCTGTACCATCAATTTTTTTTTTCTAAATGGAGTTTTCATTTGAAAATTAACTAAGTCATTGTATTATTCCATTATGCAATTAGAAAGGATGTGCTGTGTTCTGGCCTATGTCTCACTCAGAAAGAAAGAAAATATCCATGTAATTTTTAAAAAGTGTTTCCATGGCTTCACTCTTTCCATATAAGTCTTGAAGTCATGGAAAATTTAATATAAAATGATGTTTTGAAGATAATTTTGAAGTTGTTTTTTTTTTCAATAATTATCAAGTTGAGCCAAGACAATAATTGAATAACCTGATTATATATATATATATATATATATATATATATAAACTATTATCTCTATTAAATAGCAACTCTCTCTCATACACACACACACACACACACACACACCATACAAACATGTTCAATTTTATTTTATTTTGATGCCAAAATAAGTCCTTTTCTTTAGGAAGTGAAAATTTTTCCCTGCATCTTTTTTGGTTTTCTGGAAATCACACAGGCTTCCTGCCATGTTTGTTTCTACAGTGGGTTTGTAAATGGGCAGGCAGGGAAAGGCAACGCCAGAAGTCCAGTTGTTGGAGTAAACAGTCCATGGTAGAAAAAGTGTTGCAATCATTGCAGCATGTGGTGGGGAACAGACAGCTTCATCTTTCCAATCTCTCTGCCTGTGCGTGTGTTTGGAAATGCCTACGACAAATTTAGATATAAGTACATAGGTAATTCCTATTGGGTCTGCGTATATCTTGCCTGCGCATTTGCTTTCCATTTTAGAAACACATTCTTTTTCTTTTACTTTTGCTACATAGTTTGCTTTGCTTTCATTAAGCATGTGAATAATTGTCTCTAATGTCTGCCCTCAGACGTTATGGAAGTCCAATTAGATAATGTCTGAGAGACCATGGAAGACCAATTAGAGGTCTCTTCAGAAACTACAGTCTGGTGGCCTCAGCCTCATTTTGCCTGAGCTCATTCACAGCACACCTGTGATGGGTCCATCTGGGTCCATTTTGCAGGGAGCTCTTCTTCCATGTCAAGATCAAAGCCTTGAGGATGGTTTGGGGTGGCTCTCTGGTGTTTGGAAAACTCACTGCTCTCCTGTTTCTGAATGGTCTTATGATCAGCGGCATGTTTCTTCTGTATCTGTTTGCTCAGCTTGGCGTTATTCAAGCTGGCAATTTTCCCCTTCTCTAGTTTCTCTGCAACTTTACTAAAACACTGGTATGGAAGCCCCTATTGTCACTTGCATCAAGAGCTCAGTTCTTTTCCTTTAATGTGCTCCAACTCAGTTTGATAGTTTAGTTTGTCTATACCACCACAGCTCTTTTCAAACAAATAAACCCAAACTAAAACTAGTCTATAAGCCTAGACTTTTGAATGTGTGTGTGTGTGTGTGTGTGTGTGTTAGTGTGTGTGAGTGTATATATATGGGCACGTATGTGTATGTGTTAGTGTGCATGTATGTACACATGTGTAAGTATTCCATTTCTAATTGTTTGTGTATAGGAAACCATTGCTTTGTAATCAATTATCATCCTTTTTTTATTTAAGATTTTTGAACATTTTTAGCATTTCATATGTACACTGTATTTATATAACTTCTGCCCTTGCAACTCATGCCCTTAAATGTATGACCTCTTCTTTAATTATTATTACATGTATAGAGATATGTACATATATATGTGTATATATATATATATATATATATATATATATATCCTGCTGAGCTCATTTCTTAACATATTTTTTGCTTTGTTTTTCAACTTTCAAGCAGTATCTTGTCATGTTCAAACAACCAGAACTTATGGTTGCCATTTGTTGAATTTATAGCTGGGCCATTAAAGGCATTATTAACTGAAGTGCTGCTCTGGTCTTTGGTGAGAATGTCTAATGATTTGCTAATAAGCAAGTTACCAGCTATTTGAAGAAATGTCCCTGATCTAGAATCCTTGTATTAAATCTAGATTCAGGATTGAGATTTTCCCACACCCTTCAAATATACTATTAGGAACATATTAGGTGCTTTCATTTCTGTTTGGAGTATAGATTGTCCTGCTATGAAACTCCTTTCACATCCTGGGTTTTGTGAACTATTTTACAGAAACTCCCTAAAAGGGTGACTCTGCCATGTTTTTTCTATTGTTATATTTACCTTGTTACATAAAACAGATTTTGATAGATAGGAGAATGAAATAGAGGAACTTGAACTTTCATCTGTCTTTGAAGCTTGGCGTAGTTTGCCACCCTTGCCTAACAAAGCAGCATCTGCTCACTATCACTAAGATCTGGGGGTGGGGGTGGTTGTGTGTTTCTTATACGCAGTCTTATGGTTCTGGAGACATGATTGCTACCAGCAAGGGAGCAGGAAGCTTCCAAATAGCAGTTCTTCCAGGAACCATTCATTACAAGATGACCTTTCTGGGGGGAAGGGGACGTATTCAGTTAATTCAAATTCTGGCTATATATCAGAGATACTTTCTTCCTTTTCAATGAGCTTCTGGTTTCTGTGCCTCGATTCCATCTGAAAACTGGGCGTTTAGAATGGTATCTACTTTCACCTAATTTTGTGGGAATAGAATTGGTACACTTCAAGTGATCAGAGCATGTCCTGGCACACAGCGAGTGCTTTTCATCAAAATGACAAAAATCACTGTTTCATGGCTTTGGGAGTGAAGTCGACGCATCCACGTGCCATTTTCCAACTAAATGCTCTTGGAATGATTTGGTTTCTGCCTCCTCGTCTTGTGCCTTTAATGTTCCTGAAGCTGCTCTAACATCCCTGTTCTAGTCTTCTTTCACTGGAGAAGAGTCAGCATTACCTTAGGGAACTCAGCCGCCCTTCAACTGGACTGGCTGCTGACTATGCCAGCGTTGTTATGTTTAGGACTGTGACCGGTACAGTGTCTTTAGTGCAAGTGTTCACTACCCTCAGGACAGGACCTGAGACGAGCTGGGAACTTAAAGAACCCTTTTCACTTCACCCTTCTGTCTTTCTGCTCCTTAAATGCCCGGCATTAATTAAATTTGATTTCATTTGGCAACTTAGAGTTTTAACTTGCAGTTTCTTTGATGAATTAAGGAGATTTTTTTTTAAATGAATGTTCAGCCTTCCCATTGTCATCTCTCTTTTGAAATATTGAACTAATAAGCGACTGGGTGTTCAAAAGGTACTATTTTCTGTTTTCACTAAGAAAATAATCTATTAGCAAAATAATCTTTAGTTTTTTTTTTGTCATACAATTTCATAGCTATTCCTCATTTTTCGCCATGAACAAAGAGGGAACAAAGGTCAATTTCAGGTGCCAAATGGGCATGGCAAGCACTGCAGTGACTCAGCATAGCCTCCAGGTAGGACATCCAAGCTCTGAACAGTTCAGGGGTGATTGCTGAGCTCCTATTGAATCAGAATGAAATTTCTTTCCTGTGTCAGGCCTTTTGTCTGCACTCAGAGTCTTTTAAGTCTTCTGAGAAACAAGGTAGTTGCTTGGTGCTGGCCATTGCCCGTTAGGAGCAGGAATTACAATTAACTTCTTGCTGGAAAAAAAGTGATAGGACTCATTTAGAGGCTATTCAAGGAGTCCCTAAAGCAAGTCGAATCAGAGTGGAAGTGCTTCCTAACCTTCAGATGTAAAGTTCATTTCACCTTACTGATAGCCCTGCAAAAGCTCAGAATCCAGACACTAAAGATGAAGAAAACCTTGTTCTGAAAAAGGCTATCAATTTGAGGGAGGCAAAGGAGATGGGAAGGGTTGGAGGGAGGAAACATGGCAAGGTCCGAAGGGAAGAAAGGGAAAGAGGGAGTGATGCAATTCTCTTTCATTTTATTTATTTATTTATTGACTTAAGAAAACTTCATTGGGGTGTGTCAAGAATTAGAATGACACCTCTCATTTTGTGTCCGTAGAAATGCATAATAGCAATCCTAGGAAAAGTGTATCTTAGGTACCAGTTTTGTACCTGTCTCAGTAAAGTGTGAGTTTGTAGAATCTTCAGTGATTACTTATCTAAATTGAGAGACTACCTCCAACTTGAGTTTGTTTATCTTTGCTGACACTAGGTTGGATAAAGAAGCCTGTGCTGTTCTGTTCTCTGAATGGGAAGGATGGACAGGGATTCTGTTTTGTGTTGATCCTTAGATCCCACTGAGGCCCTGGTATTAAGGATGGCTCAGAAGATTGAATCACAATAAGCTCAAGGCTTAAGCATCATAGACTTTGAGCCTAACGATAGAGATGTGCTTGATGGGTGACACACAAACTCCACTTTAATTAAAACACGTCCTTAGCCCTGAAGTAGAGCTTTAACATTCACATTGAGGCTAACCTTGAAGCTGACATCAAAATGGATAAGTTCTGATCATGACCCAGCATCAGGAAATGACTTAAAAAGACCTTAAATCCAATTCTCAAACTCACAATGGCCAATGAATTTATTATTTTCTCTTTTCTACCTTTTCTACAGTCAATAGCTCTCATCTGAGTCCTTTCTTCACTATCTGTTCATGAGAATGAAAGGATCAAGAAGAGAGTGTTCACGGAAGGATTTGACTTGACTTTGTCTACCACCTTTACCCTGAATATGAGAAGGAAAAGTGCACAAAAACCAGAGCAATCTTTTTTGCCTTCACAGAGTTTAACTTTGCTGCCTTTTTGCCTTTAATGACAACAACACATTTGGTGAAATAGTCAACCTTTTGAAAAGAAAAATAAAAGCAAGTCCTTTGTCTAGATTTCTTTTGGGTGATTTTATATTTCTAATTCAACTTTTCTCCAATTGATTAAAATTTGCCTCTTGGTTCCAGCCAGCACTAACGGCCTGTAGAGTTTCCAGTCTGGCTCGGTGTTAATGACACTTCCACCCTGGGCTCATTTTCTTGTAACAATGCTAATGGGGTTGTGGCTTCCTAAGAGGCAGAGAATTGATATGTTTGGGTTTCTGCTTCTAGTCTTTGGTTTCCTGGTCGTGTTTTTCTCCCTGTTTATGTTTCTTTTAATTAACTTTGAATTTCTTTGTTTTTTTCCCAATGCCTTGCTTTTCTTTCATTTGTGCAGTCTTTGGGGCAATGACTTCTGTAATGATAGCTTGAGAGTTCTTTTGCAGTGACTCAGGGCTAGGATAGGGGTCCTTCTGCTGAAGCCTCATAGGTCAGCTTTGATGTATCAAATGAGAACTGCATGGTGTTCTGTTAACTCATCTCGCCTGTTTTATTTTCAACTCCAACACTGGTTTGTTTTATTCAGGTTCTTATTGTGTCGTGTCGCAGATATAATCTGAACCAGTATTATCAGTCTTAAAGACAATCCCATCAGCCTTTTCCTGAAGGGATTTGCTCACAAAGCAGGTGTTTCAGGAATCTAAAAGTTAGAATTTATTGGTGCTAGGGCCGCAAAAGCAACAGAAGAATTCGGCATCTGCTGAATGCAAGACTGACTTTGTAAAAGCCTGGCTAGAAAGTATTAGAGTGATAATTTTGCTTCTGTATCTCTGCTGTGTGAATCTGGGATCTAGGACAGTGGCTCAGCACACACACACACACACACACACACCCCAACACCCCAAAGCCATCAGCTTTATCTAACAATTGTCTATGAAATAAAATCTATCATGTAATGATTCTCTCAGTTGAGGTGCCGAGGCAGAACGGCCCATGTTCCTGATCTGAGCTGTTTTTGTAAAGAAAGTTCCAGTCATGATTACAAAGCAGGGCCTGGAGGACCTTAATACGAGTCTATGTCATAATGTCATTGTGTTACTTCTCAAATTCAGAAGCATCAGATGCGCAGATTTCTTCAATCTGGTACGAGACAGAAAAAGTACTGCAAAACACAATGCCTCTATGAACCAGTCTTTTCATCTTAAGACATGAAGCCGTGTGATCCAGAGAGTTTATGGGGAGACATCTTATTATCTTTCCATTTTTCCTCTCAAGGCTTTTTATCTGAAAACTCAATTGATGTATCTGTTACAACATAGCTGGTGATGACATATCACACTGGCTTCTTCCATACTGGGCCTCAGGTCAGCAGGTTCTACACCATACTGCCTTTGACTGACAGGAAAGAACTGCACTCAGCACCCCCCACTGCCCAGGCCTGGAGGTGCCCCAAGAGAAAGCAGTGGGAGAGAGAGTGTCTAGGAGAGCTATTGAAAGCAAGCTTTTGTCTTCACTTTTCTGTGTTGCAGGAACCTAAG
Organism: Meriones unguiculatus; assembly: GCF_030254825.1. Lineage (NCBI taxonomy): Eukaryota > Metazoa > Chordata > Mammalia > Rodentia > Muridae > Meriones > Meriones unguiculatus. Next base: position 83,398,193 of record NC_083354.1, read on the forward strand.
ACCAAGGCAGGGCAATATGAAACAGTAGACCCTATCCTTATGAGAGGAGAACTAGATTGTCCCCAGCCATTACTTAACGTAAAAAATTATACTTTAGATAGCACAATTATTTCAGTTGCATGTGGGGAGGAGGCCATAAATCATGGAATCCTGGAAGGAAATATAATTAATTTGCTGGCTAGTGACTCAGCTGGACCTTTTCTTTGAAATACCGGTCAAGGTCAGTATTGAAAAGAGTGGTACTTTGGCATTTCCATACACATGGGAGTAAAGAATTAGGCTACCTTGGGAGCCAAATGATGTACTTTTATTTTCTGAAATGTCAATTATTTTATAATAAATTTGTTCTGAAATCAAAAGCTTATGTTCTGTTGAGAAAGTGTGACTGTTTCCCATTGTCCATTGCTATTAAATGGCGATTTACAGCACATTTTCTGGCTATGGAGTTTTGTAGCTAGCTTTACTGTAGGAACAGAAGTCTCAGCAGATGCCCAAAGGAGATAGAAGGAACTGTCTGTCTTCACTTTTCTGTCTTTTCCTTCTGCTTGGGGTACATCAGTATATGAAATGGCATTTGAATAACTTAACATAAAGTGTTCACAAGAGCAGAAGGACACAAAAGGCTTTGCAGCCATTAGGGGGATGAATCACTGGTAGCCTCCTGGGGGGTTCACACCAGCTTTTCTGAGCAGTCAGAGAACTTAGTGTATTACGCTGTTTGCTGTCACTTCTCATCCCCAAATCCTTAAGGAGAGTTTATCATACTTATCTTTGCATCTCTGGACACGGGTACAGTTCGTTGCATACCAAAAATAAATACTAAGAAGGGTCTGGTGAATGAATTAGTAAGAAGGATTACTGTTATTCTTCAGAGAAAATTGAACGGAATCAGATAGTGTCTTTGTATGGGCATAAACTATAAAGAAAAAAATTCGTTCTTTTTAGTTGGGAGACAAACTGTTCATTGTTCTCATTATTCTAGTGAAGAAAGCTGTTCAATTAAGCAGAATTCAGTAAAGGCTTGTTTTGTACATTTTATGTACAGAGTGTCTCTTTAAGTCTGAAACGTTTTGTTTACAAGAGAGAAGTGAAATTCAGGGGAAGAGTGACAGAGACACACAGGGAAATGGACTCTTCCGATGTAATTCGGTAAGTTTGTTGTTGGCAGTAATCAGGAGGTTTGATGGAAGAGCAGAAAGGGGGCAATGACTAGTTGGCAGGAGACTGCCATATTGAGAGAAGTGGAATCTTCTAAGAAAAGATGACATATGAATTGAGTCTTGAAGCAGATATCATCAAATGAAGGAGATATGCAAATATGCAGATGAGGAAGAGGAGAATGTTCAAGAAGGAAAGAGAGGTGTGAAATAATATACGATGTGAAAGAAACTGTATGTGGAGTCAGTGACATGTTTCAGTGGGTTAAGGTACTTGCTGCAGAGCCTAAACGCCTTGAGTTCAGTCCCTGGGATCCTCACAGTAAACACTGAGAACTGATGCTTGAAAACTGCCAATTGTCGTCAGACCTACACACACACACACACACACACACACACACACACACACACACACACACAGTGTCGCATGTATGTGCACACACATGTATACATAATAAATAGAAGGATGGACAGATAGATGAATGTAATTTAAAAGAAGCCACAACGGCAGGTGGCTCACTGTTTCAAGTGAATGAAAGCCATGCTATTTAGAGGGCAGGTGAGTGGTTCCGCAACCCCAAACAGGTGTCCCTGCCCATCGTGTGGTGGAAACTGATTTGTAGATTATGATACGGGTGCAAGATTTTTTAGGGTAAGCTTGAAAGAGACAGTGTTAGCGCCAAGAAGGCCGAGTAGGAGGTAGCTGGAGATAAATGTCTAAACCACAGTGGTGATAGATTTATAAAGACAAGAGAGGGCTGAGAAATGTTTACAAGGTACTCCAGTAAGACTCAGCCATAGGTTGAGTGCAGGAGGTAATAAAAAGAATGAGAAAGGTTTAGAGTTTTGGCTAGTGTGTCAGAGAAAATGGTGGCGTTCTCTGCTGAGAGGGTAAGATAGGGAAACAGAGGGAAAAGTGTATGGGAGGGCTAGAAGGAGAAGAGCAGAGAAGAGAGATAAAGAGGGGGAGAGAAAGGGAAAGAAGGGAGGGAGAGACAGAGAGAAGGGAGAAAGAGTGAGGGAGGAAAGGAGAGAACAGTAGGAAGATTATGTTTGAAAATGAAGAAAAACTGTTAAATTCACAAATGGACATAGTGCATTTGAGAGGCTTGTAGACATTTCAAATCAGGTGCCTGACAGACATGAATTTAAAGCTCAGAAGCAGTCAGTATATGAGATATATTCATGTAAATTGTTAAGCATTGGTAATTAGTGAAACAGAAAATAGATGGATGTAATATAAAAAATATAAAGGTTCCTCAAGTATTGGCCAATAGCTGAGAGTACTGTGCTCATCATGATTATCCATGGAATTATCTAGAGACCTTTCTTGGAGGCTCTGACTCATCAGTGGATAGTCAGGAATCTGAATTTTTAACAAGGATTTATTTTTTTCTTTTGAGTGTTTTCCATGCATGCATGTCTGTGTAACATGTATGTGCAGTGTCTGTGGAGGCCAGAAGAAATGTTGGATACCCTGGAGTTACAGGTGGTTGTGAGCTGCTCCATGAATTTGGGAGTTCTGTTTAGGAAGTTGTCTCCTGTGCCAATGAGTTCAAGGCTCTTCCCCACTTTTTCTTCTAAGCGGTTTAGTGTGTCTGGTTTTATGTTGAGGTCTTTGATCCACTTGGACTTTAGTTTTGTGCAGGGTGATAAGTATGGATCTATTTGTACTGTTCTACATGTAGATATCCAGTTAGATCAGCACCATTTATTGAAGATGCTATCTTTTTTCTATTGTATGGTTTTGGCATCTTTGTAAAAAATCAGGTGTCCATAAGTGTGTGGGCTTATTTCTGGGTCTTCTATCCGATTCCATTGATCCACCAGTCTGTTTCTATGCCAGTACCATGCAGTTTTTAGTACTGTTGCTCTTTAGTACAGCTTGAGATCAGGGATGGAGATACATCCAGAAGATCTTTTATTGCAGATGATTGTTTTAGCAATTCTGGGTTTCTTGTTATTCTGTATGAAGTTGAGAATTTTTCTTTCAAGGTCTGTAAAGAATTGTGTTGGTAATTTGATGGGACTTGCAGCCAGGTCCTCTGAAAGAGTAGCAACTGATCTCAACTGATGAGCCCTCTCTCCAGCCCCTAGGATTCTGAATTCCATAGCTTTCCTTGGTAAAAATTTGACTTGGAAGTAATTTATTACGCTATAGTAAAAAGTAAAACTAGTGCTATTGCTCATACTACATATCTGGAAAGGGGAACTACTTGGAAAGAGGAAAGAGATCAGTAGAGCGGAAAGAGACAAGGTGCAATAGGGGTCAATATGGTCAAAATCTGTAAAAATGTTCTAATGAAAACCATCTTTTGTATCTCTTTATTTATGTTTTGTTTTCGACACCCTGTCCACAGTTTCCTCCCCTTCACTTCTCCCAGGACCCTCTACCTTACCTCTCCTCCAGATCTGCTCCTCCTCTCTTTCCCTTCAGAAAAAGCAGGCCCCCCAAGGACATCCACTGAACACAACCTAACAAGATACAATAAGACTGGGCATACACCCACATATCAAGGCTGAATGACAGAACCCAGTAGGAGGAAAGGGGTCTTAAGGAGTCAGAGACACCCCCAACTCCCCTGTTAGGAGTTCCACAAAAACCTCAGGCTAAATAACCACAGCAGGTTATTTAGCCCAGCACAAACCCTTGCAGACTCCATGATTGTTGCTTCAGTCTCCGTGAGCCCTCATGAACTCTGCCTAGTTGAAGACTGTGAGCTGTATTCTCCTGATTTCCTCAATCCTTCTGGCTCCTACAATACTTCCTCTCTCTCTCTTCCATTGTATACCTCAAGCTCCAAAGAGAGGGACCTTATGGAGACCTCCAATTTGAGCTCTCTCTGCCTAATTTTTTTTTTTTTTTTTTTTTTTTTTTTTTTTTTTTTTGCTGTGGGTCTTTGCATCTGCTCCCATCAGCTGATGGAGGATGCCTCTCTGATGACGACTGAGGTAGGCCCTGATCTTGACTTCTGGCAGCTGGCGTGGTCTCTGCATGAAAGTTATATTTGTGCTAATTAATATATGCTCTTAAAACTTTTGAAAGGAAAGAAGTCAAGCAAGCAGACAGAGAGAGAGAAAGTGACACCACAGAAGACAGAGGGGAACATTCCCAGAGAAACAATCATGTTGCGCTGAAAAGTCTATTCAGAGTTTCTGAAGCTTTTGGGAGTTCTAGGATCTTCAGAGAAAGTAGAGAGGAAGTGACACTAGTATGTGTTAGGTTGAGGGGAAGAGGCGGGCATTGGGAAAGGAGAATGTCAATGCCCAACTTTCAAAGAACTAAATTGTCAAGAGAAGGAAGGGATGGTGGCTGGAGGAGAGGGAGCATGGGGTGAAATGATGATGTTCGTGGAATGAGTAGACAGACTGTTAGTGGAGGGACATTGAGAACCTGGATTGAAAGACCCCACCGAGTTCCAGCAGGTAGAGCAGGGTCGATATGATTAGGAAGATATATGATTATTTCTAACTTCCCATCTCCTGTTGCATTTTCCCCAGTGCAACATGAGGAAAATATTTTGTGGATTGAATTCCTATTGGCCCCATAAAACCTAATTCACCCACTTGCTAATTTAGTGTACTGTTTGCATCTGTCTCTGTCTGCAGGGTGCTGTGTATTTCGCGTACTCAGAAACTAGCACAGAGGAACCACCGTAACTGCTCTTAGAAGTGTAATGTTGAAGATTTTTTGTTTGTTTGTTTTGATAGACTGTAGGATCACAAAATAAAGAAGAAGGGAAAATTGTTTTTTGTTAGATACCCAGTAGAGGATGGAAATAACAGCATCAGTGAGAGGAGATTTAATTTTGACCATCTCTTTTTTTAACTAGACCATTCCCAGTCCTAAAAGATAAATTCTAGCACTACATGGAAAACAGCAAACTGGGGAATTCTAGAGCAAATGAAGTGATGAACAAATGATTTAACCACCTCCCCCAGAATCATCAAATAAACAAAAGTTAGCACCTGCCATTACATTCTCAAGTACAAAGTGGTGGTTACTGAGTTGTTTTATATGCGCTCATGAACTGCAAAGAGCAATGTGAGAAGCGCCCAGAACAGCCATAGACAGAAGCAGAAGTTGCTACTAAAGAAAGAAGGGGTGGTTAGAGGCTGTTATAGTCTCGCAGACATATCCTGTCTAACTTTTAAGTGTTTTGTCCCAAGTGCTGATAATTTGAGAAAGCAAAGAAATCCAGAAGCCAGAATGGATTGAACTACAATATAGTGCCTGTATTGATTTCTGCTATGTCGCATTCCAACTTTCCTTCTGTGTATAATTATAGGAGAATAAATAAACAATTTTAATATTGAATATGTTTTCTTGTCCATTTCCAGACTTGCTACTTTTTCCCCTTTCTTCTCTGCCTCTGTGTCTGTAGGTGTGTGTTTTTGTGTGTCTGTCTTTGTCTGTCTGTCTGTTTCTCTCTCTCTCTCTCTCTCTCTCTCTCTCTCTCTCTCTGTGTGTGTGTGTGTGTTTATGTGTGCACATGCCTTATCTATGCTGGGCAAGCAATCTTTCACTGAGTTTCACCTATAGTCACAACGACCTCTCCTCACTTTCAGTTAACACTGCGGCACTCATTACACAGTTTCTCGTGTAGTTAAATTAATGTCATCCATAGTATGCATTAGGCGAAGCTGCATATTTTAATTAGCTAGTCTCCTATAATTGGATATCTAAATCATTTCCAAATTTTCATTATTACTATTAGTACTTCCAAGATTGCTTTTGCACACAAATTTCTTCTCATAGTTGAATTTACTTCCAGAATTATTGTATGAAAGTATGTGACAACGTTAAAGCTTTTGGATTTTTATTGGCAAATTCCTTCCAAAGGTTTTATTTCATTTGGAAAGCATATCAGCAAGATGTGAAACATATATTTAATCATATATATATACCTTTTAATAACATATATACCTATCTCAAATTTTATTAAGAATAACATTTTTAACTTTTAGAGAAGGCAAATATAAACTTAGAGATTTTAATTTCTTTGGTAATGGTATAAGCAGTTTCTGTAGTTATAACTTTGTTTCTAATTTTATAAAACCTTTACTTACCTATTGAAATGTTCTTTTTTTTTTCCCTATGAGTTTATAGCAGTGGTTCTCAGCCTTTCAAATGCTGTGACCGTTAAATACAGTTCCTCATCATGGGGTGGCCCCAACCATAAAATTTTTTTTTGCTACTTAATAACTGTAATTCTGCTCTTTTATGAATTGTAATGTGAATATTCGTGTTTTTGATAGTTTTAGGCAACCCCTGTGAAAGGGTCAGTTCACCCCTAAAGGATTCTGGACCCACAAGTTGAGAACCGCTAGTTTATAGCCTTATTTTTTTCTCTCTGTTTCTTCAAGTTGTTAAGTAACCAACACTACGTCAGCACTATGGAGAAGGTGGAAAAGTGATGGTCAAATGCTATCGCTTAATGATTTTGTATTGGTAATCATATAATGTATATAGAATGGAATAAGGTGCCTTGTTTAGTTCTGAGGTTAAGAAACAAAACAATGATTAAATTTAGAAAACATAGGGAACAAAGTGGAAATTTGTGCAACTTGTCTTTGGTTTTTGCAGTCCATGGTAGATGCCTATGTGATTTAGAGATGTGAGGAAACTGACAGACAAGGCAGGGCTTTTGTAGGACTGTGAAGAATAAAAAGTTCAGAGACGAAATTTAAAACCATGGACTTGAGGCTCAGAGTTGGAAATGAACAAAGGAAAGATTAGAATAGTCTAACTACAGTGAAAGAATGATGATAAGACAGATTAATAGATCCCTTTGTCTGTTTGGCCTTTGAGATGCCTCTGAAGATTAAAGTCCTTACAGAGTGCGTGCAAACTGAAACCTGATGCTATAACTTCATCCTCTGTTGCCAGTCAGCTGCTCTGTCTGCCCTAGAACTGGGTAGTTAAACCCTGTTGGAAAACCATGGGATACTTTCACAGCTGTGCTGTTAGCTTTCTGGAAGACAATGAACAGGGCAGAATACCCAGCTCCAGGAGCTGGTATAGAGGGGGCACTTCAATGTCCTTCCTGTCTCATCCTAGGCAGCTCTGTGATCTTAGGTTGATCCATCATGTTCCCAATTCCTGATTGGTTTTGTGTGAATCTTGAGGTCTCTAGATCGAAGCTTCTAGAGCCCCAAGCAAGAGTTCAGCTGAAGGGTATCAGCACATGACATGGGGACAAATGAAAGCAGCTATAAAAGTCAGGAGCCCTCTGTGGACTAAAATGAACCTTCTCTTAACTCACAGTTCTAGAAGATATGAGAAAATCCAGGTAATTTCTGCCTTTGTCTAAACAGAGGGAAATTGGACAAATACTGTCTACCTTCTGTAAGCTCATGTACATTAACTCACTTAGGCCAATTAAACCCTTCATGAAAACTTTGCTTTGTCCCCTGAATGTTATTTTTTTTTATGTTAGCTAACATTTGGAATATTTAATTCTTACACCTATTGCCTCTTCCTAATTTCTCTGTATATATTTTTCTGGCTAAGCCTAAGAAAATTGAGCTTGTTTAAACTGCACGAGGACATTGGCTTTTATAAAAAAAAACATATTCTGTATCCACCACTTTTCCTTTACATTAAAATCCGTTCAAGGAGACTAGGCTATAGGCCAGTGGGAAGGCTGAGCATGTGTGTAACACCTGGGGTTTGGTCACATCCTCACTTCTCCCAGCCCTTTGAAAAAGAATTCAAGGGACGACAGAAACAGTTTAGTTTTAGGTTGATGGGCCGTTAGAAACATCTACCATGTAATGAAGAAAAGACTCTAAATTGGAGACAGATCTAATGAAGAACATCTTAATACAGGGAATACAACTGGACACTTCTTTCTCTCTGAAATAGCGGTTCTCATCATTCCTATTGCCGCCACCCTTTAATACTAGTCCTCATGTTGTGGTGACTCCCCAACCACAAAATTATTTTTGTTGCTACTTTATAACTGTACTTTTGCTACTGTTATGAATTGTAAGGTAAATATCTGTGTTTTCTGATGGTCTTATGAGACCTGTGTGAAAGAGTCCCCCACCCCAAAGGGGTTACGACCCACAGGTTGAGGACGACCGCCTTAAATCAAGAAGGGTTGGTGTTATATGGCAGATTTATTTCAGTGACTCACAAGCCGAGGCTCAATGGTATTTTACTTTAATGTTTGGGAGTGGTTTTATGATTCAACAGTCATTATATTACTCTAGGAAAGGGAAAAAAAAATTCTAGTTCCACAAAGAGAGAAGAAGAGGAAGTTCATCTTAAGTGCCTAACATATACCCAATAGCTTTCCTGGAATGTTAGGGCAACTGGAATCTATTTAACTCTTAGGTTTGACTGTCATTAGACATTGACACTTTTTCTGTTTGAATTGCCAGAATTATGCTTAGAGGAAACTCCTCAGAAACTTTCTGATATTAGTTAATTAATCCCTACAACAACCTTTTGAGGTGGGCTGGAAGAATATTATTTTCTCTACTGTACAGGAAGCACCCAATAAGTCATGGCGTCTTCACCACTATCACACAGCTTCTGTGTGATGTAACGGTAGACATTAAAATGATTTCTTTTGATGAGCACTTGAGAGTGTTTGCTACTTAAACCCTTAATCCCCTGGAAAGGACTTGTCTGAAGTCTGATCCTTAATCTGAACCTGAACCAAATTACTCCGGTGGTTCAGGCTCCTGCTCTCAGTATTCCATCATGGCTTTTCTAGTCTGCTTTTCTTTATTTCTATTTCTGAAGTTTGTTCCCTGCAGGAGCAGACTCTTTTTTCTTCCTAAATTGACTTTTATATGGAAGCTTCTGTCATAATGGTATCGTACGTGCCAGTGTTCCCTCCTGTTTTCCATTTTAGTGCAATCTTGCCTAGAGGGAGAAACACGTTCTGTTGTCTCGTGTTGTCCAAGGAGGAATCTGTAGGAGCTCAGATAACTGCCTCTCTGGGAGTCAACCTTCTTTTCCCTTCTCAAACATTCTTTGGTGTGGGTACAAATCTGATATTTGTGCTGAACCCTTTGTTGATAATTAAATGCAGGGGCAGAGGGGTGTAGAGGTGTAAGCAAAAATACAAAGCACAGCCACAGAAAAATCAGGTGTGAATTTGGGCAACTGAGTTCTCTATGGAGCAAATGACCGTCTTTTTCAGTAGTATAATATATATATATATATATATATATATATATATATATTCAGTAGTATAATATATTATAGATATATTATGTGTGTTATTGAGATAAATGTTAACTATTTTTTTTTCTTTTAATAAGTGAGGTAGCAGAAAAAATGCAATCCTCTTGCCAGGATGCATACCATTTTTGTGTGGCGTGTCTTCTATTTTGCCTGCAGCCCTTTCCTTTTCCCTGTCCTGCTTTCAGAGCCTTCTGTCCTGGAAGGCTTACAGATGAAACGTGTCTCAGAATCTTTCTTTGCCCTCTTGCTCAGCTGCATTTGGCTAGTAGGTAGTCCTGGAAAGAGATCAGAGAAGGATGGTATGAGGCTGTGTGCCTCTCTTCACCTCTTACCTCCAGGCTGTGCCAAGAAGGCTGTGCCTCGTCAAGGAAACCAGATCTGCTTGATTGTCCCCTTGTAGATGCTGGCATCCAGCCCTCCTTCTCCTAGGACTTAATGTATATACTCCACCATTGCCTGATCCCAGGACTGAACTGTCACTGTAGGTCATCTTCTTTACAGCCTTTATTATACTCAATTAAAATGATCCTGATACTCATGCACCCTCTCCCGCGGTCCGGATAAATGATTCACTAATACTTAGTTGAAATTTGCCTAGGTGTGCTTTCTTTGTGGAAATTTAGGTGTTGTAGACAACAAATAAGAATCAGTTGTATCATTATTATTTGGTGTTTGGTACTCAAAGAAAGATGTTGACACTGAAGCCAAAAGTGCCACCTATCTTATAGATCTGGTGTTTTGCCAGATATCGCTTTAAGCACATGACTTCATCTATGCCAAAGCCCAGGTGTGCATTAGTGTCTCTCTGCTAAGTCATGTTACATTGCCTAGAGCTGTACAGAGCTATGCCTACTTGGCTCCTAGATCCACACTCCTTTTTGGAGGCCATGCTGCCTCCTAGCTCCATGTAGATGGAGAATTTGGTATTTCAGTTGGATCCATTTATTTACTCATATATCTTTATGTTTTTAATTCCCGTGGGAAACAATCTCTTACTGATAGGATTAAAGGATTTTAAGTCAAATTTCTTAATTACTTGATTAATTCAGCAAGCCTTTCCAGGTCAAATCCATTGTTTGTCTGATTTTTACTGATTTGTTCATTTGAGATCATCGATTAACTAGCTTACCATGGCACTACTTCTTGGTACCCTAAGGGTACTTGTTACATACCAAATGAATAATTAAATTTTTTCAATGAGTTTTTCTCTGATAGTGCATCAGCTTTCCACAACAGTTACCAAGAATTTTTTTTTTCTATCTAGGCATGGGCATTTAGTTTATAGTTAAAACAATCTCTATCCATTTCTCAAATGAAATGAATAGTAAATTTCCACATTTCCCGAGACCATCCAGGAGGCTGAGCATCATATCCAATCATGAAGGTGACTCAATTTCTAGAAGCTTATAACTAAGTATTTATCTTTGTGAGTTAGCCCCTCTGTTCAAAACCTCTTTTAAAAACAGTGACCACAAAAGCCCATGCACACTCAAGGAAATAATTACTTTTTTCCCCTAGAAACTTACATTGGATAACGCATTTTTCTCTTACCTTTAGGCAAACATTTTCTTCAAGCTAGAAAAGCCTTTGTCCTTTGGTAGTTTGGGGTTGCTGTATCTAGGCATATCCTTAGCAATAATAGTATCCATGTTTTTTTTTTTTTTTTTTTTTTTTTTTTTTTATTTACACCTTGCTGAAGCCTCCCTAAAAACATCTAACTTTGGTTTTTGAAACTCTGAAGAGAGTGACTCATCCGTGATTAATATGAGTTTCTTCAGCCTTGAGAGAATGCTACTGTGGTGAAAGTCCCTATCCAATGGTGTTATTGGGCTCTGGGCTTCTCTGTTGGATAGCTACCTCTGTGCTGGAGCCCACAGCTCTGCTGTATTCCCTATAGTCTCTCATGCTTTGAATTCATGTTTTTTTTTTTTAAAGCAGATAATTGTTTTATATCAGTTACATTTTCAATGTATAGTTCATGCTATCTTGTACCTTAGTATGTTCAAAAATTTTTTGTGAAGCCAAATCCTCCAGCCCTTGATTGTTTCTGCTTTCCCCCTAAACTCCAGGCTCATTTTTTCCCCTAAAGTGGGTTAGACTACATCAAAATGATGGAGTAACAAGCTGTTGCTACTTACACACTCTACACCTACAATGTCAGCCTACAGGATTAGTCAATGTTTTGGTCAAGATTATTCACATCTGCCTCTATCCTCTGGAGTAAGTCCCAAAAGGGCATATCATCCCACTTACGGCTCTATCTTATGAATAGTAAAGCCATGTCCAGAGGCAGGCGAGTATCAGAAATGTGCCTATTTAACTTGATCTTAAAACAAAATATAGTTTCCTTTCTTGTGTTTAGGAAACTGGAGGTTAGATAACAAGGCAATTGGTGCAGTGAAAGTGACAGCTATTCTGTAATATTCTCTGGAGTAACAGTTATTGTTTAACTAGGTAAGCCGCCCTTACCTTCTCTCAAGCATTCTTTTCAACCCCTTTGAACTAAAGGTCTAGAGAACTCATTTGATTTCTGCACAGCCACTGGGATGGCTTCATTGACTTTCATGTAGATTTACTGGTAATATAACAAGGAACGAAAGCTATGACGTCATGGTCACAGCCATCCTGCAGTCCGTCCTATTTGACTGGTGATGGACAAGGCTGTGTTGCTGACATGTTAGTGGAAGATTGAGGAGTCCCTAGTTCCCCAGCAAGAATTGGCACATTCAATATTTCAGTTGCATCTTCCTTTCATAGGAGAATATTTAGTCGGTGTCTACCACACCTATTTATTTCAGCCACTATGAAAGTAAGCTTAGATATTTAACAGAAAGCAGATGGTGCTGAGATCTGTAACTTGTATTTAACAAAAGCTATTTTGGAAATGTTCCTCATGTCCACTTTTATTGCTTTAAACACATCAACATCTCTGCCTGTCCGGATGAATTATTTAAAAATCACTGTCCCAGGACATGGCAGCATTTCGAAATGCACATGTTAATCATATACTTGATTAAATATTTCCTTGCCTATTTTTCTCCAGCATTCCAGTCGCTTTTGAGTGGAAAACTGTTGCAGCGAGAGCACCAGCGTTGGAAGCTGCTAGTGGCACAGGAACTACTGAAAACTCCACCATGGAGGGGAACACTTGCGATTTACTTTCTCGGAGCAAAAGTGTAAGTACCTTTCATTTTCACTTCTTTTGTAAAATGTGTACTTACTGCGTTTTTAGTTTGCTCTGGGTTTTAAGACTGTGTTGCTGCAGTTATGTTTGTGGGAAAATTTTGGTTAGCTTTCAGTTCTCTAACCGTAAGCAGATTGTGAAGAAATGAAGACTTATTCATCTGTGTGGCCTCATTGACAGACATGTGATGGGTCTTCTTTGCAATTTACCTGCCTTCCCACTCATTCCCACAAGCCTCATTATGTGATACTGAACACTGTGATATTTGAGTGCATGAAACGAAGGTATAGTTAAAATCAAGTAGGGGAAATTTGTGTCTTGACTATCAGTCTGTCTAGAACAATCCAAAGGTATAAATCAAAAGTGTGTTAAAGGCACTTATCATACCTACCAGCCAAACACATTCTGAAACTTGCTCCCTTCATTAGCTCTTCACTCTGGCGTCGGTCTCTAATTGCCAGTCTTCATCTTCTTTTTTAGCAGTTTTAACTTGCCCTTCTCAGTGCTCTGAGGAAATGTAAGCATTCTCTCCAATTACACAGTGTCTGTAAGGTCCCAGATTCATGATAAATTTGAGTTTTCTATTATCTTATGGGGGAAACACACACGCACGTGCGCGCACACACACCCACCCACACACACACACAAACTAAGTAGAGCAATTAAAAAAAAAAAAAGCTGTACCAGGCAAGGATGAAAGCAGATTTAATTTTCATCAGGCAAGTTCTAACAATATGTCCCTTTGTTCATTTACCCATGGGGAAGAAGCATCCAAACAGATGTGGTTGTGACGTAGGAACATTCATTTGAAGGCATCAGAAAAACCACAAATGCAAACACATTTCTCTAGTATGGGAATGTTCTGTGTTTTACCCTGTGATCTTGATGTTACAGCTCAAGGCCACCTTTCATTCTTCCTATAGAACAGAGATGAGTATGTGGAGAGGACAAGAAAGTATGCCAACAGCATTAATAATAATAATAATAATAATAGTAATAATAATCATAAGAAGAAGCTATATGAGGATATGCCAGTCATTTAACTGACTCCTAAGTTTAATAACCAACCAAATATATTCAACAAATTGGTAGAATGTTCATATTCATTTGTTTTAGCAGTTGGTGTTTGGTTATATGGAATTTGCATAACATAAAAGGCCAGAGCATTGTGCCAGGAATTCTTTTTATCACTGTGCATAGTTGCTCATTATAATAGAGTGACCTGCATACAAATTACCAAACTAAGAATACATCTGTTACTGAGTTTTCTTATTAACATCACATATAAAAGAAAACCATCAATACAGTACTTCCTTGTTGAATGTCAGGGGCATGTGATTTGAAAAAAAAAAAGATAAAAGGGAGAGTGTTTTGGAGTGATTAAAAAATTATTTAATATTACTCCATTCTTGGAGGAGACAGACAGTTCATCACGGTGTGACTTTAAGGGAACAAAAGTGCTTAATGATGCTAGAAGATTCCCTATTTATGTCTGTTTTGTAGATAATATTTTTCTTCTCACTGGAAAGGCTGAAGATTCCCAGGTCATGAGAGCTTGAGCTGCTTACATTCAGGTGGCAAGAGCAGCAGGGGCCCCCCTCCTCCGCTTCCTTGTTTCTTGAGAAACCCACTGTGCAGAGAGCACTTGCCTTTCTTCCACTCAGCTGAGCACCTCTGAGCAGGGGATGACTCCTCATCAGAAATGAGGTGGCTGCTTCACTAGTAGGGACTTACCACACTGTCCTGCGCATCATGCCAACCCCTTACGTCTTTGTCATGATAGAATCCTAGACCGCACAGTCAGATGCAGCTGTTTCTGTTTTGTTAGAGAAAGTTTAAATAATTTGATTTAGGAACTCTCAGTTCTTTATTTTGGCATTATGACCTTTGGTAATCAAAGAACATAAGCATTAAACAGGAAGGCTGTTTCTGCGACCGTCCATATGTTACTGTGTAAATGCTGTATCCATCACTGTAAACTGGAGTGTTATTAGTCACATATTATTGGGTACACCCTTCATCTGTCACCGTGAATAGAGGTGTATTAGTTATCTTTCACTTCTGTGACAAACTCGAACAAAAGCAATGTATGAATGGAAGGGCTTATGTTGTCTCACAGTTTGAGATTCCAGTCCACCATACGAAACCAAGTATGGTGCCAGGAGATTGAGGTGTTTGGCGGTAAAAATTTAAATATTTTTTTTCTCTTTTACAATTTATTCATTATATATCCCGATTGAAGCCCCCTCCCTCAACTCCCAGTCCCACTCTTTCTCCCTATCCCCCCCATATCATTTTTCTAATCCTCTGAAAGGAGGAGTTCTCCTTCTCTGTCATCTGCCCATAGCTTATCAGGTCTCATAAGAATTTTCTAGATGCTCTTCCTCTGTGGCCTGGTAAGGCCACGTCACTAGGGGTAAATAAGCAGGCAATCAAGTTCATGACAGAGGCAGCCTCTGCTCTTCTTACTCAGGAGCCCACGTAGCGACGGAGCGGCCAATCAGCTACATCTGAGCAGGAGGTCTAAGTCCTCTCCATGCATGGTCCTTGGTTGGTGCGTCAATCTCTGCAGGACCCACTGGGCTCAGATTTTTTAGCTTTGTTAGTTTTTATTTTATTTATTTATTTCCATTTATTTATTTGTTTGTTTGTTTGTTTGTGGGGCTCCTGTGCCTTCCTCGTCCATCTATCCCCCCTTCTTCCATAAGACTCCCTGTGCTTTGCCCAAAGTTTGTGAGTCTCAGCCTCTGCTTTGATTCCCTGTGGGGTTGGGTGGAGCCATTCAGAAGACCCTCTGTAGTAGGCTCCCATCCTATTCGCTTTCCTCCATCACTTCTGGTGTCTATCCTGTTTGCCATTCTGAATGAGATTTAAATATCCTTCCTAGGGTCCTCCTTGTTTTTTAGCTTCTTTAGGTCTGTAGATTTTAGTGTGGCTATCCTAAATCTATTGGAAGAAAAAGTGGGGAAGAGCCTCAATCTTATTAGCACAGGAGACAACTTCCTGAACAGAACACCAAGAGCTCAGGTTCTAGGATAAACAATTAATAGATGGGACCTCCTGAAACTGAAAAGCTTCTGTAAAGCAAAGGACACTGCAAAGAGAACAAAAACGACAGCCTACAGACTGGGAAAAAGATCTTTACCAGTCCTACATTAGATAGAGGGCTAATATCCAGAATATATAAATAACTCAAAGAATTAAACACCAACAAGCCAAATAATCCAATTTGAAATGGGGTACAGTCTATCAGTTCTCATCAGGACTGGCTACATTGCCTTCCTCTGTGGCCTGGTAAGGCTGCACCCACCTCAGGGGTTGGTGATCAAAGAGCAGGCCACTGAGTTCAAGATGGAAGGGGAGGAGGGCCTCCATTATCAGTGGACTGGGAGAGGGGCATGGGAGGAGATGAGGGAGGGAGGGTGGTATTGGGAGGGGACCAGGGAGGGGGCTACAGCTGGGAAACAAAGTAAATAAACTGTAATTAATAAAATAATAAATTTTAAAAATGGGGTACAGAACTAAGCAGAGATTTCTCAACAGAGGAATATTGAATAGCAGAGAAACACTTAAAGAAATGTTCATCATGCTTAGTCATCAGGGAAATGCAAATCAAAATTACTCTGTGACTCCATCTTACACTCATAAGAATGGCTAAGATAGAAAACTCAAGTGACAACACATGTAGAAAGGAAACCCTCTTCCAATGCTGGTGGGGATGTAAACTTGCACAATCACTTTAGAAATCAATCTTGTGCTTTCTCAGAAAATTAGGAATAGCTCTACCTCAAGATCCAGCTATACCTCTCCTGGGCTTATAACCAAAATATGCTCCACCATTCAATAAGGACATTTGCTCAGCTATATTCATAGCAGCTTTATTTCTAAGAGCCAGAATCTGGAAACATCCTGGATGTCCCTCAACGGAGGAATGGATACAGAAATTGTGTCACATTTACACAATGGAATACTACTCAGCTATACAAAACAAGGAAATCATGAAATTTGCAGGCAAATGGAACTAGAAGAGATCATCCTCAGTAAGATAATCCAGAAACGGAAAAACTGGCTTGGTATACACTAACTTGAAAGCAGATATTAGCCATATAAGAATGCACCTGCATTTAGGAGGCAGAAGCTGAATGTCAGCATGCAGCTGGCTCCCTTTCTTTCTCCTCTTTTCATTCAGTATGGGCCCCAGTGCCTGGAGTGATGTGTACAATCAGGGAAGATTTTTCTTCTTTGTTTAAAACTCTCTGGATATCACATTTACCAACACATGTATCTCCTAGGCTGTTCAAATCTAGTCAATTTTACAGTGAAGACTGACCATTGCATAAGGCATACCAGAGAAGAGTGGAGAAAGACTATTTTTAGACATTCGCTTTGTTTGTGAGTTCCCTTAGGAGAAGAGTACCAATGAAGCTTGCAATACTTACTCAGTCTCTATCTAATATAAAAGATAAAGGCATAAAATCAGTAGTTAGATTTCCGTTTAACATCACTTTTGAGTTTCTGTGAGTTTAGGTCTAATGCTCATTTGTAGATCGAACTGAACAATTCCCTAAAGAAACTAGGTTAGAGATGGGCATGGTGATGCACACCTGTAATCTCAGCACTCAGGGAGGCAGAGGCAGCTGGATCACTCTGAGTTTGAGGCCAGCTTGATCCATAAAGTGAGTCCAGGACAGACAAGGCTACATAGAGAAACCCTGTCTCAAATAAATAAATAAAAAGAAAGAGAGAGAGAAATTACGTGAGTCAGGCTGGCTTTATAACCATTTTAAGTTACCAGATAGGTAGCTATTATTATTTTTTTTTTTTCAAAACTGTAGAGTCCGAACCTCCCAAGATCCTGGTGCCAGCCAGTTCAGTTATGGTGAGGGATCACTTCCTAAATGGCTGACGTCTCCACTGGACCTCACACAGCAGACAGGAAGTTCTCTGGAGTGCCTTACTAGGTCATTCTTCCCAACATCCTCTTACCCCTATCTCCAACAAAGACCTCACTTTCACACTGAGAACTGGGGATTTAACATCTGAGTTTAGGCAAGGCGCAAACATTGATTTAGCCTATAATGTTTGATATTCTTATGAAATGACTTCAGTGTGTCACCATGATCAATAGTAGAGAATTATATTATTTCAACAATTATATTATTTAACAATTAGACGACCTAATTGACTTTTTTTTCCAGTTTATAGTAGAGAAATCTTTTTCATACTTTCGAGTTTCCAAGCAACTCTTCACAGACCTAGAGACTTATTTTCATTTTTCTCCAAAGCATTTTTTACATCGTCTTTATTACTTTTACTTATTTTATGTACCTTTTTCTTAATATCCATCCCAATGTTACAATGACATGTATTTCTGAAATGCTTTACCCTGACAGTGGATGTACCAAATTGCACTCAATGGAGGTGCAGGGGTAGGGGTGTTGGTGGATGTAGGCAGAGGCAGAGGAAAGAGGTAGAGAGAGGTAGGGATGGAGAGAGAGAGAGAGAGAGAGAGAGAAAGAAAGAGAGAGAGAGAGAGAGTAGGATGAGTATGGAGGTTGGGTAGGTCTGGGAAGAGTTGGGGGAGGTGGGATGAATATGGTCACCATACATCAATATGAAGTTCTCAAAGAATTATAAACAAGTATTTTATAAAAAGTATACATGAGAAGTAAAGAGGTGCATGAAGCTAACAGGAATTTGATTCTCTATACTTGGTTCCACAGCTGTGGGAAAATAAATTCCTTTTTTTTTTAAAAAAAAAAAAATTAAAGCATGGTTCTTTATAACAGCTCTCCATCTGTCCTCTGAACTCATGTTTTTTCATGATTTTTTAGAAATAAATTTATATGTGAATGAACTGGATAAATTTTAACTATTCGTTAATTGGTTCTCTCGTGTATTGAATTTTAAAGTATCTCTTACGATTTTTACCTAAAACTCCTCATTTTTAGTGCCCTACATCAGTTGGAAGCGATTTGAGCTGTCATCCGCTCAATTAGATTCTTTATTTTCTTGATGAAATTGCCCTCTGTCTGACTCGGGATTCTTTTGGATGTTCTACATTGGGACAAATGTGTCACTCACCAGATGTCTTTAATTGATGTTCCCTGTTCTCCTGGGCAGAATTGTTGTTTAGTGTTTATTCAAAGCTGGAAGCAATTGCTGGCTATTTGCAGAACACTGAGAATCTGGAAAGATTTTTCTAATGCTGAAGAAAAACCCACCTATGTAGGTTGTCAGTTCTGAACCCTGGAATTGGGGTCTGCTCTGGAGGGATGTCTCAATGCACTCTCTAAATTTCTTCTTATCACAAAGGAGTTTTAAAATACTGTCCAAAACTTATATACAAAGCATGTCCTATTAAAAATTTTTCCAGTTGTATCTTTACACTTGGTGTTTTTGGATACAGCCATTCTCCTGAAGACCTAGAATGAATAATCCATGCCATTCCATCTACATCTCATTGTACTGGTGCCCACCTCATAAGAAGAAGCCAAAAGAAATTTGGAAAGGATGATCCATTTTGCAGTGGTAGTGCACAACTGACAGCATTTGTTATTCTTTCCAGCTACTCAGAGATAGACTGTGTTTGGGATTTTATGTTTGAAGTAGAACTAATGGATTCCTTGCCAGACTAACCTCATTTCCCTGCTGTATTCATGCCCGTCTGAAGCACATGGTTACGTAGTTGTATCCACGTAGAAGCCAGATAAATTAAAGAAGTTAAAACCCTTACCTTTTTTTCCTCACTTCTGTTCACTCCTTATGATAAAAGAGAGTCAGGAGAGATAGTGTTACTAAAATCCTTTGAAAAACACAAATTAAAAAGCAAAATTAAAAAAAAAATGAGTTTTTATCTGTGCTTTGCCAGCCACAAACTGAAGTGAGAACTTTTAGTTTTAGGGATTTGATTAATTTGACTATTATTCCTGACTCCTAGGTAATGTTTTTGTTTTAGAAAATTCAATGGGCTATTTATTAAGTGGCTATGAGATATGTTAGGCTCTGGGCATCCAATACAAATAGGATACTTGATGGCTCTGCCTTCATAGAATCTACTTGACTTCCTGTTAGAAATAGTCCCTGTTCCCCTCACTTTGGGAAACCAATTGGTTACTGAGCTACCACAGGCTACATCTGAGTGGAGGTTCTAGGTTATATCCATACATGGTTCTTGGTTGAATGTCAGTCTCAGAAAAGACCCTGTGCCCAGATATATTTGGTCCTTGTGGAGCTCCTATCCTTTCCCCATCAGACTAACTCCCCTTCTTTCTTATGATTCCCTGTACTCTGCCAAAGGTTTGGTCATGAGTCTTTGCTTTGAAAACACTGCTAGTTAGAGTCTTTCAGATGTGCTCAGTAGACTCCTGTCATACGTTCAATGCACATCCCATCTGTCTTTCTAAACGAGGATTGATCATCTTACCCCATGTCCGCTCTATTGATTATCTTTTTTAGGTGTATAGATTTCATTATGGACTATTTCTAACAGGAACTCAGTGACTGGCTCTTTGGTCTCCCCACCCCCGAAGGGAGGAGCAGTCCTGTTAGGCCACAGAGGAGGGCTTTGCAGCCAGTCCTGAAGATACCTGATAAAACAAGATCAGATGAATGGGGAGGAAGTCCCCCCTATCAGTGGACTTGGAAAGGGGCACGGTGGAGATGAGGGAAGGAGGGAGGGACTGGGAGGGAATGAGGGATCGGGACACGGCTGGGATACAGAGTTAATAAAATGTAACTGTTAAAAAAAAAAAAAGAATCTACTTGACAACTCCATTTAGAAATTTTATGATTTATTAAAGTTACTTCATCAGCCTGTCACCCCAAGCCTGATGACCCAAGCCATTTGATTATGATTTTCAGTCTTTCACAAGGACTCTGAAACCCTTCACTCTCCGCATCCTCGCTCTTCTCCACATCCTGTGATCCTCTTTAGAAGAGATATTTTAGCTGTGAATAATGTGTCCTAATTGTCAATTACGTTCATTGTTGCAGAAACATAGATTATTTTAGAGTAGTTGAAAAGATTTTTTTCTCAGATAATCAACAATAGTATAAGAATAGCCAAGAGTATAAATGAATATGAGTTTGGCGGAAAAAAAAAAAGGTCTGAAAGAATAGGGCATGATCATCAGCCATTTGCCTCGAATCAATCAAGTCATGTGACTGTCCCAGAATCCAAAACCAGTTACTAAATTGTTGTCTTAGAAAAACATCTCAATTTTTGATATGGTAATGTTTTCTATTTCCCTTTAAGGCAACTTCAAGTGGGAGTTGAATTCCAAGTGATTATACCCAAGAAATAATTGCATATATTGTTCTTAAAAATGTAAACTCCAAAGACATAAAATGTAAAGGAGATCTCTTGAATTAATACTGTATATTTAAAAAGGAATGTTCCTTTCAGACAGTCTCACCCCAGAACAATAGAAATTTTTAAAGAAAGGTGCATTAAATCCTTGGAGTTTTATATTAGTAGTATTTTGTTCTAGAGTTTTTCTTTATTGAAAATATCTTATTTTTTAATATAGCCATATTTTGATCCTTAGCCTTTGTCTGTTACATTTTAATTTCTGAAGCAGCTATCAATGGGCAAGAGTTCTGATTGTTATAAAAATAACAAGCAAAAAAAAAATCCAGATCAAATCATTGCATTTGTTTTTACATGACTAGTATTTCTAAAGGCAACATGGTCCTAAAGTCTTAGGTTATAGTCTTGGTTCTAAATTTATGTAACTTGATATAAGAAGTATGAGTGAAAGCACTTAATCATTTGAGTTATTATCAAGTGCCCCAGAAAATTTCTTACGAGCTTTCCAGGATAAAATGAGCAAACAATACTGAAAGCACATTATAAAGGAAAACATGCAAACCAACAAAAGCCTCAAAGTAAACCAAGAAAGGACACCAAAAATATTCAATTTTCCTGTATACTTCTAAATCAAATGCTGAGTCTCTAGGATTTTTGCAACAGAATGGATCCATCAAAAATAAATAAATAAAACAACCAGACCTCTTGCTTTTATTATTGAAAAAGTGACTTGAACATTCATTCATAAGCTCCACTGAGTTGTACAAATGACAAATCCTGAAGTGCAGGCTCAGGGTGGTTGATGGTTGTTAACTGGCAGGACAGCCTAAAGGAGCATGTCCTGGGGTGGGTTCAGCTAGAGCCTGACCATGCTTTCCCATTTATTTTGTCATCTACGATACATTCCTTGCAGCCTGGAGTTGGATGTACGGCCCACTTACAGAACACAAATTTTTTAAAAAAGACACTTTTTTTTGTCAGCACCTTGCCTCCCTCCTTCCTTATGTAGTAGTGTGGGGTTCTGTTTTGGCCATCTTGCTTCTGTGTTAAGAACTTGATCATGTGTTAGCTGTTACCATCCATGGTTTAATTCAGTCAACAGTGTTTATTAAGCCCTTACCAACTGTTTGATTATGCTGTAATAGTCATTCTTCATAGAACTGTGTTCCAAATGGTACTTGAGAGACCCAGAGAGTCAAGACACCACAGTGTACTTTGGCACTGGGATTTTAAGCTTCACAGAGTATCTGGCTCATTGAACATTAAAAACCGAATGTAGTATAACTACCGATAAACAAATAATACTAAGTGCCAGGAAAAGCAATCCTTTCTATAAATTCATTTAAAACAGAAACTACCACGTCACACATTGGAAGTCCCTGTTTCTGCTTATTGAATGTATTTTTTAACATATTACTAAATGTCCAACTTGTATTTTTTTCTGCAAGAGCCCATTGCACAGTATGACTTTGTCAGCAAGGATTCATTTCAGCACTGTCTGAATCATACCCATGAAGACAAACATCGTTCAGGAACAATTGTCTCTGAAAGAATGGTTCAATGACTAACAAAGGCCTCTAGACAAAGATGAGGGATTCCTCTATATGTAGAGAAATGAGAAATGAAAACAGTTTTCTTAAGTGTTCATGTAGAAAATCAGAATGTGTACCCTATCACCAAAAAGCACATGAAATAGCTTACAGAAAAATAGCATGTCATTGGGTGGATAGAATTTCTTTGAAAATGTTCTATGTTTTGACTTCTGAAAACAATCATGGATCAAAAACATTTGGAAAAAAATGAAAGATCAATATTGGCAGGAGAGACATACCTTAGGTGTATGTTAAAACTTCCTGACAGAAAGAACAGAAAGATGGCTCAGCAGATAAATGCTAGCAAAGCTGCAGCCCTGAGTTCAGTCCCAAATGGGGGTAGAGAAGTGACTCCCTTCTCTGACTTTCTACATGGAAACTCATGGCACACCACACGTAGAGACACCACACACGCACGCACACACACACACACACACACACACACACACACAGAGAGAGAGAGAGAGAGAGAGAGAGAGAGAGAAAGAGAGAGAAAGAGAAAATGTTTTTTAAAAAATTTCCTGACAGAATTTTTTTTCTAGAATTCAGACAGTTTGGGGAGAATTTTGAAATGACCTTAAATCAAAGTTTTTCCCAAGTCATATAAAATTCCTATCAGTTAAAATGTTAACTTCTCACTATCAGATTTATAATTGTTGTATACTATGTGTATATGTAGACATAGGTGAAGAAGATAAACATGTTGATTGACATTTTCTCATCTGAATCCAAATTTATGTACTTTCACTGGTGCAATAACAACATTGGTGAAATTAGGCTGCACCTTAATTTTACACATCCTTTTCACCATGTGACCTTGACTGTATTACCTTGATGATCTCTATTTTACTCACATATAAATGTAGAGTTACAGTGTGTGTAAGATTTCTTGGAGCTATTATTTTATGACTCTTCATTTTCTAGATCTAGTATTTCTCAGAACTGGCACAATGAAAAATTGTCCATTATGATAAGGTCTGAATTTTTAACCTTAAAATCCGCTACCACTTTCTCCTGAAGCCTGCATAGGAGGCTGATTAATGGGTTGAGCATGTCTCATCTCTGCTAACAATATTTCAGTTGGGCACTTGTTGTCTGTAAGAATTAATAGATCCGAAAGGCCTTCACTTCACCAGTAATTAGAAGGATATTTGTGATATTTAGTAATATTTTTGTTCTTTTCAGAACAGTCTCTTTAAACCTATGACTGGGGTAGAGGTAGAAAGGGGTTGTAATAGTCTAAGAGTCTTTGGTGAAATCTGAATCCGTCCATGTTAACTTGTTCCTGGAGTTCATCTGGGGTGTATCAAGCTGGTCTTTCTGTTAATTAAGACAGTAAGCTTTAACTGTTTTGCCACATGTGGATGGTGTGGTATTGTCTTAACATCCATGAATTATAACCAGCCCCAGCTCTGTCATGTGCCCACATTTCACAGAAATGTGATATGAAGAAAGGAAATCTTTATGCAGGAAGGACACCCCAAGTTCTGAATATGGGAAATAATTACTTCTGGTATGACCCTTTTCCGACGTTTTTTCTTCTCAGTAACTGAATTACTCCTGGTGCTTTGCTTGTATACCCGTAATGAGAACCAGTTTTCCTTGTTTCCTGTCTGCTGTCCATGACTTCACAGTCCTGAGATGCAGGAAGAACCCCTTGCTTCCAATCTAAGAAAACATACTCATTTCAAAGTGTGATTCTGTCCACAGCAAATACTTCTGTACAGCCTTTTGTAAAAACTGTTTAGGTGTAGTTGCTAGAATGGGGGATAGGGACTTTAACCTGCACCCCCATCCCACCCAACCCACTTAAAGACATAGATGGGGATTCTCAATGATACAAACAATCGTTCTTCTCATCCAGTCTTATTGCCTCTGTCATTCTCAGAGGGAAACCTCAAGTTCACACTTTTAGTGAATTGGGAAATTCCAGTGTAAAGCGTTTTTCTTCTGACTTAGTCTCAGAGTTGTAGATCTCTGCGGGAAATGATTTTCCCCACCATGACTGAAAGTAATAATAATGATGATGATGATGATGATGATGATGATGATAAAGTACATGTTCAAGATTTCTAAAGACTGTATTGAGCTACTGAGATTTCAGGGCACCACAAAATCTGGAAAGACAGAATCACCTACAAAGAGATGATGCCGTCATTTATGTGCCAAGGGTAGAAATCCCCAGAGGCCAAACAGCAGTAAAAAAAGATTCCGCTAAAACTGAGTGAATTGTTAATGGATAAATGTGAGCTGGCGTGAGAAGATGGACACGATGGCTGTTGTGGGTAGAGGGGTGTATCTTGTAACAGACATTTCTTCCAAGAAATTCTCCAGGTATTTATTGGGAAGATGAACAGAAACAGGATCTGCTGTCCCCAACGAAACAAAATGTGGATCAACAAAGAACGCCGAGATCCATTGTTTTAGAGCACTATACACTATGGAGCATGTGAAGAGATGGTGATGATGAAGGATAAAAGGGGAAGCAATGTTTGCTCTCTAGGGACCAGGGTATTACTGTGTGTGGAGATCAGCACTGCAGTAGGTGGAGGGGTAAGGTACTCCCTAGAGATTCAGGAACACATTACTGAGATAATGTTTGATTAGAACACCAAGGACCACTCTTTTTGTTTGACCTCAATCAAGATCATAACAAGTGTTAAGTAAAGAATTTGGAGACAATAGATGCCAGAAGTAGTTCTTCTTTGAGGCCTAGAACATGCCTAAAGCTAAAGGGCAAATATATATCAGTAAAATTGCCATTGGCAAGACATTCTACTATCAAAGCACAAGACAGCCTCAGAGAAATGTGAATTACTCTGGTTAGTTATGCTTATACTACTTGAGTTCATACTAGTTCCTAACCAAATTAAATACACATCTCATATTGATGACCTAGAAAAAGGGAAAAAGCAGATTCATCTTTAAGACAAAAATAATATGTACCCTACTACTATCTTTTATATCTAGCTTTCAGGGAAAAAAAATTATGCCAAGTAAGATGGTAGGAAAAAACACAGAAAGCAAAAATACACAGACACCTCCCAGCATAGTATAAATGTTACAGTTAATAATGTGAGGAACTATTATTACTGATTTAAAAGCTCTGGTGTAAAAGTTTGGCAGCATGTGAGACCAGATGTGTAATTTTAGCAAAGAGATAGAAATTATAAAAAAGAAGGTAAGATTGCTAAAGGGGAAAAAAAACATTAATCAGAGATAAAAATCTTAAACCATTTGTATACTTGAGGAAGCCAAAGAAAGAATCAGTGACCATGAAGATAAATCAGCAGAAATTATACAAACTAGAATTCAAATAGAAAGAAGAAGGGTGGAGAATAAGGATGAAGGAAGGAAATGAAGGAGGAAAGAGCAAAAGAGAGAGCAAGAAGAGACAATGGAGTAGTAAATGCAGTATATATAGGATTAATTGGTATACCCTGGGTAATGGAAAAATCACAACGGAAGAAAGATAATATAGGAGAAGTATTTTAATAAATAATGGATTAAATTCTTTAAACTTGATGACAGACTCCAAATCACAGTTTTAAAAGCCAAGAGTATACTAAACAAGTATGCAAATAAGCACACATGAGAAACAGAGAGAGAGGGAGAATGAAAGAGATGGAGAGAGAGAGAGGGAATATTAAAGAAAGACAGAAAAACCTTAAGGTCATCCAGGGAGAAAGGTGTAAATAACCTAAAAAGGAACAAGGATAATGATTACATTAAATTATGTTCTGAAAACCACCCAAACAAGGAGCAAAACAATACTGTCTAGAGTACTTAAAAGAAAGACAAATGGGATGGACATTGGACGTAGAAGAAAACAAGTAACAGGGCAGGAGCCTACCACAGGACAAGTCCTCTGAAAGACTCTACCTAGCAGTGTATCAAAGCAGATACTGAGACTCATAGCCAAACCTTGGGCAGAGTGCAGAGAATCATATGAAAGAAGGGGGAGTTAGTATGATCTGGAGGGGACAGGAGCTCCACAAGGACCAAATATATCTGGGCACAGGGGTCTTTTGTGAGACTGTATCTCCAACCAAGGACCATGTATGGATATAACCTAGAACCTCTGCTTGGGTATAGCCCACGGTAGCTCAGTATCCAAGTGGGTACCCTAGTAAGGGGAACAGGGACTATTTCTGACATGAACTCAATGGCTGAATCTCTGACCTCCCCCTTCACACCCGAGGGAGGAGCAGCCCTGCTGGTCCACAGAGAAGGACTGTGCAGCCAGGCCTGAAGATCCCTGATAAGCTAGGGTCAGATGAAAGGGAAGGAGGTCCTCCCCTATCAGTGGACTTGGAAAGGGGTAGGGAGAAGATGAGGGAGGGAGGATAGGATTGGAAGGGAATGAGGCATCGGGATACAGCTGGGATACAAAATTAATAAACTATAACTAATATTAAAAAATAAAAAATTAATTGAAAAAGAAAACTCAATAACCCAGAATTCTGTATATAGCAAGAACATTTTTTTCTATATAAGGGGAAAATCTTTCTGGGTTGTATCCTCTCAGATGTCTCCAAAGTAATATGTACATTACTGCTTTTACTGCGTTCATTCTTCACATTGAAGAGAATTAGGCATTTCTCATACTGTACACTATTTCATGCCTCAGAGGACTTAGCCAGTTACTTGTGAATGGAGCTGTTGCTCTGGGTTGTCGGGAAGGAGCACTTCTCCACAGAGAGGATGCAAATATTTTGCTTATTAAAATATTTAAATCAGTCTCTGCTCAGGAGAGAATCTTGGGGAAGACAGTTGCTCCGAGGATATAAGAAGCAAACAGGAAGTGAGAAGGTACTACAGCGACACAGCCATGATGGGATGTGATTTCCAGTTGGTTTTATAGCAGAGATTTCAGTTAATACTGCATTAGAGGTTGTGAGGTCCAGTGTCCAATGATAAAGGTGCTGCATACTTTGCTAATCTCCTCTGGATGCTTTTTTAAATTTTCTATAAATAGAACAGCATTGGAACAAGTTTCCTCAGGATGTGAAAAGTTCTGTGTTCTCTCCTGAGGTGAAGCAAGGAGGAAAGGAGTGGGGACACAAGAAGATGCAGTAATGGTTGTGGGATTGTGACAAGGCTCAGAAGGAGCTGCGACAGTTACAGCTATGTACAGATGTAGAACAGGATTTGACCTATTCTATTTGCCCGCCAGAGCCTGTATATGTAGAACATTGAAGAGTCTCAGTCCACGTTTTGTTATGGATATGTTGCTTATGTCCATAAATAAAAACAGGTCAAAATGACCTGAAAATATTAAGTGAAAAATTCCATGAATCAAGCATCTCATACATTTTAAGTTCCATGAAATTCTCAATGGTCTTATGAAATTACACTCTGCCCTTTTCCATATTACGGAGGAAGTGAGGCGTACCTTTGCCCAGTGGATCCATGCTGTATATGCCACATTTCTGTCAGCATAAAAAGTGCTCTTGCTGTCAGATTGACTGCATCAGGTTCACGTTTCCCATGGACAGAGGACTAATGCCACATAAGAACATTGGTCTTATGTCACTTCATCACACAGGCTACGATGCCACACCGTTACAAGGAGGAAAAATGAGTATGCTACATTTTGAGAAAAAAAGAGTACAGTCCCATTATTTCTTCTATAGATGTTATAATTCTTGTATTTTTATTGTTGATAGTTTATGGTGCTTAAATTATACATTAGGCTTAATCATAGGTATATATGTGTATGAGAAAGGATAGAACTTACAGAGCAGAGTACTGTTTGTGGTTTCATATATCATAAAGTCTTTATTTTTGAACAAATGGCTAATTCATGTTCTGGTAGTATGAAGTAAAAGAATGTGTGATTTCATCAAAATGCATACAGGATGCTATACGATTTAAAACATGAATTATTTACCCCCGAAAACTTCCTTTTAACGTGTGAAGACTGCAGTGGACTTTGGGTAACTAAACATGGAGAGTGAAACTATTTGTTCCGGGCATAATACTGCATTTGCACACACAGAAACACAGAAAACTGCAATCTACACACTGGAGCATGTAGAATCTTGAGAGCGTGTTTAATCAACAGTGAGTTAGATCAGTGTGATAGGAATAAAGTAGATGAGGGCTCTCTCATAGTGCCTCACCATTTAATACAATAATGGTAAAACTATTTATTACCTTTTTACTCTTTTTATGAAGAAATAGTTACCTTTACAAAAAAGAAAAAAAATTAATGAAAGAAGTCACTGAACATTTTCTATATGTGTGCAGGTATATAAATGTATGCACTAAGGTACATGGCAGAAGGCTAAGCTGTTTCAAAATATCTTGTAAATTATTTATATGTATCATCAGTGACCAGTCTTTATTACTTATTTATCCAATTTCATAATACATATACTGAACATATATGTTCATTAGTTTTATTCAGTCTTTAAAGGTATCATATAATATTAGTAATGTTATTGCCCACATATGATGGATGAGCAAAAGGAATTGATACTTATACTAAAAATACTCTAAACTTACATATTTCAAATATTAGCATAGAAAAAGAAGAGGAAAAAGGTCCTGAAATACAAGTAACTTTTGGTAATAATGCTGAATGCTCCTTTAAAAAACTTAGCGATAATGTATTAATATTTTTATTGAAAGTAAATTTTAGATCTCTTGGCTAGATGTGGACATGGGGCATATTTTGTTTTTTCATAACCTTAAATAAATCATAAGAAGCCACCTATGCAAAGAGCACGATAATTGGATCTTTAGTCCTTATGCCCTCTTGAATATGTTTCCCTAAAAGCTTCATTTCTAATTACAGGATGGTCTTTCTGATCTGAGTGGATTTAAGTGGCTAGATAGATTTTCATCCTTCCTGGAAAAGAAGTGTAGAAAGCACATATGAACTTCTGACTGGGAAAAGCTTTCATTCAAATCTACCCTTGGGCAGATTAACCCTTTTATCTACATCAGTTCAATATATTTTGTAATTTAAGTTTTAGATTTTATTTTAATTAAGCTTTTATTGATCAATTGTCAGTTTCATTCTTTGTTCTGTTTTGAGAACAAAGAGAACAATTCTGGAAACTCGCTCAATATCTCTTCCCACTGTCCCAAACTTTATGCTTTATACATGACTTTCTGTGTATGTTCTGTATAGGCCAGTTTAAGGAATCAGCTGCACCTGCCCAGGAGTAGTCTTTTTCAATCGGTTTCTGTCTCTGTTTGTCCCTGCCTCTGTCGAACTCTCTGTCTCTCTCTTGTGCTTTCTCTCCCCATCCTTGTTTCTTTCTGTCTCTTTCTGTCTCTGTCCCTGTCTTTCTTTCTGCGTATATTTTATCACTTTGTATATTTTATCATTTTGCATTTACAGAACAGTAGCCCAGTCTCGTTTGTGTTTCTCAGCCTTTCTACTCAACTGATGTATATACACATCAACAAATGATGGAGGCAGAGTGAATCTGCCACTATCTATAAAATAAGTTTTTTTGTATTGATAATTAGGACCTTAAAATGTGCTTCCAGGACACATTTTGTTCCCCATACTTGAAAAAAACGTTCCACAGTTATAATAATATTGTTTTCCAGCTACCAGCTTCTGTTATTTTCTGCTTTCCCTCATTTTTAAATTTTTTTCTCTTAAGTTTGAACTACTGAATGTTTTCTTTTATTATTTCCATGATCAATTCTGGAAACTAAAGAGTTAGAGATAAATGCACCCTCAGGATTGAATAAACAATTTCTTATAATTTAGTAAGGCATTCTTTTCCGTGATTTCATCTATTATGTTATTATATATCATCTATGTCATCCTTCCTGTTTTTCTCTGTTAGTTTCTCCAAAGCATTATAATTCTCTTAACAAATGTGTGTGTTTGTGTGTGTGTGTGTATGTGTGTGTGTGTGTGTAGACCTCATTATGGTAAGTGTTGTATGAGTCTTTTGAGTTTTCAAACTGATTTTTACAAACAGTACCTGAAAATCATAATGGAAAATCATAATGATCTTCTAAATTAGGATGGTTTATATATTTTTGCTGATTATACTTTTATCAGAAAAAAGCAGAATTCACTTAAAATGAACACTTTAAGTCCAAACTCTAAGATCTGTTTATTTTTGCTCCTTTGTTTATTTTCATAGGGTATATAAAAATTATGTAGATTACTGTTCAAAATTAATAGCCATTACTTTGTTGAGTCACATTTTACTTATCCACAATAACATAGATTATAATAACTACATTAGTTACTGAGAAAACTAAATCAAGTAAAGGTTAAAGGGGAAAGGTTTAAAAATTTTAAAAATGGTATTAGAGAGAAGAAACAAACAAACAAAACTAAAAAACTAAGCAAAATTTTGTCTCTTGGAATGTAGGATAATTCACACAAAAATTAACTGATAGAAAAATTGTTCTGTAATCAACAATAATAGAAAGCAATGGAATAATCTAGTTTTCTTTTTAGTACGCTGTCAATCTTTTTAGAATCGGTAGCAAAGGATAATCTAAAAACAAGAGCGATAGCAAAATAGTCTATTTGGATTTGCAATGCATTTATGTAATCACATCTCACATAGCCGTGGCATGCATGACCTAATAGACACCCAAAGAAGAAAACATAATATTGTTAACAAAGTGGATTAGCAAATGAATAAAAGAAGTGTCATCTTTACTCAACTTCTTCCTGCCTCTATTCTACAGTAGCTATGGGTTTTATCACAAAGAAAGACTTGGATAGTAACACCATGAAGACATTATCTGTGTACTTGAATTTGGTTGATAATTAAATATTTAAGTTGAAAAAAATGGACCTAATTATTTTAAGATTATTGAAAAATTCCAAATACCATCTAAATCAATGGCAGCACTAGAAATTGCCAGCAATTGGGACGTATGATTAATGTACATTTTTCACTGATTTCTTTACAGCATCATTATTTCTACATCCTCCTTAGCAAGGTTTTATTCAATCCAAAGACTGCAGGCAGCTTTAATCGTAAAAAATGTCTAACATTTGTGGCATTTTTTTCCCCTTAATCTTAACAAAAAATTCCTTTTAAATGTACCCAATGCTGCTAAACCATCAACTTGGAAGGTTTAGAAGATTAATAATCATCTATTTTGAACTATTTTTCCCATATGGTGGTAGGTTAAGTTCTGCATGATATAATTGGGACCAAATTTTCTCCCCATTTCTTTAACTGTAAGTGCCACGTTGGCTACATCTGTATATACAGTTTCTCTTTCTTCTTTTCTTTTTCTTTTTCTTCTTTTTTTTTCATTTGGCATTATTTTTAAAACTCCATAATCAAGGAGTGACACAGACATTCAACTATCTGCT
The DNA here is from genome assembly GCF_030254825.1 of Meriones unguiculatus. NCBI lineage: Eukaryota > Metazoa > Chordata > Mammalia > Rodentia > Muridae > Meriones > Meriones unguiculatus. The sequence continues at coordinate 83,429,959 of NC_083354.1, forward strand.
TTGCTAAGCCAATGTCCTATTGCTTGCTTCCAAGCCATTTATTGAATAATCCATCTTCTGCTGGAAGTTGAAGCTTTTGATTGTTTAGCTAGAATGGAAGGAGAAAAAGAACACAATTAGCTTTCAGATTTCACCAGCTCTGGGGTTATAACTACAAATGGCATATTCTTCTCAGCCTCCAGGAAAATTCCATTTTAAATCCAGGTCTACCTAAGTGCTACAAGATGCCCTGGGTCATTTCCCGGTTACTTGTAAATAAAGGATTTCTTTTGAATATTTTTCATCTTCACTTTTGCTCTTTACTTGACTTTTTAAATTACTGTTGGTATTGTAGAAGTCATTTATTGGTACTTTACCTTAATCCGTTGTTTCGTTCATCTTTATGTTAAGTGTTTGGGGAGAATTATTTTATTGGATTACTAGTTTCCTTAAAAATGAAGCATTGCCACAGTGACGTTTAATACAACAAGCTGGAGAGTAAATGGCTATTTGGAAACTGAAGAGAATTAAAGGAAGCTTTGTGACATGTCCAATTTGTTAATCTAAATTATATGTTTAGTCCTAGAAAAAAAAATTTAGAACCATTTGATAATATTCTCAGTGGTCTATGCTTTGCTTCTATGGGATACCCAGATTTATAGGAGGCAGTGGGTATTACCCAGGACTGGCATTTTTTTTATTATTATTTTCTATTTCATATCAGTGTTTGCTTCATTGAACAGGTTTCTGTCTCACTTCATCCAAGGCTTATGGGGTTACGGTTGAGACAAAGTCCCTCTTTATGTTACAGATAGAAAAAAAAAAAAAAGCTTACATGCCAGACAACTTAGTGATGAAACACACCGTGAAGAAGGTATTTGTCAACTGCTTCCCAGGGCACTGCTAGAGCTCCAGCTGATGCTTCTCTGAAGTGATGGCTGCTAATTTCTGTAATCCTCAAATGAACAGCTGTGGTGCGAGCTGGCATTACACAGCCCTCTGTCCATCCACCTTTCCCAACTATAGGACTGGCCTACAGATGCCTCTGTACAGTGTTAGAGATTGCTGTCTGAAAGAGCAAAGAAGGCCCAAAAGGGGCCACTCCGCAAGTCAAGCTACTCAAATGAAGCGAGTGTCATATAGTTGAATCTCTGCAGTTCAAAAATATTATAAATGAGCTTAACAACTTTGTCAAGAGTGAGAAATACTCATCGGAGTAATACATAGGCAAGCCAAGAGGGATAAACAGATAGAAGGGAGGGACATGTTAATGATGCAGAAGATAAGTTGGAAAGACGTGTGTTTTAACTGACCAAAGTTCGCAGGACAAAGTGGCGAGCCCAGGCAGTCAACGAGAGTGACGCAAAAGCCTGTGTACGTTTCTTTTTTCCCTCCCTGCAAGACGACCTTGCATTTTAGTTTTGTGGGGTTTTGGTACAGCTGTTATTTGATAATAACACAATGTGTTTTCCAATTTACTTAGGTTGTTTTTAAAAACAGATAATGGAAAACCATCTGTGTTTCTGCGTAAATTGTTCTCAGGACAGGGACCAGGAACAAAACATTTAAAATCCTGCTATTGAAATCTCATGCTAATTGAAGGAGTCCAGCAAACTCAGTCTGCTGAGCTGGATGAAAAGAATGTCACCCATTGGGCTTTCTGAGGTAAACACAAAATAAATGTCTTCCTTTGCTCTTTTGGTTGAGTGGCACCATTTTTCATTTACCTACCAGGAGTCTCATCATTTTACAAGCATTAGAAGCATCAGAAACAATTGCTTAATTGCATGTTCTTTAACTTGACCCCAAGGGACTTTGATTTAGTATGCCCGGGAAAGGGTCCAGGGATCTTGAGATTGAAACCATTTCCTTGGGTGGATGTGAGGTAGGTGGTCAGAGAATCACACTTAAACTAAGACTATTTTCAAGCAGCATAATTAGTATCACATATATGGGAGCTAAATTTGGGATATGTATTCTGTAGCTCTATTATTGCTCCAACGTGTAGGAGAAATACACAAATCCCATGAATAATCAGAAGGGCATACCAACAGAGCAAATGGCTAAAACCAAATAAAACTCAACAAAGAATTTGAAATAGATCCTTAGACACACGATGGAGTCTGAGCAAACTCGGATGCTGAGACATAGAGGACAATACAAGATGAAATGAAGGAAGAATGGAAAATATTTAGAGGGACATTGACACTGAACCATAAGCCTTGGAGAACATTATCAATCTTACTCCAGCATACAATTCTACTAAGTAGGGACCAGGCAAATCCACTGTGTTAAAGTTCCTATTACAATAATATAATGTATTTGGTTGGGTTTATAATAGTCTGTTTTGGAACATCCTAATTCCATGCTCCAAATTACAAAAATTCCCATCCTCTTAAGGTCTTGGAATGTAGGTCAATGGGAGAGTCCTTACTTACCTTATGCAATGCTCCAGACTTTATTCCCATCACCTTAAAAACCACACACAGAAAAGAAATGAGGTCTGCAACTTTCCATTTTCTCACCTATAAAAGGCACAATCTATCCTTTTACTCTTTAAAATAAGAGCCTTGAAAGGATGCACTTACCAGAAAATGGTGACAGGTCAGCTGCCCAGTGCTGGTGGATACAGCTGTCTGGGTAACTAGCCCCTTTGTTTGCCACTAAGTCTGTATGAAATGTCCAGCAAATCGTTTCACCTCATTACATCTGAGGTCTCTCTTCTTCAGAGCAGAGGTGTTGGGTGTAGGACTGCTTCTGTAGCCCTCATGTTAAACAACAGAATGAGAAGATCCTCGGCCATTTTGTCTGTTATCTTACATGACCTTCATCTCTAGGGACAAAAGGTCGTCATTAGAGTCAAATTAAAGTGAAGGGAGATTTAGCAGTGCTTGCATACGTGCTGGTTATAAATAGCAATCTAATGTCTGTTCTTTTACAAGTGATGGTTGGATTGTCAGCGCCAGCTCTCTGTGTTATATGTTATGTTGCTTTGTCCTGGGAAGTTTCTTGTAGCCAATGTGGCCTGTGGTGGAATAGGATTAGCCCAAAGAAGTAACAATATCATCTTTCAATTGTAAGGCTTCAAGTTTGCTTTGATAAGGGAAGTCACTGGTGTTTTTCATTAATGGCATAAAGAAAACAGCTGCTATTTACACCTCTTGCCGTTAGGTGGGGCAGTTGAAGAGTGGGAAAATAGTTTCAAGTAAAACCATTCACACCAATATCTGAGGGTAATTGGTAAAAGATACCCCCTCTCCTTCCCATTCAGTCCAAATTTAGGCAGATTCTTAGGTTATTCTTTTTTTCTAAAGTCTATGGGGGGTTAAGAAAGGGCACACAGATAGCAAAGTTACTACAATATAATTTTGTGGTTTGGGTATTATAAAATATTTCCACTTAGGTTCAGAAAGCCAAAATGAGCCCTAAGGCATCTCATCTACTTTTCCAGGAGATATGTGTGTGTGTGTGTGTGTGTGTGTGTGTGTGTGTGTGTGTGTGTGTGTGTGAGGCTGGAGAACAAAATAACAGGATTTTGGAAGTCCGGGAAATAGATAGAAGCCATGACAATTACTTCAGCACTCCCCTCTGTTCCTATTGATTTCCATTAAAATCCATTCCTTCTCCTTTCACTGTCTTCTGGAAAAGTCTATGCCAATTAATTTACCTGACATCTTAATGGATAATTCATTAAGAAAATCTTTTGTGCCAAGCATATCATGATGAATTTTGGTTACTAATGTTTCCTTGGCTCTACTCGGAAGTATCTGTATTGATCCACTCATAGATTTAAGATGTTTTCATAGAACTTTAAAAATGACCTAGGGAAATTTCAAATCACTCTTAATGATAGTGGCTTTAACTTCCCCTAGTAAACACGTACACTTAAAGCAGTGAAAAAGAGGTATCCAGATAAATATATGGAAAAGTAGAGGAGAGGCAGGGACAGCATTTCTGGTTACTCTGAGTTACTTCCCTTCAAAGAAACAGTCTTTATCTCCATAATAACAAAGGTTGTCAGGAAAGGGCAGATACAGAAACTTTTATTCATTCTGAAGAGTTTTTTTTTTTTTTTTCAAAAAATAAAGCAGAGATTTGAATATTTAGAAATGAAGGATGAAAAAAATAAGAAATTAATTCAGTAAGTACTTCAATGAACAAATGAATAAGTGAATAAATGTTATACTTTGCCCCTACTCTTGACCAGCTACAATGTGTTTTCTATTTTTTCTACTTCCACTTTTTATCAGTATCTTTAGAAATAGTAATAGTAAAAAGTCCCCATAATTTACAGAACTCTACGTTTAAGTTTAATTACTTTCAGATTCACAGCAAATTTGCATGAGCTTTTCAGAGGACTACAAACAGAGAAATGACTAAATTTGATTTAAATTGCTCACATTTAAAATGATGCTCACTTGCACAGAAGAATTTGGAAGCAAACTGGATTTTTTGCCTTGTTATAATCTTAAATGGCAGCCAGCATCGGTCACATTCTCCTGAAAGATCACTCCATGATTTCCAAGAAACCATTGCAAGAGGAGGATGAGGGTCAAAATTGAGTGGCTTGTTCTGGTTCAGATGTACATGGTACTGATGAACTTAAGAATGAAAATATTAAAACTTTTATTTAATATTTATTAAATATTAAATAAGAATTGTCTTAGACACCAGGCTAAGCCTGCAACTTTTATGTAATCCTCACAAAAATCTTGTGAGTCTGATGCTGTTGACACTATAGGTATTAATCATAGGATTGTTTCCGAAGCCATCTTTGTTAGTGAGGGGATATGTGTTCACATGGCTGCACATTTTTATGAGTGTGTGTGTGTATATGTGTGTGTGTGGGGGGGGGGTGTGCATGCTCAAGCGTGAGAAGCTGAGTTGGGTCTCCAGAGTCCATAACAAACAAACAAACAAAACATACAAAAAACAAGTACTGTGGCTGTCCTTGTAATCTCAGTGCTTGGGAGGTAGAGATGAGGAAAGAGATCTCTGGAGCTCACTGGCAGTCTGCCCAGCTGAACCAATGAGCCTCAGGTGCCAGAGAGACCTACCTCACAAAATAAGGGAGACACCAAGGCTGTCCTCTGTCTTCACAGGCATATCTGCCTACATGCGTGCAACCTCTTGGAATATGTATATATGCCTCTACACATATGTCTCTATGCACACATACATGCACTCTACGAGAGTTCTTTGTGTAGAGAGATTTTTTTTCTCAGCTGTTTGGAGCAGCAATCTCATCCTTCTCATCTATTCCCTGGCTCTCTTAATTATCTACTTTCAGGACACATCACAGTCTGACATCTCAGAGTAGTTGATTCTAAACTGGTTCTCCCTTTATTTTCATAGGGATGGGCATTTCACTGATCTTGTCACCTATCTGTAACACTGTCTGGCACTCATTAGTGTTCAGTAAATAATTGGGTAAATTGAAGCATAAATTAGACAAGGAAATTCCTATGATAAGTGCTTGAAACCATTCTTAACTAAAATGCAAGAAATTAGAAATGAGCGAAAGCAATCATCTCAACAATAAAGGGAACATTTTTAGGGTGTGTGCTGAGTGTTCATGGTGTGATTTAAAGCACGCAATACAAAGTTGAAAGATACTTTGTTGGACAGAAGTTTGAAAATATATGTATGTGAAAATATTTCTATACCACGTTTAAATTCTATGAGTATATTCAGGGAAAAAAAACAAAAGATAGCTTTTGTTGCAAAAATGTTTTTACTTTCTCAGTGTAAAACTTGATCTTAGTGTGTTTTGGGGACTCCTGGGGATGCAATTTGTGCAGAAGTGAAAAGATCTAAAGTCTTATGGATTTTGTCATATTGGTTCAACTTTACAGGATGTTTTCAACTTTGGGTTCTAGTCAATGAGATGTGCAGAGTAAGATTTAATGATCACACATACATACATACATACATACATCATACAAACATACATACATACATAAATACATACATATCATATATTCTACATGGATAGCCTGCTTTAGGATTAACATAATGGTTGTTGAATTTGCTTGAATAGAGTAAAGATAATAAATTTGATAGAGAACCTAAGCAGACAGGACCAAGAGAGGTTCCTCTAGAAAGTGGAAGTAATAAGGTTTACTGTAGTTCAAACTGTAAACAGCTCAGACTCAACATAAATAGATAATTCTTTCTCTTTCCCTAGTAGCTTGGATGATATTAAAATTGTCTTTGGGTTGGTAGACATGTTTCTACATATGAATATGCCCCAATATCACTGGTGTATATATGGGTTAGTTTGACCACAGAAGATCCCATCCTTCATGATCACATATTTCAGAGACAGTAAAACAGCTGCAGCACTAGGGCATAAGGCTAAAGATCGAGGCTTAATAAGAAGTCTCTCCTATAATTTGATTCATTGCAATCAGAGCTTATGTTCAAAAACAAGCCTTAATTGTTAGGTATGTTTTTTTGGGGGTGGGGGTTGATTGTTTGTTTTATTAGAAGATCTCAAAAGTTGTATGAGCTTGAGTGTTGATATGAATGAAGATGCAAGAAGAAAATGTATTCTACATGAACTTCTACTTAGAATCTAGTCTCCTAGATATAATTTGTTGGGGTAAATGGTATAAGCAATATCCTCATATCTTAATATGTTTGATATGAAGTAGATGTGTGATAAATATTTGTAAAGTGAGTTTAAGTTGCTTCATTTTAAATTAACCATCCACTGAATGAAGCAAATATCCCCTTATATATGAATAATTCCTTATTATATGAATAATTTTAAATATTTTTCAGACATGTTAATTGCAATCACAGAGATCAGAACTTCAGCGGGGGGGAGTCATGCCTTGTGAGGCCCCTCCCCTTTCCAGGATGGAAATAACTGCACTTTTGTGCAGTTATTTGTGCAGTTATTTTGCAGATAATCACAGTTCCTTAGATTTTAATGCTATAATAGCTGCGTCATGTCCAGAACACAGAGTTCCAAAGCATTCCAATGTTTCCAGACTCCTTTTTCACGGTGTAAAGCCTTGAAGGGCAAGAACAAGTGTTCCTTTTATGACTAGTCATTCAAAAGTCACTTATTCTTAAAACTTATGCCAGTTACGGGTCTCTGCAGTGTCCACCATCCATCAGGAAAAGAAGCTTGGCTGAACAAGCTGACAGTAGTATTAATACACAAGGCATAAACATAAGTGTCCATTTAATAAAACACTACCCTCAACTCCAGACTTTGTATGTACAACATCTTTAGTTGTAACCTCTTGAGCAGGTTTGCAGTCCCAGGTGTAAATTCCTTCCTGTGTATCAGGCATCAGTGTCAATCACAAAGTATCTGATGTACATATGTTATGCATATGACAGCAGTTCTACTATTGGGTCAGTACACATAGGTTTTCTGATAGCCCAGTAATAGATCATGCAGGATCTAAAGACTGTTTTACACAGTTCTCTTCCAATAGACTGTGTAGACACTTCTCACACCATGGAAGGTAACCAGCAATGGCTCTGCTGCCAGCTCAGTTCCAGCCTGATTTCTCTATGTCCTGCAACCAAACAATGTGGTGGTATCAGCAACAGGGTCTTACCATTCTGTTCTGGCGAGCAGCCAAAAGCAGTGCAATAGTCTGTATTCTTTTGTGGTCTCTTGGCCCTCCATGACCAGCAAATCACGGGGAGGTAAGCCTGCATTTGACTCCAGGAGTTTCGAAAATGTTATGACTTGTGGGAGAAGATTCATTCACTCTAGTAGGATGCCTCCAATCACTTTATATTTCAATTCTTTTATTTAGTGTATGTGTGTGTGTCAGGATGAGTTTATGTGTAAACCTGTATTTATGCAGGTGCCCATAAGGCCAGAGGTTGTAGAAGCTCTTGGAACTGGAGTTATAGGTGGTTGAGAACCCCCAAGTATGTGCTGGGAACCAAACTTGTATCTTCTGCAAGATCAGTAAGCCATCTTCTTTTCTTCTTAATCATGTTTGGAAGGATTGGGTATAGGGTATAGAGGGGTATTGTGTTAAGTGTAAATGATCATAAAAGTAAATGTATTCAAAATATGATTTTAAAGTAAAATTTTTTTGAGATTCATCATTATCAAAAATTTTGGTATACTTATTTTACATACCTACATACCCAAATGCACAAAAGTTTTTCTGAAGAATGGATATTGCAATTTAAAAAGTTATGGAAAATCTAACTCAGTTCTATTGTCTGCTTAAGAAAAAATTTTAAGATGAGGGAAGAGCAGAGCCTGGCTTGGTGGTGCATGCCTGTGACCTCAGCACTCAGGGAGGCAGAGACAGAAGGATCTCTGTGAGTTCGAGGCCATCCTGGTCTACAAAGCAAGTTCAGGGAAGCCAAGGCTACCCAGCTACTTTCAGTGGTGGCTGGGGGTGGAGATGAAAACCAGAAGTGTTTTTCAATGCTACTCCCATTACCTGACAAGCGAAACATTTCCAGGTTGCCATTGATGATCAAGATTATGGTGCATGGATATATATGCATATTTTTACCTGTACACATGCAGGTCACAGATATATCTTGTTATCTTTTATTATATGTTTACCAGGTTTCCCAATCTTTAACATTATGATTGAAAAGGAAGACTATGTGATCATACTTCCAGGGAGCTGAAAATGATTTGTTATCAAGGCTAAGCCTTCTTCCGTTGTTTGGATACAAACCTTTTTACCCCGGGACCTTGTCAAATCTGATTTCGGCAGCATGCTTTCTTTGCTTGCTAAGATCAGTAACACACTCTGTAATCATGCAGCACAGATTTCAGCCTTCAGAATAGAAATGGCTCCTTATTTGAGCCAGCATGGAGGTGCATGCCTTTTATCCTAGCACTCAAGAGGCAGAGATAGGCAGATCTTTGTGAGTTCAAGGCCAGCCTGGTCTATAAAGTGAGTCCAGGGCAACCAGGGCTCTGTTGCACAGAGCAACCCTGACTCAAAAACCAAAAACAAATAAAGAAAAAAACAGACAGACAGACAGAGAAATGGCTGTTTATTTACTTTATAATAGTATTTTCTCTGACACCCTCAGACCACTTCACATAGACGTCTTTTTGTGGTAAATTTCTTAAAAACAACCCCCATGTATCCTGTGACATACATAGCCTCTCTGATGACTAAGCCATGCATTTAATAATAATACCTGATATATTTTAACGCTGATTGAAAAGGTATCTTTCATATTATTGTCACAATGACTCCCCTAAATTCTATAGACTGCTCGTTTCATGCATTTTAACATCTTGTTTGCAGGAAACTGGTAAGCAAGTAGAGAAAAGCCTAGTTTGCACTGCTAAGAATTGTTAAAACCAGTCTTTCTTACTTGACCCACATCTCTTAAATTTATCCCAGCCTTCCAACTTTTATGGCTGTATTTACCTTACATATAGAATAATTTCATAACAATTACTGATTTGTGCTATTAATTCATTTAATACATGTGGGGTTTCTTTGTGCCATCATAGTTGCATGTTAAAACAGAACGGTGAATAAGTTAAAAGCAACCCCATTGTGGTGCTGTTCAGGTCAGTATGCATGCCTTCAGACTGAAATGGGGAAGCTGTGTTTTATGGTCTCGAATTCTAAACATACACATGAAGAAAGAAACAAGGGGCAATAAGGCTCACAACAAAATCAGACTGGACTCAACTATACTGATCACAACTTTAAGCAGCCATTGCTCTGTAGTCCCTGCCTCAGTTCTTGCTTCCAAGTTCCTGCCTTGGCTTCCCTCCATGGACAGTAATCTGTTGACCAAACAATTCCTCTTCTCTCCAAAGTTAATGTTAATCCTGGTATTTATTGCACCATCAAAAGCAAGCTAATACAGATAATGTTTTTAAGGAGCTTCGGCTGGGAATGGGTTGTTGTATAGCAATAGATAACCTAAGCACCTTATCTGATCACAATTAGAACAAAATCAAGTATAAGAAAATAAAGGGTCTGGGAAAGGCCACTCTCCATTGTTAATTTTGGTGACTTTGAGGTGGAAGTAGGGATGTCAGCATCATTATTTATTCTCCACATTGATGAACAATGAGTGAGCCGCAGCCATTCACAGCCAGGACCAGCCAGGACTGACCAACTAGCAAGACACAACTTGACACAATCTGACCACGTTGACATTGAAACAAAAGGGCTTTGTTGTTGTTTGAAGGGGATTGCTTTGAAAAGACACCAGCTCCCAAACATACTCCAGGGAGAACGTGTGTGTGTGTGTGTGTGTGTGTGTGTGTTTCTTCCTAGAGTAATCAATTCAGCAGAGAAACGGTGCCAGTGATCACAGGGAGGTACAGATGTGACATTTTTGGTTAAAGCTGCAGGGCCTCTCATTGTCTGCCAATATTCTTGACAGCTGTGAGCTTTGCTGTAGCCGTGGCTTGCTTGAAGGGTGGAATACTTAGATGCTGCTTATACCGGCAGTAACGTGCGAAGGAGAAAGTAAGCTTGAAGGGGAAAGAAGTGAGGAACTCATTTCAGCAATTATAGGACGTAAGCAAAGAGATAGTAAAATGAACTCTATGGGCTTCAGTGAAAGCAAAGGAAAAGAATAGATGGATTTTTTTTTTTTCCAAACAGCAATCATACTACTGATTTCTTTGTCATGGTGGGGTGTGTCCTTTTACTCTGAGCCCAAATGACCCAGTAACTGTACTGTCAGGAGTACTGTTCCCATAGCAGTGTACTCTTCAATCAAATGTGTAAGCAACCAGTTGAAAGCACTTTTTTATATTTTCTTTACGCATGTGTCTGTGAACAGTTATATTGATGCTCAGAGCACAAAACATGGTAAGGCATAATTGATAATTAAAAGCTGCATGTGTTCACAGTGTACAGTGTTTTGACTTAACGTGTACGCCTTGAGGTGTTTATCACAGTGGAGCCAATGACCTATCTATTTCCTCCCAGAGTTGTCTTTGACATGTTGTTGCCTAAGCTCTTAGCAGCTTCCCGTGGAGCACACCATGACCAACATCAGTCACTGGGTTGAGCTATGGACCGAGAAAACCTACACACCTGCTCATCCTGTGCAACAGAAGCCCATGCCCCTCTCACCAGCATCTCTCCATCACCACCACCCAGCTCCCAGGTCAGGAAGGGGACTCTGTTTCTATGAGTCTGCTTTTCTTCTCCTTAGTTTCCCCGGCAAGTGGGGAAGTGAGCTCTTGTGGTGTTAGTTTTTAACTGTTTGCTTATTTCACTCACAATCTGTTTCCCAGGCTCACCCATGTTGCTGCTTACGGAAGGACTTCTTTCTTTTTTAGAGCTGACTGATACTGCATTTGTGTGTGTTTTAAAGTATTTTTTTACATTTTCTTCATGCATATGTTTGCGAACAGTTATACTGATGCTCAGTGTTGGCTATTATGAATATTTTGACTATGTCAGTGCAGATGTTTTCCCAGCGTATAGATTCCAATGACTTCTGATATATCTCTAAAAGTGAGATCACTGGATTAAATGAACCCTTCCATTAATTTTTGAGGCTTTTCCCTTTTCCCCATAATGGCTGTCCAAGTTTGTAATTCCCACAAAAGTATAGAATTCTATTTCCTCTACTAGCCTTTCTAATAGGCACAAGATTTCTTCATGATTTTAATTTGCATTTGTCTGATGACTGGTGATGTTGAACTTTTTTTCATGTACTTGCTAGCTATTTCAATGTGGTTTCTTTCTTTCTTTCTTTCTTTCTTTCTTTCTTTCTTTCTTTCTTTCTTTCTTTTTCTTTTCTTTTTGAACCATGGCTATTGAAGCGCTTTGCTCATTTTTGAGAAAGTAATGGCTATTTTTCTGCTGTGGAGTTGAGTTCCCCATGTGTTTTGAATATAAACCACTTTCCAGATGTGTTCTCCAATTTCATAGGTAATTTCATCATTGCTGATTGCGTTTTTTTGCTATAAAACTGCAGAGTTCTAATTTTGTAAGACCTTTTCTGCCTGTCTTTGCTCTAGCTTTCTGTGCTTAGACTGCCCTTATAATAATGAGTCAACTAGATTCTTTTCTGAAATGAGTGGAGGGGTGATGACTGTTTTCTGGGAAAGAAGTAAATGGTGTAGGGTCAAGGAAGAACTTCTTTGACACTGTGCAATATTTCAAAGTTAATGGCCCTCATGTTGTATTTGTGGAATTTGCTCTTTCCAGCCTTAGACACTAAAACCCACCCAGCAGTCTGTTTCTGGGAATAGATCATAGGGTGGAAAGGTACTGGCCCAAAGGAGAAAGCAGTTCATGATATGGAAGTAGATCAGCCTCACACTTTTTTTTTTCTGGGTTTCACTATACCAAAATTTGGCATCAAAAATCTGCATTTATCTAAGATATTTAGATATATATTTCCAAGCACTTTTTCAAGCTGTATGTTCTGTGATGTTCCCCTTTTTTTTTTCCTGCACCAAGCGTGAACACCTCTAATTCTAATCTCAATTACTTGTACTGAGAAAATGTAAACACCGCTCAGCCCTTCATTTGTTATTTCTCCAGGTGTAATGAGTACTGGCTGTTTCAAAGGCTCTTTGAAGGATATTTCGGAAAACAAAGAAGGCTTAAAAGATGTGAGGGAAATGAAAATCCTCTAAATGCCCCTCCACATTTTATGAAAGTCCTAGATTAGAATGAGGTTGATTTGGGTCAAACAAAGTTCTTGACATAAAAAACAAAGCAATTGTAAACAAGCCTTAAACCCTGTGGGTGGCAACAATGCAGAGATAACCCTTAAGGATATTAGAGCTCCTGAGGAGGAGGACGTCAGAGTTAAAGTTCTTTCTTCATAGCTCCTCCAGCCACCAGAAAGCAAGGAGATCTAATAAATAAACATAGGGGTTACCAGTCCCTGGAGGTGAAAAGCCATTCTTGAGCATGACACATCCAGGGCTCAGAGACAAGTGATGATTCTCTTGTCATCCTGACAGAAAAACCCACTAACTTCATTAAGCTAAGAATTACAGTGATTTCAGCAGCACGATTCCAAGACCTGACTACTGGGACTTACATAATGCAAGCTTATTTAAATAATGTTTCAGAAAAGAACACATGCCAACTGTTAAAGAGTCATGATAGAACAACTGTAATCCCAGGAGATGAAATACGAGGAAATATTCATGTTCACTTCAGCTGCAAGTCTGCTGCTTCTGTGGACTAATTAATGCCCCTATAAACATCCATTTCAGGAAAGGGTATTGAAACTTTGACCTCATTTAAGCCCAAACTTATTAGTTATTTTCAAGATTGAAGTTACTCCAATTGGCCATAAATTCTACGGTGCTTCTTATATTGATTCTGCTAGCTATTAGATTTATTACATGCCAGTTATGTAAAATTGCATTTGGTGCTATATAGTATCTATACATTTGTATAAAGGCAAAATTCTGTCTCATCATGCTTTAGTAAGGAAGAAAGCCAGGTGCAAATTGAGAGGGAAGGGGGTTTGGTTTGAGTTGGTGTGTATGCTCACATAGGTAAACAAGCATTTAAATTGGTGTTTCAGAAATGGATAGAATTCTAGCACTGGACACTGGGGAGAGGACTCTCCCTGGAAAAATAATACAAATAGTGAGAGTCAAAGTCAGGCTAGAAAAAATAACTTGTTAATGTAACAGTGCTGAGCAATTTAAAACAGCCAGAGGTCATCTTACCATCATGCTTCCTACAAAGTCCCAGGTCTGTCCATGCCTACTTTGTCCTGGACCCCTAGTACCCTGGCTATTAGAAAAGGGATATAGTTCTCTCATGAACAATGGTGAGCAAGAGCAAGAGATCCTTTACCAGGGCCATGCAACAGTCATATTTAAAATGTGATTTTTGTTGGCAATGTCTTAAGCCCTAGAATTAATTGGCACTTTAGTTGGTATGTGATGGAGGGAGAGGAGCTGTGCGTGTAAACAGACCATTTAGAATTCCCCCAAATGTGAAGAAACGGTGTCGGACAGCCAGTTGTTCCTTTCCAGTTCCTTTGAGTTGCAGTGTATACAGCAGCTTCACCTTGACCTCGGTTCCCAGGAAGTGGCAACTGCCACTGTGATGCCACAGAGAGGACATCAGTCTGTACTTCCGGGGTCACCCATCCCATAGCTAGCTCAGTGTTTGCCGAGAGGGCAAGGGAGCTTTCCCTGAGGTGATGTTCCTGGAGAGCCTACTGAATCTATGGGAAGGAAGGAAGTATTTTAGAAATCAACACAGTTCAGAATTCCCTTTTCTATGCACTGGTTCTCTCAGTTCTTACAACCCAGCCCACTAAATTCTTCTTGCTATAAATTTTTTACATATCTTGTTCAGTGTCGAGGAAAGACTGATTTAGGATCATACATGGCTGAATGTAAGTATAGGTTTAAATACAGATGGTATCTTTTTTGATATCAACGTGAACTTCTTACTTATCTCTAACATAATCACCTCTTTATTGCCGAAAAGCTTTTAATCATTAAAATCAGAATCATCCGAAAAATGTTAAAAGATTCTCAGTTCAAAGGCTGTACCAGGTCAGTTACTCTGAAACCTTGGAGTAAAATGCAGGCATCAGACTTCTGAATAGCTCTGCAGGTATTTCCACTGCACAGCCAGAGTGGATGGTGAGACATACCTTGAAAATGAAAACTGAAACCTAGCTTGGTATCAGATAAAATATGCGTGCATCTATGATATTCTCACTAGTATGATATTCTCACTAGTTCTTGACCAACACATTTCTGCTTTTAAAATAGTTTTTAAGGACTGACTTTCATAAATTTACAGCAGGATAATTATTTTTGTGATGTATCTCTGTTAGGAATGTGAAGCATTCCTAATGTGGTGTTATTTGCAAATATGCCAGGCAATGCAGCAGATTTTACAAAGGTTTATGAAAGCAGTATGCCTCGATTTTGTAAGTAGGAAAACACCTTCAAGATCATCCTGCTATCACACAGAAAGCCCAGACACAAGAAAGGCCAGAATTCTTCTTCATCCCCACACACGGGCGGTCCCTCATTTCCAAATCCTGTGACACCTCTGGCTGTATCTTCTCTTAAGAAATTGTTCAGGTATCAAGATATGTCCATTCTTTCAATTGCCCTTCGTGCTTTCATTATTCATTTGTTGGTCAGGGTCCTGAATCAGGTCCTTATAATCATTTGTACTTTTGGGTCAGCCAGCCGACAGCTAGCTCAGTGTTTGCAGAGGAGCTTTCCTTTTTTAAAAATAAATTATTTGTTTATCTCTCTGGTCTCTGTATGTTTATCTATGTATGTATGTATCATCTATTTACTATTTCTATATCCTAGCTATCTCTTTATTTATTATTACTTTATAATTGGCACACACTTTCTATAAAAAATGCTTTTTATCTACAGCTTCAGGCCAGTTTTAAAGGTTTCAGTTTGCTCATCCTGAGTGGTTCTCCACTGACCACAAAACAACCACAAGAACGTCAACAGCCAAGGCATTCAGATGTTCCATCAGGTGCACCCAGTCTTCTTCCCCAAACCCTTCTCCTTTGTGTACAATGGTGTGACACCGATGGAGACACTTAGGAGTTTCCACAAAGGGATAACTCTGTTTGTGCTATCAGGATTCTGGTTTGTTGCTATTTCTGTGGGTGTTTAAATGCTACCTAGTATGAATGGCTCAAATTGTATGTTCTTCCCAAAGCCTTGAATACCAAAGCTGAAAGTTCTCCTACTATGATTGCTTGATCTTTATCAGGATTCCGTTTGCTTTTAATTTAAAATTTTTAGTTTAGTTTTTTTTTTTTTTAGAACTCCACACATGAGTATCGTATTGCATAATTTTCACCACTCTTTCTCCCCTCCAAATCCTCTCACATCTTCCCACTGCCTCTCAAATGCATGACCTCTTCTTTTATTAACTATTATTATTGCATACATGTGTTTAGGGCTGACTACTAGGAACTGGATAACTTATCAGGGTGCTAATTTCTGAAAATGAGCAAAAACATAAACAAACAAACAAACAAACCTGCTTCTTTTTCTCTCAGGAATCACTGATTGCCTGTATCTCTTCATCTAGGGATGGGATCTGTTGACCTTTTGATCTTTGCCCATCTATACTGGCATGTCTAAAGGTGTTATCATTATCTAAGCCTTGTTTAGGAAACTATATCATTGAGACTTCATGGGTGGCTCTTTGCCTATTGTGTCAAGAAAACACCATCTAGGGACATCTGGGCTATTACAATCTTTCCACTCCTCTTCCACAGTGTTCCCAGAGCATTAGGTGCAGGAATGATGTTGTAAGTGCATCATCTAGTGTTGTGAATCCCATAGCCAGCTGTTCCCTGTGTTTTGAAGAACTGTGGATTTCTGTGAATGTCCCCAAACTTCTGCAAAGGTACGTTTCTTTGGTGAAGGATGAGAGCTACAGTTACCTGTGTGTATAATATCAAATATTTACAATATATTAATGAAAATGGCAACAGTAGATTCTCCTCTGTGGTTTCAGACCTCTTTAGACATGGGTAGTTGTCCAGGTTTAACATCACCAGGCCTGAAGTCTCTTCCATTGAATGGCTCTTAATTCAGCAGATGGAGGTTTCCCACAAGATGAAAGTACCGCTGTTGCATCACTGTAGATATCTTGCTGGGTCAGTCGTTGTGTGGCTCATGCGTTTTAAATCTTTGTAAGACCACTGATTGCTTTTCTCCCATGGCCGCTTACATAGTATCAGCCAATAGCATGCAAGCTAGTCCTCAGGGAGGAGGCATTCAGGTCAGTTCCAGATCAATTTCCTCAAGTCGTGTGTCCAAAGTGTGTAGTGTCTTCAGCAACAGGGGCTTACCTTTCAGTCTTGGAAGGCACCTAAGGACCATGGCCACAGTTTGGAGAATATTTTTGACTTCTTTGACCAATAACGGAAGAAAAGTTTTCTGTCTGGCATTTTTGTTATATGGTTTATGACAACTAGGGCGCTTTATCAATGGGTGTTGTGTAATTAACTTCATTTAAAATTATATAAATATATGCATATGTAATGTATTTTAGGTAAATGTTTCCCGAGAGCATTTAGGTATATGTTTCCCTACAGCATTTTCAAACATATGTAGCATTACTCAACATGATCACCTTTTAAATACTGCTTAGCAGTTCCTTTTCCTTGCTGAGTCTATAACCACTTACTGCAAAATGGGAACAATAATGTACGCATAAAACTTGTGTTTGTGATGGCTAAGACTGCTAATGAAAACGTTTCAACACACAATTGATAATGTTAAGTCTCTCCCCTCCTTTTTTTTCCTTCTAGCCCTTGTCTCAGTCTCTTTTCTTCCCTGCCTCCTGCTGCTCCTTCTTCCTCTTTCTCTCTGTCTCTCCCTCTCCCTTTCCCACCCCATCTTTTCTGCCCTATTCTGTGTACTTCACTATAACTTTGTAATTTCTTTGTGTTCAGGGTTCTATAGCTAGTGAATTCTAGTTTTCTTTGTGCTTTCTCTGGGAAAGCTTTGCACATATAGGTAAATGTAGAGGTTTTATATGAAAAGACTCAAGAGTCAAGACCCATTCTATAAGCTATATCCATGGGTTAGGAGAAAAGCTGTATATCACAAATCCAGTTATTGTATGAAGGATTATTTTATTATTTACTATAATCTAATTATTACATTTTTGTCTGGACTACATTATTACTGTTGCTGTCATTTATTCTTTGTATTTAACCAACAATTTTTTTTGCTTGCAATTTTTTTTATTAATTACAGCTTATTTACTTTGTATCCCAGTTATAGCCCTTCCCTTTTCCCCTTCCAATCCCTCCCTCCCTCCCTCATCTCTTCCCATGCCTTTCTCCAAGTCCACTGATAAAGGAGGTGCTCCCCCCCTTCCCTCTGACTCTAGCCTATCAGGTCTCATCAGGACTGGCTGCATTGTCTTCCTCTGTGGCCTGGTAAGGCTGCTCCCCCATCAGGAGGATGTCATCAAAGAGCCAGCCACTGAGTTCATGACAGAGACAGTCCCTGTTCCCATTACTAGGGAACCAACTTAGAGACCGAGCTGCCACGGGCTACATCTGTGTAGGGGTTCTAGGTTATCTCCAATGCATGGTCCTTGCTTAGAGTATCAGTCTCAGAAAAGACCCCTGTGCCCAGATTTTTGGTTCTGTTGCTCTCCTTGTGGAGCTCCTGTCCCCTACAGGGTTTCCTATCTCCCCCTTCTTTCATAAGATTCCCTGTACTCTGCCTAAAATTTGGCTGAGTCTCAGCATCTGTTTTGATATTGCTGGGTAGAGTCTTTCAGAGGCCCTTTGTGGTAGGCTCCTGTCCTGTTCCCTGTTTTCTCCCTCTTCCAATGTCCATCCCATTTGCCTTTCTGAATGAGGATCTTACCCTGGGAGCTCCTTCTTGCTTGACTTCTTTAAGTGTACAGATTTTAGTATGTTTATCCTATATTATATGTCTAATATCCACTTATAAGTGACTATACAGCAATTGTGTCTTTCTGCTTCTGGGATACCTCACTCAGGATGATCTTTTCCAGTTCCCACCATCTGTCTGTAAATTTCATGATTTCCTTGTTTTTTATTGCTGAGTATTTTTCCATTGTGTAAATGTACCACAATTTCTGTATCCATTCCTCAGTTGAGGGACATCTTGTCTTTTTCCAGATTCTGGCTATTATGAATAAAGCTGATACGAATATGATTGAGCAAATAAATGTCCTTGTTGTATACTTGAGCATATTTTGGATATATGCCTAAGAGTGATATAGCTGGATCTTGAGGAAACACTATTCCTAATTGTTTGAGAAAGCGCCAGATTGATTTCCAAAGTTAACCAACAATTCTTTAAGGGTATCATTATCTCTATTGGAAAGCACATCAATTAGGGTAAACTGATATAGATTACACAGTTTTTAAGTGTTAGTTATAGACTAAATTAAGTTTAACCAGCTTAAATACATGTATTGTCTCACTTTATTGTGTTTGGTTAGATTGTCTCTGAGAGCCATGTGTAGACTGCAGAGATAGCAGTCATTGTAGACTAGTCATTGGTGTGGCTTTCTGTTATCTTCTTCCTCTCCCTTCTCCTCTTCCCTGTACTACTTGATCTGGAACTGCAAAAAGATGAAGGGTGAGCTAGGCAATGCATTGACAAGAAGGGTTCTAAATAAGGTGACCAGGGTTAGTATTGTGGATTCAGGAAGTGAAGGCAATATGCCAGTCCTGATAGTACTCCATCAGTGTTAAATCTCAGGCTCAGTAAACATCTGGGAACAAAGCATACTGTAGCAGCTATTAGGTGACAATAGGCATGCAGGTGAGTCTGAATTCCTTTTCCTGTGGCCTTCCTCGGTTTATTTTCTATGCATTCTTATTTTTCCTGTTGATTACATGTATATGGCATACATTTCCCTTCCTGATAGGTATTTCTGCCCCGAGGTGTTCTCAGACTCTCCTGAGGATGTTGTTCTGGTAAGATTGTCTCCATCACTGCTGTTCGGAGAGCAGAAGCCCTGCCACTGAGCTGCTCATCCTTCCTCCATGGTGGAAAAATAGGTTCTCTTTGATGAGTTTTCGTTCAGGACCTACTAATTCTAGTCTCTTTTATGTGAGCTGAAGACACAAGAGCCAGTTTTCATAGAAAAAATACATCTGATATCCAAAAGAACAGCTGTGTACTCTAAGGGAAAAGAGCGCGCACCACCCCCTCACCTCCGACATACTTCTCCAGCCTCCTGTGGCATAAAATGATCATATGGCCTTTTAATAAATTCTTACAGTATATCCAAGATGAGCTGATCTTAGATCTGTTTCTTAGAGTCAAACAGTCACTTAACCATGAGAGTTAACTAATTTTTAAGTCATTCTTATAATTCATCCTTAATTTGTTTTTTTCTCAAGCTGAGTCTCCATTGCTTCACTGTTTGTTAAGAGTTACAGTCTACCTCTAGGGTACATTTCATATTCCTTAATGTCTCTTTTTTCATAATTGGTTATTTATGGGGTTTCATAATGATTTTTATATATTTTTTTCTTTGAAATTACAATATAATTGCATATTTTCCTCCTTTCCTTTATCCTCTCCAATGCCTCCCATGCACTCCCTTGCTCTCTTTTAAATTCAAGGTCTATTTTACTTTAAGGATGTCTCTCTCTCTCTCTCTCTCTGTCTCTCTCTCTCTCTCTTTCTCTCTCTCCATCCTAAATGTGCAATAACTGCCCTTGCCCAGTCTGTATAACATTACCTGCATTTAGTGTTGGCCTGAGTAGCAAGCTTACCTTGTCTTATCTTTCAAGTCTGCATTGATATCACAGGGCATTTCTTCTGTGATTAATGGATACAATTTCTTCCCCTCCCCACTCCTTTCACCTTCCCTTCTATTCCTTTTCATTTAACGTTTATGTTTTAATGAAGTAAAACTCAGGTATGAGGTACCAGAATGGCCAATGATAAAACATTTTAGTACAACTCACTAAATACATTTAACCACAAATGGAAATTACTCTTACATTGGAGTAAAATGAGGATATATTTCTTTCCTTGATTCTATGATATGATTTCTTTCTGAAATAAAAATGCACAGAATACATATTGTTCAAACTTATCTGTCAATGGGATAGTTGTTAAAGGGTTTTGGATTGGTGAGACTTGGTATTAATACATTGACTAAAGAAGACAAATTCTTTTTCACAATAAATTAATTGTAAGACATAGTAAATACATTAATTCTTATGTTAACTTAATTACAAAATCAAAATAATGATACAAACTAAATGAATGAAGTCATGTTTGGAAATTTGAGAAAATAGTTGACATAATAAAATTAGTTATTCAATATGAATCATTGATTATTAGAGGTGAGTTCTATGAGTACAATCTATTTAGAAATACTGCAGAAGCAATTGAACTTCAGATTCTACCTAGAACATTTAGATTACAACTGATCACATGAATACCTTTCCAAGCATCTCTCAACATCTTCCAAGTGCATAATTGTATGATCATAGAGACCACAGAAGTATGTTTAAAATAGTAAATATATTTTAGAAGAAGTAAAGGATTTTTTTTCTTGACACACCTTAGTATCTTGTTATTTGGAAAAAGTTGACTTACATGGTCCTAAATGCTATGCCTACCAATAGCAGATTTTCTGTCTTTCTCTTCTACTGATAGCATGCTTAAACAAAGCTGTTGTGTCAACTTACTTATCTAGGTGTATCTATATTTCATAACATTGCCTCTTATGCTAAATGGAAGTCATTCCTTTTATAAATTTAAACTCGATGCCCACATCATATTTCTTGATAATGATCTCCAATTTAGGAATTTTTTAATGAAACTAGTATGCATGACTAGTGTACAACAAATCTTATTAAGAACTTGTATATATAACAGTTATAGATTACATCTATTCATTAGTTTCTTTTTAAAAAATAAATCATGAGGCAAATTCTAAAGCTATAAGCATTGTTGATACTAATCGTTCATGTAGTAAACTGAGTTTCAGTTATTTTAAATGAATCCGTCTGTTAAGTCAAACAGACTCAGACAAACCTGTCTGACTTAGGGCAAAATAGTATCTCCCTGCTAGCACAGCCAGATGTCCTGAGAAAACTTCAGTGGGATATAACTGTAGCCTTCTACCTTCAGGGATGAATCTATATGATCCTATAATTATTAACAATTATTATGCCTTTTGCAATCTTATTGCTTTGTTGTGATCTTGTGCCTTGTTGGATTAACTGCTAATTTCCAAAAAGTGGGATTACTTAGTGAAACTAAGGTCTTGTTCTCAGGAAAGAAAAGAAATAAAGCAAAACCCTTCATGGCACATTTTTATTATCTTGAGCACAGTTTTATTTGATCCATTAAAAATAATAGTAAGAGTGTTCTTTTTAAAGCCAGAGGAAAATGTTATTTCATAAGCATGCTTAAAATACTAACTGCTAAAATGGGAGAGATGGCTCAGTGGATAAAGCATTTATTGTTCTCGCAGAGCATCTGAGTTCCCACCACCTACGTGACATCTCACCACTCTCTGAACCCAAATCCAGGGGGTCCAGCCATACAAATAGTGCACAGACTTAAGTGCAGACAAAACGCTAACAAGCATAACATAAAAACAAATATTTTTAAAATATTATATATTTACATATATGTATATATGTGTGTGTGTGTGTGTGTGTTTGTGTGTGTGTGTACACAGATGTGCATATGTGTGTGTAGATAGTTAGGCCACTTGGAGTAATAATACTCTCCCCAAAAGCCATAGGTTATCTAACAAAATCCCCCGCATCAGGCATGGGAAACATCTCTTCATGCTATTAGTCAGAGGAAGAGATTCCCCAAACAATACAGAAAATTGCCATATACTTGAATTTACCATTTATTCATAATGAGATAAGGAATTGTCCTGATTAGTTCAGAAATGAACATGTTGTACATTATTTCTGGAACAAGAACAGAAATGAAAGTTCATAAACAAGGAATGAGCATAAACAAGGAAAACTTGAAAGACAAATTTTAAACACAGATTGCCTAGCATGATATTTATGAAAAACAATTTTGTAAAATAAATAAGTAAAATTTGTAGGATTACTTTTTCATTTAATGTTCTAATTATGTATAACCATCTAGGGCCTTTAATGTTTTAAATTTCTATATAGCCTAAATACAATAAATGTTTACTAAATAAATACATCAGTGACTTCTGTTTAATCACTGGACAGAATACATGATTTTTGTTTTCTGCTTCCCTTCTGAGACTTCATAAAATAGGAGAAAAATAAATAGCGTACAATGCATAGCAGTAATGATAATGAGAGAAAACCTATCTCTGGTAAGAGTTTTAATCTAAAACTGGAAGATGAAATGTGAAAAAGTACTGTAGATTGTTGAATCCGAGCACAGGCAAACATTACAGAGAATGAGGGGTGGGGAC
This sequence comes from Meriones unguiculatus, assembly GCF_030254825.1. NCBI lineage: Eukaryota > Metazoa > Chordata > Mammalia > Rodentia > Muridae > Meriones > Meriones unguiculatus. Next base: position 83,452,809 of record NC_083354.1, read on the forward strand.
AGTTTTGTGCAAGGAAGAGCCTCAGTTGCCTGGCAGAAACTATCCTGGCTTCTTTTTGGATATGACAATACTGATGGGCCCTGAAATTAGAAATATAAGGATAATCAGAGTTTGGGTCAAGACTACCTACATCAGGGTTTTGATACCCAGCAAATAAAATTAAATCATCAAAGCTTCAAGCAGTCATTTGTTTAGCTCACTACGCCATGTGGTTGGCAGTTTAGGCTGGGTTCGCTGGGCCTGTCACGTGTTGTAACCCAATTGCTTATCAC